>NC_085031.1:15233070-15553007 GCF_963692335.1 Osmerus eperlanus
TTAAGACCCCTGGGGGTGAAAAAAGTTAACATAACAGGAACTTTTGTTTGTCTTAAATAAGCCTATTTTAAGGAAAAGAAATGTCCCGACACCGTGTTCCTATTTGTTCTAGTTATGAATCTACAACTTTATTAACTAGTCTCACCAGGGTTGGCCATACTGCGGCGGATGGCCACAGGGTCTTTACGTTTCCACTTCTGGATCTCCTCCTCCATCTTGTTGACCTTGGTGGGGTTTAGGGACCAGAGACAGCCCTTCCCAGAGCTCCCCTGCTTCATCTCCACCTTCTGGAAACACTTATTCAGGGACAGGTTGTGCCTGACTGAGTTCTTCCAGCCATCCGGGGCTGTCTGTAGGGGAGGGACATATCATATATAATAGATGCTGTATATTTTATACTGTATATCAACCACATATCAACTGTATATGTGGTTATCAATATACTATATATCAACCACATGTGAGGTACCTGAAGTTCAGACCATGGTGATAAAAACGGCCAATTATTTATTTCAATATCTCCCAGCTTCTGATACATGAATATGATAAAACATCCAGAGAGCTGTGATTTACATCTGTGGTTGGTACATCATTGTTTGTGGGACAATAAAACTAAAACGCTGGTTAGGGGCCTGTGTCTGAGGAAAGGATTGCCATGCTGTACTCCTCGGTGTCAGGCTAACGTGACCCTCACCTTGAAGTAAGGAAAGTGCTCCCTCATGAATCCGTAGATGTCACTGACCGGCAGGCTGCCTGTCTGGCTGTTCTTCAGAGCCATGGCTATCAAGCAGCTGCACAAGTAAACAACAAATCATCATTTTTTTCAAACCGAAAAAATACGGCAACTAACCGAAACACAGTGCTGTTAATACTATGCACTTTTGATCCTTGATCTTCTGCTGTAGCTTCTACGTGAGATATTTGTACGTCGCTTTGGCTCAAACAGTCTGCTACATGAACAAAAATTGGACAGCTCTAAGTCAGCTTTTTGGATGTGTGTAGTGTTGATGACACCAGACAGGTTTCTTACCTGTAGGAGTACATGGGTTTGGGGAAGGGCCTGGTGTGTTGCTGGTCATGGTTGCTGTAGCGACTGTGGCCATGTTGCTGCTCACACAGGCCCAGGTCAGAGCCTCCACTGCAGAGAGGAGAGGGGTGAGTCTGGGTAGAAGGATGACAAGAAGCAGATGCTAAAGCCAACATCCAGATGGAGTCACGGGTGTCTGCAGGATTCTGTATCGGGGGAATGGACCTCCGTGTATTCACACTCACACAAAGAAATAGAAACACACACAACCCAACACACACAGACATGCAACACAACAAACACACACTCTTGTTTAAGAAGTGTTTACGGCAGCCATTTCCAATATTTTCCACTTGCATAGCTCAAATATTTTTATAAATATGCATTATACAGTATATACATATTGAAATACATCTAAATACATTCACCTCCTGAGATGGGCTGCAGACCAGTTGTGGTGAGAAGTCATAGAGGTCTGAGGTGTACTGGATTCCTGGATACTGTGTCATCTTACAGATGGGGACACTTGTTAACAACATCCTGTAATGATCCTACTGTACACCTGAATTATAATCGAACCTCATTTAACATTTGTAGCCCTCTGCTTATTTCTGAATAAACCAAACAACGTGGATATACTGAAAATATACTTACTCCTCCGTTTTGAGTGTCGTGTGAGTTCACGTCCATGTAAGTGCTCTGTGTGTCGCTGTATGGACACATTATGGTGCCATGTGCTGTTCTCATGCTGCTGCTTGTGTCTACAGAAAAAAAACACAAGGTGCATTTGTACGTGACGGGCGTGTGAGTGTGTGAATGAGAGGGTGTTACAGTAGAACACAGGGGAGTTCCTTCTCACCAGACTCCTGCATGCAGTCCTGAGGTTCCGTGCTGGGAGTCAGCCTGCTGCAAGCCCTTTGCTGCAGGGAGGGAACATCCACAGTGGTGAGCCAGGACAGAGAGGGCAGGTCCCCCGCCAGCCCCTCACACTGCTGGGATGAATCTGTGGAGAGCAGCCTGACACACATGGAGGTGGTTAGAAGTAGAATGTGCCAGAATGTACTGTGATTCTTATTCACACTCAAACACTGCTGTGTCGGTTAGAATGTCCTGATTAGAATGTGCCAGAATGTACTGTGATTCTTATTCACACTCAAACACTGCTGTGTCGGTTAGAATGTCCTGATTAGAATGTGCCGGAATGTACTGTACAACTTATAATCAGTCAAATAAGAATCACAAGCTCAACTTCGCAGCGCCTGCCAAAAGCAGCTTTTCAGTTAACTTTATTGGTGGCCACATTGTAAACAATCTGTTGCTAGGGGATCCAGAGTGATAATTTCCTTGTTCATGAAACAGAAAGGCATGTATAATGATGACTAAGCAATAACATGGCACTTACATGTAGGGTTAATTGTCTGGATTTAAAGATTTCAGATATATTCAATTTAAATATTTGTTTCAGATATAGTATTTTAGATAAGTTAAAAATCGTATGCATCCTTAACAATCTGACTGAAACAACAGAGATTTCTGAAACATGCTCACATTTCAATTAGGCTACACTGAATTAGATAAAACAGCCTGACTGTTATTTTAGGATATTATGTCCCAAACTGAATTGGCTGACTGTGGGTTAATAAACCAGAATAATATATTAAACAATGAATGGCTGGTTGAATCAATACATCATGTAACCTGTATCTGACACAGACCGTGTCAGATACAGTAGGTTCCAAACTAATTTGGCAGTAATGTCACTGTATATATTTACAGTAGAAAACGTGTCTGTATTAATGTTATAAATCTAAATCACCAACCTGTTTGAGGGAAACATCAATAAACCAGGGTCACACAAATGCACTTCAGTTCAAGCCTCTTACTTAGATCTGGTTAAGATTTCCTCTACGTAAGTCCTACCTCCCTGTCAACAATGTCGCTAGGTGAAGAAGCATAAAATGCTAATTTGAGCGAATGAAACCTGGCCTATTCAACTGAGCAATAATACCGAGGAGCAGAGCCAAAAACTTATAATTTCTTCCCCAAATGTGGGCTTCTCTAACTACTGGGGATCCAACCCCTCTGGACAATGAAATAAATCTTGAATTTAATTGTATTACAGGCCCATCTGTCCTGGCCCCAATAGAGGGACAGACCGATACTCTACATTACTGTAACACATTTTTCTCTAGGAGAAGTGGGGGCCAAAACCCCATTCAATCGAAAAAAGTAGGACAACTCCACAGCCCAAACTAGTATACAGTACTGTCTTTGACCCAAATCTCAGCGGGCCAGGCTACTTTGTAACTGTAAATTGAGGTGGTCTTCAATCTCAACTCGATCTGATCCCTCACAAATCAATGACTCGTGGACTACGTTTTTGGCAGAAAGTCACTAATTGGCCCGTCAAGGCTAGCTCTCGGCAGTACAGAAGCTGAACCAATGTAGGCCTACCTGAAATCCTGATGATGATTTGAGTGAGAATACCCCGACATTCCGGATGTTATTTACAACAGTAGCCTAGGCAACTGTCATCTCATAAAATAAAATGTGATAACGATGATGTCAACTCCAATATTTTGGTTATTGATTGCAATACAGAAAACTGTCTCACTCTACATAAATGTCTACTTTCGTGATGTTCAGGTTCCAATAACCTAGCTAGACTAACAATGTGCAAACCAGCCGTTAAGAAAGTAATTCAAAATTTGACGCTTCCATGCCCGCGCCGTTTGACAGGTGCAGCGGGAAAGTGCTTGCAGAGCGCGAGATGCGTGACGAGCATAATGGAGCATAGTAAACTTGGCACATCATTAGGGCACATTTAGTGTACTACTTCACCGTACTGCTGAGTCAGATGAGAAAGGACATGTGTGATATAAACTAAAGAAAGAAGAAATGGTCATAAAATACTTTTACGTAAATCATAAAATAGCTTACAATGAATGATGGATTTTGTTTGCTAGCCCAAGCTGTCGACAGGCCAGCGTTCACTATGCCTAAATTAACTGTTGTTATCTACACAACACCAAATAACAAAGTATTATTATAACTCGGCGATGGAGGCTTTAGCCACAGACTTGACCAATTTGCCAGGTAGGCTAAGGTCATCTAGCTAATCTGTTGTCCCTCTTTGCATCATCTCAGTTGTAGGCCTACTGTCTCTGGCAGTAGCCAACGGTGAAAGGTGTCAATACCCTGCTTCAAAGTTTTGACAGTTTTTAAAATTATCTTATTTCTTAAAGTCAAGGTTTGAAAGGTGAAATGATTCAGAAACAGGCAGGGGATTTACACACAATAACATACACTGTATCTCCTTGACATCTTACTGTGCCTGAGTTATCACAGACAATGTGTGTCGTACAACTGTTCTCTTGAGTGGGCTACATTCTCACATCAGGGATTTCTGCTTGCGATCTGCTAGAGGCACTGTGTCGACTGCAAAGCGCAACAGGGAATGAGGCCAATCCTTAAAAAAAACGGAGGAAAATTAGGACATCAGGATACAGTTTGCTGCGGCGAAGCTGTTGCATTATGGGATGTCCGTAAAGGTGCTGTAGGTAAGGAGCTGTCCTGATACTGTAACTCTTAGCAGAGCTGCTAACTCTCTCATCACACTCTCACTTCGTAGTGAGAGTGTGTAGGATACCTGGCTTCTGTCTGTCCCAACTAGATTCAGCAGGACAAGACCCATCGGACTGACTGGACCCACCAGAACTATAACAGAACCTCAGAAGAACCAAAATCCACTGTTTTATGCACATCGAATATCAAGATGTACATGTACTCAAAGGTAGGTGTTTTCTCATTCAGTTGTAGCTTTCATGTGGATTGTATCGTTTTCTGATTACTAGATTCAATGTCTTACTATAAACTTTTGGCCACAGTCTGTTATTGTGGCATTGCAAATTATTTTCATTTGATTGTATTGTAATATTGAGTAGAGACGTCATTCTGTATGTGACCCAGTTTGGCCTAGTTAAACAATACAATATCCCGTATCTCACCGATGACTGAAAGAGTTTTATGATATAATTAGATGTAGCTGTGTCTGAGATTGGATGCTAACCAGGAGGTTTGTGCTTAAGGCTACTGAATAAGGAATGTCTGAGATATCCCATCCATCCTGCTGGTCGTGACCTTGAAAGGTTTGACCTGTCCTAAGCTACTTGTTTCTATAAATAAAGAATCAGTTGAATGTTCACTTGTTTTGGGCAAGTTAATTAAGCCAGTGAATATTCATTGGATATCCTGTGATACATAGCCTTCAAAGTGGATAGGGTTGTGAGTGGTCATGGTTACTGTGAGTCCTGAGACTTGTCATCTGCAGGGACTGACCATTCTGTTGCAGGGTGGTTGTTACGGTTACGGGAGAAACGGGGTATGGATGGAGATCTTCACCATTACTAAGATAACACCTTAAGTGGTAAACAACTTACTGTTAATTATATGGTGGAAAGTGTAATTGAAAATAGAATAATCAATTTGGATTATTGAGCGTCTACAGTTTCCCAATGACCGAGCCGTCTGATTCTTGTCTCGACCGAACGAGACAAGTATCAGAGCAGAGATGTTTTGATAATAAAGATGATATTAACTTGAATGCTTGACTAGAGAAGTATCATCTCACAGATGACTCAGGAAAACCTCTCCTTGTTCCGTTGCCCTCTCACTACAGGGCCATTACGTTAGGGAGCAAGGGAGGGAGGGATGGAGAATTTATGTGAGACAGGCAGGCAAAGTGAGGCACCATTGCAGCCATGAAGTTTATCATAGCCTTCACACTCAGCATGAAAAATTTAATGGGAAAATCAAACCCCTGAGTCTAGTGTAATTGGATTCCGCAGGACAGAGATAAATCTAAAAAAAACTGTGGGTAAGAGCAGAGCAAGCAAAGGCAGGCCAGTTCCAGGATCTGTCGGCTGACCACATGACCTGTGGTCTCCAAGCTAGAGAGGACAGCGATATTAAGTCAATTATTTGACTGTAAGAGATTAAGGCAGGATTTATGGAGTTTGTTTCGATGTTTGATTATCTAAAGACTTAAAGTATAATAAAGTTTTTTTTGTGATAAATTTTGAATTTCTTATTTTACCTTATTAAGTGAGGTGGTAATGCAAGATGCATTTAACAATGATTACGGGAGGCTAAACTTTAAATTTTAAACAGACTAAATGAGAGTGCAGAGTTCCGTTTCCCGCAGTCTTGTCACAACTCAGACCTCATTACACACACTGAAGCTGCACCCCACAAGATAGACAACCAAACCTAGTTTTTTATTTCTATTATAAACAGTTTTAAAAGACAACAATGGTATACAACTAATAACTACAATAGCTAACTTTGAAGTGAGGTCGCTAACAATTCAAAATCAATTCCAGCAAACCAACGGTCAACGATTGGGCTGAATCTATATTACAAACAAGTGTATACACCACTGACGGATGAAGGACTCCCCTATAAGGTTTTGTTGGTGCAGGACAGTGTGTCCTTCTCATGAAAGACTTGTGTTGACGGCACCTTTAGGATGCACTGAAAGGGCCGTGCCTTCCTCCGCAACAGACGTGATAGGCCTACTCTAACCTGGCTTTGACGAGTGGTTTGTAATTATTCAGAAATGTATCTGGCTAATCAGTGATCAGTAACAGGACACATGAGCTGTAATTTTAAGCAAGGAGGATGAGGTGGAGGATGAGGAGGGATATTGAGGGAGATTGTGTTACTACATCCTTGTGTTACATACCTGTACTATACACACTGGCACTTACACACACCACACACACGTACACACTCACACACGCAACTGGTGTAGGTGCATGGACACACAGGTGAAGCGCTGAATGAGACTTTCCTGCCGGGCTCTTATGAATGATTTACCAGGTAAAGGCTCCCAGAGCCCGAGAGGTCATTACTGGATCATTACGGACAGCGCAGGATCTCCGCTCCAGCAGGAAGTATCAGTCGTACCCGAGTTGCTCCTCTCCACCTCTCCACCCCTCCACCCCTCCGCCCTCCGCCCCAGAACCAGGCCTGGTTTGCGGGAGAGCATGTGAGACGGAGTGAGGCCAGAGCAGCTGTGGGAACAGGAGTGATCTTGGTGGTGATAGAGAGGGGGTCGGCGTAGCTGTGTGTCTGAGCTGAAGACGATCTGGGACGGAAAAGCTGGTTGGTTGCTAGAGACACCTGGATAAGCACCTGTATCGCTCATCTGGGGACAACAGGTTGGATTCCATCTGGTCCCGTATAAGACTAATTCCACCATGACTCACTTGGCTTTGGAAATGACGGAGGTATGACACAGTGTGTTAGTATGCAAGTAAATACGCGTGTCTTTGTTTGTTTTGAAACACACCTGCACAATAGTAATGGCAAAAGTAATAGCAATGGCAGTAATTTTATCCCGTGGTAGTAGAAATATACAATGAAGTTCATTATTTTGTAGAGTAACACGACCCAAAATATTTTTTTTTGCCAGGCTTTGAATTGAACCTCCTTTTTGCTGACAGAATACAGTTTTATCAACAAACTGAAGTAAAACAATTTTTTATACATTTACATTGATATATTGATGTCATAAGGGGCACTTGAGATCATATAGAAGCTGGATCTATATATAGCAGGTGCTGGACAGTGAGGTAGGTCCAGGAGCCTGTGTCCACCATCCTGAACAGAGGCACTCGGGTTTCTCTAGACACCTGGAGCCCCCTAAACGTGTGTTGCCCTGGGTGACGTGTAGCGACGAGTGCTATCTCTTTCAAGAGCCTAACGGCCACTTTGTGACCGGGTAACAGGATCCTGGACCTTAGTGTAGGAACTTGGACAAAGGAGGGCCCTCTCGGGTGAAGGCCTCTGGGTCAGATAGACTTTCCTGTTCCGCTTTAGCCTGCTGTCAAAATCTGGGTGTCTGGTTGCTCATTTTCCACCTTTGTTGTTGTTTTCTCAGCCCCTTACCGTTTGTCTCACTCTTCCTTCTGTCAGTCTGTCTCTCTGTGTCTGTATGTGGTTCTTCAGAGACTTCTCCCATCTCTCCTTTCGTCTCTCTCGAGTATCACAAGCATTTCCCTCATTCCTCGAGATCCTTCTCTCCTTCCGACGTAGCATCGCGTGTTTCCTTGATCACACAGAGTCATCTGCAGTGTCTCTCAGAGTAGAGGCACTGGAGCCAGATTGCCCATCTCATCATGGCCCGGTGTTGTTTTCCTCCAGTGTCTTCTTCCACTGATTGGATTCCCTCTGTGCCCGTAATCTCTGCCCTGCTCTCTGAGGCGTGGCACCAGCCTACCCACACTGATGCCAGCGGAGTGCCAACTGCCAAAGCGCAGGCACAAGGCCAAGGGCCAGGCTGGCGTATGTGCTGGCGTACAGACACCCCCACTCTAAGCAATTGCCTGTTCGTCTCCATAGGCTTTTACTGCTCTGATCTGATCACCTCTTGTTTTTTACATGGGGGCTTCTTCGATGACATCGCTGGCATTGGTTTACTGTGGTGACGGCATGAAGGTGTCCGAATTGTGTTTGTTAAGGGAAAAATATTCTAATTAGTACAGTTAAAAAGTACCAACATGTCTACATATATTGAAGTGGTCAATGCATATGTGAGTAACACAAAATGTGTACTTCCAATTGTATGAAGTGGATAAAGAAATAAATATATATGAAGCTGTCATTTAGACATTTAAGTTCGATTTAGGTTCTCTTTTTCCGCTTGGGTTTTCCGATCAGGCTCATTCCACTGTCTGTGACTCATGCCTCATGCTCTTGATATCTTATCCTCCCACTACAATGCTAGTCTAGATTGTAGATCTAGTTACTAGATTGTGACTTACTTTGTGACGCTTCATGTATAGTATGCTCTCTTTCCTTCTCTTTCCCCCTCTACTTGAGGAGTCAGGTGGCTGAGCGGTTAGGGAGTCGGGCTAGTAATCTGAAGGTTACCGGTTCGATTCCCGGCTCTGCAAAAATGACGTTGTGTCCTTGGGCAAGGCACTTCACCCTACTTGCCTCGGGGGGAATGTCCCTGTACTTACTGTACTGTCTGCTAAATGACTAAATGTAAATGTACTTATCTCTTACGCTCTCTGTGGTTTGTGAAGGGTGTATGTGTATTAAGTGCAGAGAAAAAAAACACGTCCTTCATGTAATCTCCTGGGAAAGCAAGATGACCACAGTGAGAGAAGTGATGAATTGCCCGCGGCGCCCTTGGCCCATCTTCCTCTCTGGAGCTGGCGCAGGAAGTGCTTTCCTGTAACCAAGGCTGAAAATAGTCTCCTTTCCACTAAAAACTAAGAGAATAGGGAGGGTAATTGGCTTCGACTTATTTTTGCTGAGTAGGGCTGGATGAGACTGGTCATTTTGTTGGATTTAAAGAATGTGGTAGACAGCAGTTTGATAATAGGTTAATTGTTGTCTTGACTACGGTCATGGTTTGAATAGGTAGACCCCATTCTTACTTTCCCTCTCTCTCTCTCTCTCTCTCTCTCTCTCTCTCTCTCTCTCTCTCTCTCTCTCTCTCTCTCTCTCTCTCTCTGTCTCTCTCTCTCTCTCTCTATCTATCTATCTGTCTCTCTCTCTAACACACACACACATTCAAACACACTCCTACACACGTTAACTATCACTTCTACTTCCTTTGTCGCTAACTTTATTGATGGTTTCCTATTAGCGGAAACGGTGGGGGCAATATGTCAATGTTTCCTGTCATGCTGCCGATCCCCTTAAATAAAGCCAAATGCTCAGAGCAAAATGGCATAAACACTACACACAGAGGAGAGCATTGTCATTCAAGGTAGGGAATTACGATTTTTTTCCTCAAGAATCGATCGCAAGTATCTGTGGAAACTTTGGGCTAAGCTAATCTTGGGGTTGTGAGTGTCAGTTACAATAAGAAGGAATCTTGGCCACAGGTGAGCTTTGCAGAGACCTGAGCCAGACATGGGAGGCATTGATAGTATGATACTGTCATAGCACTGTAATTAAAGTGTGCAGCTCTGGCCAGTAATGTCACCCGATATTTCCCACAGGAGCGAGAAATCAACAGCAGTTTTTTTCTGCAAATGAGTTGTTATTATTGTAACTATGGTTCATTTGGGGACTTTAATGTTAATAGTCTGACTAGTCAGTCATTTTAAGATAAGTTTATTTCACTGGCTGTGTGGGCTTTGTCATGTTTTCAGCATTGTTACTGACAGGAGTGGAGGTTGAGGTACCCAGGGGCACATCCAGGACATGTTTCATGGGGGTGGAGAGCGGGGGGGAGGGGGAGGGAGGGGCGGGGCGGGGCGGTGGCAGATGAGTCCAGTAGTTATTTTGGGGTGACACATTTCCTGTCATCACTGACCTTGCAAAGTGTGTTCAACTGCTGAATGTGGGTGTTTTGTAAAAGCTAAAAGTTTGGAATCAATGTATGTGTGTGTGAGTGTGTGTGTGTGTGTAGGGGGGGGTGGGGGGGGGTGGGGGGGGGGGGTGGGGGGGGGTGGGGGGACCAAGCTTGTGGCCCCCCTGGCAACGCCCACTGCAACACATGTCTCCGTCTCTGATAAACGTGACTGATGGAAGACATGGAAGCTGAAGTAGATTAGATAGTGACGGCTCAACTTAGGTCTGTCATGCACTAAGAGGATGTGCCCAAGGGCACCGGTCACACCAACTGGAAGTGCCAGATACTGCCAGAGGACAGATTTAGAGGAAGACTTAGAGGGCTGTTTTGGGGCAACAATGTTTGTGTGTGTGTAGGTGTGTTTGCAAGCGTCTGTGTATACGTGTGTGTGTGTAAGTCTGTATGTGCTTGTGCGTAGATGACTATGTATGAGTGTGTTTGTGTGTTTGAATGGGTGCATGTGTGTGTGTCAGTGTGTTTGCATGCGTATGTGTGTGTGTTTGCGGGTGACATTCCTATAACTGATAACTCGTGGAAAACAGGAAGTAGGAACATTGCATCATCAGGCAGTGAGAGGTTCCATGACTTATCAAAGTCACCAATTCAAAATAGGTACCTGTGAGGGAAGACCCAAAACAATTATACTATGTCATTCTAAACACTGAGGGCCAGTTTCCCAGACATGGATTAAGCCTAGTCCTAAAGTATTAGAAACCTCCAATGAAGATCTCCATTGAAAAAGTTCTAGGAGTTTTCAGTGAGACTTGACATCTCTCTTTCCAAGGTCAAAAGGTCACTTCACTCAGCTCCATATGTATGACATGAGGCTTCTAGCTTTCCTCGGTCACCGACTGAACTTCTTCACAACAACAGGTGTTAGCTGTGTAATTAAGATATAAGATGTAATCGAGCAGTCTTCCGTGGTCAGGAATGTGGTTTCCTCGTCTTGTTTTTTTGCGGTTGTTGTTGTTGTTGTTGACACCGATCTGGGGTGTGCTTGTTTCAGAGCCTGGAGGAGCGCTGTAACCGGATCCTGAGGAACATGGAGGGTTCCCTGACGGCGCGGGACCGCGTGGGCATCCAGGACTTCGTCCTGCTCGACGCCTACACCAGCGAGAGCGCCTTCCTGGACAACCTGAGGAAACGCTTCCACGAAAACCTCATTTACGTGAGTGATCCTCCACCCTGATCTCATCCA
Organism: Osmerus eperlanus; assembly: GCF_963692335.1. Classification (NCBI taxonomy): domain Eukaryota; kingdom Metazoa; phylum Chordata; class Actinopteri; order Osmeriformes; family Osmeridae; genus Osmerus; species Osmerus eperlanus. Next base: position 15,244,672 of record NC_085031.1, read on the forward strand.
CCCTTCTCTCTGCTCACATGAAGAAGCTAATCTCCCGCTCTCTCTCTCTGCCCAAACACCTTTTTAAACCTAATTTGTGCGAGTGGTCCACCCTGTCTCTATCTGCTGTGATGTAAATCAATATTACGACAGCTCGTCTCTCTCTGCCTATATTCTTTGACCTGACCTGAACAGTGTTAGAAAGAGGAAAAAAACGGGGAGAGACACAAAGAGAGAGAGATAGACAGATAGAGACAGAAAGAGAGAGATAGCTGGGGGCTGCAGTTTCTCTCTCTATCCCAAACCTGGCACCCAGCTCTGCTGAACCAGCAGCCATGTGACTGTCTCTGTATCTCTAGGTGGTGCTGTGTGGTGAACCTTCTTTTCTGAGGTTGCAGAGGTCATTTGCAGTGATTAAACCTACTCGTTATTAAATACAGGATGTTCTGTACGTGTCCTCTGAACCCAGCAAGGCGCAAAAGTCTATTTTCTCATTGCTCTTCAACAGCTTTAATCTAATCTTACCTTGTAAGGGATATATATATATATTCTGACTGTTGAAAAAAACAATGGTCATCATTTCTTTGACTCATCAACCGTCTCTGGAGGAGTGGAGGAGTTTTTCCTTGTCTTCCGCGACAGTTTAGGTTGGATACAGGTGCCGATCTATGGGCGTCTGTGAAGCCCTCTGTGACATTGCTTGTAAAAGCGGCCATAAAAATACCATTGAATTTGACAGTGACATGACATGATTCGGTTTTCCACAGACCTATATCGGCACGCTCCTAGTCTCTGTCAACCCCTACAAAGAACTGGACATCTACTCAAAGAAGCAGATGGACATATACATGGGCGTCAACTTTTTTGAACTCCCGCCACACATGTAAGATCCATGTCATTTGTGGTGCATGCCTTGGAGATAAACTAAAGAACAATGTGTATCTTTAATAGTATAATAAAGTAAAACATGTACATGTATAACATTAGATTCTATATACATATAAAATGTATACCTATATAAATATTCAATACATTTGTCATAAACCTTTCCAGCTACGCCCTGGCGGATAACGTGTACCGCACCATGTTGGCCGAGTTCAATCACCACTTCATCCTCATCTCAGGGGAGAGTGGTGCTGGGAAGACAGAGGCCTCCAAGAAGATCCTCCAGTTCTATGCCGTCAGCTGCCCCAGCACCAAACTCCTGGACAACGTCCGAGACCGCCTGCTTCTCTCCAACCCCGTGCTCGAGGTCAATACCGGTGACCACGTTCGAAAGGTTGCAGGAGTTGTGTGTGTTAGAGGGTAGGATGTACATGTTCCTGGGTGTGTGTGTGCTTCATCAGCTCTTCATCACTGCCCACACGGCACATTTCAAAGTGTTCATTGAACACCATGAGTGTTCATTTTACTCTTTGAGTGTTTTATGTAGGTCCCCTCTTATGAGACGGACCTAAGTAAACAGCCCTGGTGTTAACCTTCGTGCTGCCTTCGGGTCACATGACCCAAAGGTTCATAACGAACCATCGTTGTGTTTACCCAATTTTACCCAATACAAAACCAAATAAAAATAATTTTCTTTTAACCTTCGCAATGTGGGGGGTCTGAGACAGCCCAACGGTTAAAAGAAAATGCTTCACTTTGTTTTTGTATGCGGTAAAGTTGTCGCAATACGACGGTGGGTCACAATGACTGATGGGTCAGAACGACCCGAAGATAACACAAGGGTTAAAGGAACAGTTTGAAATTTGCTGTGTGCGTTTCAATCCCTCTCGCAGGCTTTCGGAAATGCCAAAACCCTGAAGAACGACAACTCGAGTCGCTTTGGGAAGTACATGGATATCCAGTTTGACCATCAGGTGAATACTGACATCCAGTAACACATCATGGGGACCTCACACTCCGGAGGAAATGGTTTGAATGTAGAACGTGAGTGTACGTTGTCACCTTTACATGCTGTGACGATGCTCTCGTCTAAGGGGGCTGCGGTTGGAGGCCACATTCTGAGTTACCTTCTGGAAAAGTCCAGGGTTGTCCACCAAAACCATGGAGAGAGGAACTTCCATATTTTCTACCAGCTGGTGGAGGGAGGGGAGGAGGATCTGCTGCGCTGGCTGGGCCTGGAGAGGAACTGTCAGCAGTACAGTTACCTGGTACAGGTGAGACTGAAACAGTCGTTCATGGTTTGTTCTCATCTACTGTAACTACTTGACTTGGACTTGACCCTAAAAGACTTGAGTCTTGGACTTGATCCTAAAATACTTTAGACTTGACTTGGTCCTGGCCCCAAAAGACTTGTGAGCAAATCATGCTGACTCCCTCTGAAGTTATGCCTCCTGTTTTGCATCAGGGGGATTGTGCCAAAGTGAGCTCCATCAACGATAAGACTGACTGGAAGACTGTGAGGAAAGCCCTTGATGTCATAGATTTCAGTGAGAGCAACATAGAGGTGAGGCTTCATCATTCAAGACAGTATGTGTCTAAGATGAATACATGCATGGCTATACAGCGGAGGATGGATGGATGGCTGAATTGGTGGGTGAATATTACAGCAGTCGATCAAAACAAGTTACACACAAATATATCAGAAATGTAGAGATTGGTATTACAGATGACCAATTTCAAGGATCTCAGTTGATCAAGACTCTCTGGTTCCTTGCTTCAGAACTTGTTCGGAATCATCGCTAGTGTTCTCCACCTGGGAAATGTCAAGTTTGAGGCAGACCACAGAGGGTACGCTGTCCTGAACAACAGTCCAGAGATACACTGGCTGTCAAAGGTGAGACTGGATAGAGGTCTACTCTGAAATAGAGACAAGCTAAACATCTATCAACCTACTAACTCACTTACTGAGTCACTATCAACTTACTAAGTAGCTGTTAAAGGTGAGACCGGATAAAGGTCTACTCTGAAATAGAGACAAGCTAAAGAACTATCAACCTACTAACTCACTTACTGAGTCACTATCAACTTACTAAGTAGCTGTTAAAGGTGAGACCGGATAAAGGTCTACTCTGAAATAGAGACGAGCTAAAGAACTATCAACCTACTAACTCACTTACTGAGTCACTATCAACTTACTAAGTAGCTGTTAAATGCACTATCAGGTTACTAACTCACTAAGACACTATTAGCATACTAGCTCACTAAGTCACTATCAACTTACTAAGTAGGCTAACAGTCTAAGTCACTATCAATATACTAACTCACTAAGTCTATCAAGCTACTAACACACTGAGTCATTCAACGTACTAAATAAAGGCTCTGTTTGGCCATGTAGAACATTTACATGTTACATGTAGAACATCTCTGGGGGTCAGATGGCTGAGTGGTTATCGAGTCGGGCTATTAATCAGAAGGTTGTTGGTTCGATTCCCTGCCGTGCGAAATGACGTTGTGTCCTAGGGCAAGGCACTTCACCCTACTTGCCTCGGGGAGAATGTCCCTGTACTTACTGTAAGTCGTTCAGGAGAAGAGCGTCTGCTAAATGACTACATGTAAATGTAATTTGACTTTGTCCTCATGATGCTTGTCTTTCCACCGACGTGCTGCAATGGTGTGTGGTCGGTTCTTCCTCTGGTTTCCTGGTCAGTTGCTGGGTATTCCCGCCCAGGTGCTGCAGAAGGGCTTGACCCACCGGAAGATCGAGGCCAAAACAGAGGAGGTGAGAGCTGACACAGGGAAGTATCCTGTATAATCAAATTCAAAATCAAAACTGAAATGTGGTGCCCTTTTTACAAGCGATGTCACTGAGAGTTTCACATAGGTTAATAGAGCTGCACCTATAACAACTTAATACATTTATAATCTTTATCAACTGTATAATCATCTTAATGAGCTGGAATCATTTCCAGTCTGTATTTTGGTTGTTTATGTTTGTCGGGGCCTGTCTGCCGGGCTGTTCAGGTGCTGAGTCCCTTCACAGTGGAACATGCAGTGTATGCCAGGGACGCCCTAGCCAAAGCAATCTATGGCCGGACCTTCACCTGGCTGGTGAACAAGATTAACGAGTCCCTGGCGAACAAGGTGAGTTGATACAGTACCACTTACCCACCATCCAAGGAAGTACCTTCCAGTGGACATCAAGTGTCAGCAAAGTCTGGGAGGATGAAAACCACATGAAGCTTCTTACGAATTAAAACAAAGTGCTGCTTCTTTGACAACTGTAGGATTCGTCAAGGAAAACAGTCATCGGCCTTCTCGACATCTATGGTTTTGAAGTCTTCCACGTGAACAGGTAAGGACATCACAGACACACTGGTTCTTTCTGCAGTCTCACCCCTCTGTGATGTAGATCCTACAGTGACTGTGTTTGATATGTTTCAGTTTTGAGCAGTTTTGCATCAACTACTGCAACGAGAAACTGCAGCAGCTCTTCATTGAGTTGACTCTTAAGTCTGAACAGGAGGAGTACGAGATGGAGGGGATTGAAGTAAACAGTTTGTCCGTCCTTAATTCTGTTTGCTATTTGCTATTGACTATTTGGTAGAGTGATAAACAAAACAAAAAATCCGTAGTCATGTGTAATATTATTGTGTTGGGTAGAGTGATATGGAATATTAGAATGGAGTAGAGCTGTAGGCAATATTACAGTTTGGGAGAGTGTTAACCCTCGTGCTGCCTTCGGGTCACATGACCCAAAGGTTCATAACGAACCATCGTTGTGTTTACCCAATTTTACCCAATACAAAACCAAATAAAAATAATTTTCTTTTAACCTTCGCAATGTGGGGGGTCTGAGACAGCCCAACGGTTAAAAGAAAATGCTTCACTTTGTTTTTGTATGCGGTAAAGTTGTCGCAATACGACGGTGGGTCACAATGACTGATGGGTCAGAACGACCCGAAGATAACACAAGGGTTAAGGGTGAAGGTGACATGCATTACAAACATTCTCAAGCATTGCAAAAGTGAAACTGTTTTGTGTGTATCATTCCAGTGGGAACCAGTGCCATACTTCAATAACAAGATCATCTGTGACTTAGTTGAGGAAAAATACAGAGGCATCATCTCAATACTAGTGAGTAAACAATAAGACTTCCTGGTGGACAGAACAAACCTCCAGTACGACACCGTGGATTTGTGTGAGTTGTTATCATCACACGTTATCATCACTCGTGTTATCGTCACTCGTGTTATCGTCACTCGTGTTATTGTCACTCGTGTTATCGTCACACGTGCTATCGTCACACGTGTTATCGTCACACGTGTTATCATCACACGTTATCATCACTCGTGTTATCGTCACTCGTGTTATCGTCACTCGTGTTATCGTCACTCGTGTTATCGTCACACGTGTTATCGTCACACTTGTAATCGTCACATGTGTTATCGTCACACGTGTTATCGTCACACGTGTTATCGTCACACGTGTTATCGTCACACGTGTTATCGTCACCTGTTGTTTCCTCTTTCGAGGACGAGGAGTGTTTACGTCCAGGAGAAGCCACAGACCTCACCTTCCTGGAGAAGCTGGAGGGGACCATGGGCGGGCACCCGCATTTTGTCACGTGAGTCTCTCCCCGAGAAAGTATTGGCCACGTCTGACGTGACGTGCCCAATCAAAACGGGACAAAGGTCAAGTTTAAGGTCAAAGGTCAATGTTCACCACTGTCACGCCAGAGCAAAGCATCCCTTTCTCTCTTCCTGCGCATCCTGCAGACACAAGCTGGCCGACCAGAAAACCAGGAAGACACTGGAGCGAGGAGACTTCCGTCTACTGCACTACGCAGGGGAAGTCACATACTGTGTGGTCGGTGAGAGAGGATTTCCTCTGGGTCACCCTCGGCTTTCTCTTTCTTCCTCTAACTCACTCTCTCTCTCTAACTCTGTCGCTCACACTCTCCTTCTATCCTTCTTTCTTTCGCTCTTCCCATGTCCTCGTTTGGGTCGTTCTAATACAGTTCAACAGTCCCTTCATATTCCAACTCCATATCTCCAGTCCCCATCTCTTAACCACTCTCCTCTGCTTCTCCCAGGGTTCCTGGACAAGAATAACGATCTCCTGTACCGGAACATTAAGGAGGTACATGTGCCCGCTGTCCAGGGCTGCCCAGAGCTCTGTCTCCTAATCTGCTTCCTGGCTAGCCGCTCAATTATTCATTATCAAGCACACCTGTGAATTATAGATAGCAGATTGTTAAGCATTGCTTTAGAATAAACCAACAGTGCTGTTAAGGAGGAGAACCATTGTCTGTGATCGTGCTGCCAGTGGCGGTCCTTTGAAAAGACTCAGGCGTGGCAGAGAGCCGAAGTCTTCCACGCTTAGCTGGGATGTCATGAGACGTGGTCACAGCCTCGGAGAGATGGATCAGCGGCGTCTTAATCCCTGCGTGTTATTCGTCTGACCCTCAGGTCATGCGTCAGTCTAAGAACGCCATCGTCAAACACTGCTTCCCGTCGTCGGAGCCGGACAGCAAGCGGAGGCCTGAGACGGTGAGGACGCTAGAGAGAGAGAGAGAGAGACAAGAGAGAGAGAGAGAGAGAGAGAGAGAGAGAGAGAGAGAGAGAGAGAGACAGAGAGAGAGAGACAGAGAGAGACAGAGAGAGAGAGAGAGAGAGAGAGAGAGAGAGAGAGACAGAGAGAGAGAGAGAGAGAGAGAGAGAGAGAGAGAGAGAGAGAGAGAGAGAGAGAGAGAGAGAGAGAGAGACTTTTTCTGACTACGTGCGACCTCACATCCCCTCACTGCTGCTGCTGTTCTGATATTTCTTGTAAAAAAAAAAAAGGCGATATGAACAAAACTTTGATAAGATTCACATTTTACATCTAGAAAATGGAGCAAAAAATAAATAAATCAAGGATCATAAGTACAGTTCAGTAGTTCAGGAACTATCTGTTTTTTTACTAGGCACAGTGCAACACCTCAACTACAAGAATACAGCATCTCATCTTTAACCCCCTGAACCTGTCGTGGGTGTGTTTGGTGTGTCTCTCCAGGTGGCCACTCAGTTCAAGGCCAGTCTGGTGGGTCTGGCTGAGATCCTCATGACCAAGGAGCCGTGGTATGTACGCTGCCTGAAGCCCAACGATGGCAAGCAGCCAGGTAGGTACCTCAGACACACACACACACATTCTGTAGATTACCCCATGCCCTGCGGAGTGCTACTGTATCTGCTGTATGTTGTGTTGTGTTAGTGCTTTTAATCAAATCGATGTACGGTACTGGGGGGTATTTGAACCAGCGACCTCTATACCCCTCAACTGACACTGACCCGTGTCCCCACCCCCCACAGGGCGCTTTGATGACGTGCTAGTGAGGCACCAGGTGAAGTACCTGGGCCTGATGGAGCACCTTAGGGTCAGGCGAGCCGGCTTTGCCTACCGACGCAGATATGAGGTCTTCCTTCAGAGGTAGGAGCTGTTAGACCCACACTTTTAACTACACCTTTTAACCGAACCTTTTAGCTTGACCTTTTAGCTACACCTTTTAACTGAACCTTTTAGCTAGACCTTTTAACTACACCTTTTAACCGAACCTTTTAGCTAGACCTTTTAACTACGTGTGTGTGTGGTCCATCTCAGGTACAAGCCTCTGTGTCCAGACACCTGGCCCAACTGGAAGGGCACGGCAGCAGAGGGGGTGGAGCTCTTGGTCAAACACCTGGGCTATAAACCCAACGAGTACAAGCTGGGAAGGTGAGCTGCAAGTACAAGCTTGGCAGGAGGGGGGGGGGGAGGAGGGGGGGGTTGAACTGGAGACACCCCCCCCGGCAGTCTCACTGTTGTTGTTTACCTTGTGTCTCTTAAAGGACCAAAATCTTCATCCGCCATCCCAGAACCCTGTTTGCCACTGAAGACGCCTTTGAGATCTGCAAGCATGAGCTGGGTGGGTTTCTGTACGAGATATTCAATTCAAATGACAGTACGTGTATGTTAAAACATTTCTCAATCCGAGCTTACTTGATGGGATGGAACCATACACTAACCAACCTTGTCTCCATTTGAGATCAAAACCCAGAAGCAAGTGTTAACACAGTTAAGACGATGGTTGTATAAAAATGGCAATTTGAAACTGTGAATGGAGGGATGACTACATTGCAGCACATCCAACAGAAGCAAAAATATATTTTTTGTCAAGTATCTCAAGATAAATGATCAGCAGAGACATATGAAAGGAAACAAATGAATAATTATCACGATTAATGGAAAATACAGCCTACATTTTCAAGACAAACACATCATGACGTTTAGGTGTTTCTGTTACAGCAACAAGGATCCAGGCAAAATACAAGGGCTACAGGGAGAAGGAAAACTTCCTGAAACAGAAGGAAGCAGGTCAGTGCTCGTCCAGTTGTGCAGTGTTGAGAATGGTAGTGTTACAAAAACAATCAAAATTCTACATCAGCTCTACTAACTGTCTTTGTGCTGTTAGCCACTAAGATAGAAAACTGCTGGAGAGGTTTGAAAGCCCGGAAAGAGCGGGAAAAAAGAGCCTGGGCTGTGAAAGTTATTAAGAGGTGAGGTCAAAAAACATGCAGTGAAAATAATAATGTATCGATACAGCAAACACTTTAATCCACAGCTAGTGATTTGAGCCTGCAACTTTTTCATTTGCAGTCGAATTATCTACACCCATCCGTGAATCATCAGACACTAAACAAACAAAAGCTGTCTCTACATTGACACTATGTTTTTTCTTTTTCTTGGGTAGGTTCATCAAAGGCTTCATGACCAGAAACCAGCCAACATGCCTGGACAACTCTGAATACCTGGCGTTTGTCAGGCAGAACTACCTTACAAGACTCAAGGACAATCTACCCAAATCCGTTCTGGACCAGAACACCTGGCTAACACCACCCCCCATTATGCAGGAGGTGAATTTTTTTTAAAATGATTTAGCAGACACATTTATCCAAAGTGACGCTCAAAAAGTGCATACATAAAGTAAAAGCAGAGAATCAAATGTGCACAGTTCCAATATCACTTTGTTTCACCTTACTGGACATCTTCCTGTTTGAGTATACACATGGTACCATTCAGCTTTGTATGGTTTTGTAACACAAAGCCGTTCTTGCTCTTTGCCCCTGCAGACATCTCAACTGCTGAAGGCTCTGTACACTCGTCACATGGTACGGAAGTATGTGCGAGGAGTCACACCACAGAAGAAGATGCAGGTAGGAAGCACAGTCACTGTCACTACCTGCTCTGCTCCGCCCCCCCCTCTTCAACACGCCCTCCTGGAAGTGACACGGGTCCTGGCGTATAGTAACAAACCCGCGAAACAATCAATTTTTCTACGTTTTATTAGTATTCAAGCAAATAAATACATGAGGGTATGTGTATTATTTAAAACAGTACATTGTGTCATATTTTCTAGCTACAGTTGAAAGGACTGACCAGTTCCATGTTCAAAGGGAGGAAGGAGAACTACCCTTACAGTGTGTGCAGACCTTTCGTGGACACCAGGATAAGTAAGACACCTCCGAACCCCTGGACACAATCTAATATCATCCTACAACTTGCTGCTGTGATGATTTCACGTGACACTGTTATGTTCAGGTGAGGAGGACATCCACATTAAAGTCCTGCAGACGATAAGGCATGAGCGCATCAAGGTAAACAAACCCGAACCCCCTCGCCACAAACCTTTAACTGTGATAACACTGTCGTAGAGGTCTGAGGATACATGGAGCTATCTCCAGCCTCCCTCAGGCTCCCTCATCCTGATCTCCCCCCCCCCCCCCTCCGTACACAGTACAGCGCTCCAGTGGTCAAGTATGACAGGAACGGTTTCCGGACTCGCTTCAGGCAGCTCATCTTCACCCAGACAGCTGCCTATCTGGTGGAGGAGGCCAAGGTGAAGCAGAGGGTGGAGTACAACGCTCTCAAAGGTTGGTAGCGCCTGCGCTGATGAGGGAGACGGTCTCCTGCATAGGTGTAGTTGATCTGTGGGCATCTGTGAAGCACTCTGGGACTGGCTTGTAAAAAGGACCATACAAATAACATTTGATTTGATCAAGTGACGTGAAGCTCAAATCAAGATTTGATTTGTAGTCTTTCACAGGTGATTGTCTGTTACTTACCTCAGCTGTTTGATCCGTAGGTGTGTCAGTCAGCAATCTGAGTGACAACTTCTTAATCCTCCATGTCACCTGTGAGGACATCAAGAAAAAGGTTCGATTATCAACTGGCTGCATGTAGAGATGGCCCGTTTACAGTTACACAAATTATACTTTGTATACAAAATATACAAATAAAATATGTAATTTCTGGGAAAAAGTGTCCAAACTTTTGACTGGTACTGTATATATATAATATATACAAATATATAACTAAACAGCAAAGACCTCTCAGTCTGACATCAAAAGCATTTCATCTTTTCAGGGGGACTTGGTGCTGCAGTGTGACTTCCTGTTTGAGGCTTTGACTAAGCTGTGTGTGGTGGCCAATAAGCAGAACTGCATCAAAGTAGTTCAGGGGAGGTAATGAAATAATCCTTATATTTCTTAACAAAAAAACACTGTAAAATTATCTTATTGAATTTTTATGCGAGGTACTGACCGTGCATTTGTGTTTCCCTGTAGTGTAAGGTTTGATATCCAGCCAGGCAGAGAAGGGTTTGTCGACTTCAAGAGCGGACAGGAGTTCATGGTGTACAGAGCTAAAAACGGGCATTTGATGGTGGTAAGACTGACTACTCTGAATTCTCGTGAAACTGGTAACGAGTACAGTGTAAAACCACAAATGAACTCACTAAACATTATTACATTCAGGAATCAACAAAGGCCAAGTCAAGATGATGACCACACACAGATGGGGTTGTGACTAGCCTGGCCTTTCCCTCACAGGGACAGCATAGATCCGAGATTCCTTCCAGTTGAAAACTTTGATCTTTTTCTCTGTGAAGTTTAACTAAACAACTCCAACATGGTCACATACCTACAAGAAGCTGCAATATCCAAGTGAGATTTAAGTCTCTATTCATACTGTAGTCTTTTACATCAATAAAATAGTACTGATGTCCAACACTTATGCGTATTTTGGTGAGCTGTAAATCAGGTGCATGGACAACTTTGTCAGGCTATGGCTGTTAACATGTTACTGTTTTATTTGTAAATATTGACATACATTTTTGGTATTATTTTCAGTAGATTTCATTATCCCATTTTATAGATGTTAGTAATGTACAAGATGGGTGGTCCTAAGACAAAAGCCATGTGTCAATTTTTATAGTTTCTCCCAGGGATGCAATACCATATTCACAATAAAAAATATATATAACCACGTGTGTACTCATACAAATCTTTATTTCTAGAAAAGTTGATAAATACAGTGCAAAAGACAGTTCTACATGTGAAATGATTAACATTCTCTGATAAGGAATGATCTACCTTCCACTTATGTTTGTTCAATTATTTCACCTTCAGTAGTGCTAGCGATCAGCATTTTCACAAAAGAAACACTGATATTCATTCACCTGCATCTAAAAAAATCGTCAAGAAGGCTACATGTCACTAGAACACAGTGTTAACACGACTCAGCAATCCTTCTTTAGAACACTCACATTACAGGCATGGTCAACCCTGTTCCTGGAGATCTACAGGTCTGAACTGTTGGTTTTCACTCCAAATATACTGTCCAAATATACCATAGCTTACTTTCATAATTCACTTGTTGACAAGTTGAATTGGGTTAGATACAACAGGGTAAGACTACAAGAGGGTAGCTCTGCAGAAACAAGGTGGGCCAAGACTGACGTCAGGAATATATTGTAGTTGTGGCCACAGTACGCCCTCTGCTGGAGTAAAGTAGCACAGACACAAAACCTTCTTGGTTTGACCCATGATTTGATCTGCTGGTGGCGTTTTTGTAACAAGCGCAATCCTAATACAGTACATATACTCACATTCATACTATCAATATAATTTCACTATAGAAAAATATGTTTTAAAAAGAACTGGAAGATTAATAGTTGGAGTGTAGCATCTTTACACAGTATGTATAATAACTGGAATACAATCAATAAAATATATGCCTGTGGAACATTTTAAAGCAATGCAAAGTGTCTGGATAGTTTGTAGATAGCACTTCAATGCAAACACATAAGGCACAACCTCCTGGGTGAAGGCAACATGATGAATTCTAAAGACAAAAGTGATAAGCATCCCTGAATGGGAGCCCAGGACGGAGGTGGTTTGTTAAGACCGTTGAGTTTGGTTCATTAGCAAGCCCTGAGAGGGGCTTCTGGAAAGATCAACACTGATGTGGTCTGATGATGCCATTAAAACGCACCACGGAGTTCTAATAATACAGTACTAGGGAGAGATACAGGTGACCAGTGTTCTAGTGAGAGCACTAGAGGCCCAGTAGTCATGGGGGAAAGTGTGACTGTGTGTCAAAAAATCTTTGGTAACAGTGATAGATATGCCCCCTGGTGGTGGTGGCAGGTATTTAGTGTAAAGGTTAGTGGGTGTGGTCACAGGAGTTGGTGTGTTTACAGGTCATGTAATTTAGTAGTTACTAGCTGTCATGGTTACTGGTGGTGGGTAGTGCAGTTACTGGCTGTTGCAGTGGTTACTGGTTGTCGTGGTTGCTGGCGGTGATGGGTGCGGTTACTGGCCGTTGTCGTGGTTACTGGTGGTGGTGGGTGCGGTCATCGGGCCGTTTGATGTGAATGCGTCGGATCCTCTCGATGCGTTCACGCTCCTCGTCCTCGTCCAGGTGGTGGGAGCGCCCCGCGGCGCCCCCCGTGGCCTCCAGCAGAGCGTTGTCAGGGCCACGCCCATCCTGGGACTCATACAGGAGAATGTTGAGCGTCTCTTCATAGATTCGGGCCTCTGGAAACTCCACCTGAGGGTAGAGGATCGGCCTTACAGTACACCTGGCTCTGGTAGATGCTGGGATATCCTAAGATCCATGTTTGTTTCCATTCTGACTAACAAGGGTGTCAAGCATTAGGAACACCAGGCACTGGGAACACTACAACAGTTATTCCTATGGTCAGGGGCTTCGAAGTGGGGGGAAAGTGGGACTGACTACCCAGGGCCCCAAAGGAGGGAAGGGCTCTCTAAAAGTTTTGAATGAGGACAGGAATAACCAAAATAAGGAGGAGGGGGGCCAAATTTGAGGGTTAGGGTCTCTTCATGGGGCCCAAAATTAGCAGCGCCCATGCCCATTGTAACGAACAAGAGTGTTAAAAGGTTTATATTTATATACGGTTTGTATGTTAAGGCTTGCTCTCGTTCTGGCAGTTACCTTGGTCTGCTTCTTCTCCGTGGCGTAGACGATGGAGGTGCAGCACACCTCAGCGATCTTGCGGCCCTGCCCGTAGAAAGACCAGCAGCAGATCTCGTCTCCGATCACGTCCTTGATGAACAGCACCCGGCCGTTGAAGCGAAGGGAGAGCTTGTCAAACAGCTCAATGTTCTTCAGCATGTTGTCATCAGAGTTGCTAGGAGACGGAACGGAACCCACTTGTTAATTATTTACGTACACACCTGCCTCAAGCTATGGCATTGTGAATGAGAGAATGTTTCAACTCAAACAAAACTAGTGATTTTCACCTGGTATACGAGTACTTGTTGTTGCTTCGGTTGTACAACAATTTGACCGTAGGCTACAAAACATTGAGCAAATTAGTTATACATTCTGAATGAATAAAACATGGCATGTGACTTCAATGCTTGTCATTAGCGACGTTGCCATGACGGTAGTCCACCTTGTTGGAGGTAGTGATGAGTCTCTGCTCCTCCTTGGAGGACGTCACCAGGGGAACTTTACAGAACGGCTCGTAGGTGTCCTTGTTCTGGAGTCACCGGGAACAGAAATGACAGGGACTGAGATAGTAGTTAAAGTGCCACAGACACACAACAATAGTCATGAGCGCTTTAATTGCAGCCCTCGGACATTCCCCAAGCTGAAGGTGGTGTTTGTCGGCGCCACAAGAGTGGCAGTACATTCTTGTAGCTCCCTGTACCATTCCGTTATATAATTTCGTAGTTTCAAATTTTTTCTACGTCTATATCTGTAACTATGATGGACACACTGAGTCTTTTGTTCATACAAGGAATGAATTATTATAAATAATAATAAAAAATATATATTGAATTTCCTTCAAGATTGATAAAGTTAATTTCATTCAATTGAACACCTGTAAGGCTGCGTGGCACTCGTCTGACAGGCCCTGCACCAGATAGTACTTTGCTTCAGCCAGAAGCTCCTCCACTTCCCGTCTGATGTCGGGTAGGGGCACCGCGCCATCACGCAGGTAATTCAGGATGGTTCCGAAGTGCTTCCCACATCTGTCAATCAAAATCCAGCCTGTAGGAAAAACGCAGCCCAGAGGTCGATCAATCACCAACTGCCATCGATCGAGCGTGAGCTTTGTTGTGCGAGTGTACTGCACCCAAATATAGTTAGAACCACACATTTCTTATTTTCCGCTTTGCTTTTATACACTTTTTGTATCTCGCTTCGGATAAAAACGTCAGATAGATGATTCAAAAGTCAAATGGACTGCAACTGGGCAATTATTATTAATGTTGTTAAGAAGCACTTTTTGTCATATTGGCTGAAACAAACATCACATCCTGATCCTGACATGGTTCGGGAGGAGTCACATAGATTCACCAGTACCTTCACTGTCAGTGAGAACTTCCATCCTGCCACTGAACATGGCCTTGAGCATGGTATCCTGTTTAGTCAAGGTCTGCATTGTGGTGTAGTAGAGCGCACCACCCACATTTAGCTTCACGTATTTGGAACTCGGACAGGAACCCTTGAACGAGGTGGTACGAGTTGTAGCCGCTGGAAGCGGCGAGTTCACCGCACTCACTCCTGACATCTCTTCCTGTGTGAAAACATTACACATCATCAGTGTCACTGTGGTTAAATGAACTGGTATTGCCATGTTGGTGTGGGTTTGTAGCCATTTATAACCCATAACCAAGAAAGAAAGAATTACAAAAACTGCTGATCTTAAAAGTTGCAGTTCAGTATCGGGTCCAGACAGTACTGCAGAGCCTGGGGTTAATTGCTTGTCAGCCTAATGCCGTTAGCTAACAAGCTAGACATTGCGAAATGTAACTTTACTAAGAAGTCTCATTATCTTTCCCAAAAATACATTTAAACAAAGCAGTGGTTTGCTTCTTGCCTATTTAACAGCTAATTGAGATAGTTACCCACAGTCCAAAACACCTTGGCAAGGAAAACGCCAGCCTATCTTGCGAGCAACTAACCTAGCTAACTTGTAGTAGTGTAGAAGTGTGTACTGTAGCCATGATGGTGTAAAACTGGTGCCTGTATGACTTGACGCCAGACCATCTTTCTGTACAAATCTGAACACAAAAACATACTATACGACACAATAACAATTTGTCTTTATACGTGTGACCACAATACTAGCCTATTATATATTTAACCCAACGTTACGTAGCGTTAGTTAACGGGAAAACGACTTACCATAGAACCCTTGGTCAGGCAGTCTTGAATAACAAAGTTGGCAATCCAGCACGTTTCCGTTTGAAGCAGCCCAGATGACGTTTTCATAAAGGAATGCTCACGTTTAAGTGAATATAATGTAGAGACTTGAAATTTGACTGAGAAAAAAGTAGCACACGTTAAATCCACGGGGTTAGAGGAATGGTCACCTTTTAACTAGCTAAATATGTTCACCTTTAAAACCTGATTTAAAATCCAAGCATCGATAGATTAAAAACGACGAGATGCAGTCCCTCGTCGAAAGCCTTGCATCAAAAACCAAAATGTGTTGGATTTCTTTTAAATAAAGGGTTTATTTCTGTCTTTGTCTGCGGCCTGTAGGTAGAGTTGCAGACACATTGGCAGTCAGCCAGTGTTGCGCAAGCAAAAACATCCTTCCTGCCTAAGCACAGTTTGCCCACTCTCTAAGAGTGTGGTACGTTAAGATAGGTAGGCTATACCCAGGCTATAACCTAATGTCAGAGAATGTCTAATAAGGGAGAGACAGACGGGCTAATGTTGTTGAGAAGAACTTTTTGCAGGGTTGCCAACTATCGCGAGACAAATAAGCGACCGCAGATTCAGAAACTGCTCCTTAAATATTTGATTAATTTGTCATAATGGCCCTAATATATCTAAACAAGTCTAAAACAAGCCCAATATTATTATCAATGATTGAGCCTTTAAGATAGGCTACTTAACTGACACTACATGGAGGACAGTGCACTGAACAGTTCTTAATTGATCGAACCTGGCAACAACAAAAAGTGAGAATAGTGCCTATTTTGAAACTTAATTTCGATAAAACTTGTTTCTACATTTATTTATTTTAATTTTATAATGCTTCGAACGTGTTTTTTGGTTTCAGGATTTTTTTCGGATTTTAATAATTTTACAACATTTTGAGAAAACAAATGCATTTGTTTTCTCAAAATGTTGTTGGGAATCGCTGGGTTAGGCGATTCTCGGTAAGGTACATTTTTCATATTTTATTTAAAATCAATGCTATTATTGGTCATAATAAACATGACAGGTTGAACAAAGTGAATAGCAAACTCCACGAGCAAGCGAGTCGCAGCAATGCAAAAACATTTGTCGCTACACACTCATGCCAAAGAGTATGCTATAGTCAATAAAATATCTTCTTCCAAATTTACGGCTCAATATGTGCACCTATGAAATACACCCAAAATGTTCAGTTTAGGGAAAGTGCAGGTTTCACAGGTTTCGCAGAATTAGAGACGAACTGTGGATTTAGAATGAATGAAGTGAATGATGAGTGAATAATAATATCAGGGAGGATATATAAACTGAAACGAAACGTACAGAACACACTGTAAACACTTGCCAACATTCAGTAATATTGTAGCTTATTGGGCAATAAACAGACATTGAAACATTTGAGCTTTTCTAATGTACGTTTTATTTATCCTATTTTAATTTTGTAATAATTTGAAACCCTTCAACCACAAATCAAAACCCATGACAGTGATGAAGACTTTGAAAACACTGTTGTGTTGCAGCTTCAAAGTATCTTCATCATCCTCTTGTTCTCTGACTTTGTCTTCGTCTTAGCACTGATATAGTCGATTGATCCTCTCGATATCGATTCTTGAGAATGTGGTTGACTGGCCAATAGCAACGTTAGGGTTGGGGATAGGTATAATGACATCAATATTAGGGTTGATGGCAAAACCTCGTCTTGGATACTGCATGATTGAGGAGTAGTCATAGGAAGTGCCAAGATTGTTGGTGTCTGATTTGGCAAAGTTGTAGTGCTGGCCTGGATCGATGTTGGCAAAGTTGATCTTGACGTACTGGTCACGGTCACTCCTGGTGTGCTCGTGCTGGAAGCCCAGGGCATGAAGGGTCTCATGTTGAATGATTTTGTTTTCCATACAACCGCGCTTGTTGATAGAGAGCACCTGTGGACCCTTCTGTTTCCCAAGAGAAGAGAAGCAGCCGTCCTGGCTCACAACCATGATGTAGTCGGTCTCAGTTGTACGGGGCACAAAGCGAATGCAGGAAACAGAAGCAAACGATCTCAGGGCGTTCTCAATAATCTGCCTTTCTTGGGGAGAGTACTCACTGCCGATTGTGTAGGCTATCCTCACCTGACCATTCGAGGATTTCTTCCACTTGCATGAGTCCCCTTGATAGCACCTCATGGCATTTCTGTGTTTTGGTACGATCAGGTCTCCCTCCAGAAGAAGCTCACTGGATTGGTTGTTTGTGGTCAGAATGCCGCCAGCGGACATATGTAGATGTTCATCGGTGTTTTCTCCATCTATATGGATGGGATTGGCTTGGGAGAGTCCCAACAGCAGCAGCATTAGGAGAGACAAAGAGGTGCTGATCTCCATCTTCAGGGTCTGGAGGTTCAATCTGGCTCTGGGTCTGGATGGGAAGTTTTCTAGGTCTGGTCTCCTTGGAGATGCTTTGCTCCTTTTAGCTGGATGTCTGAGTCTGGTGAGTCCTGGTGTTTTATACTCTCCTCTACAGGTGTGTCTGCAGGGGGGTTTAGGGCTTTGGGTTGTGGCTGATTGTCCTAATAATCATTTGAGGACACAGCAAAACCAGCATCGCAACGCCCTGCAACTCCTTGTCCATTAGGGGAAAAGACAGGTTTGCTGGAAGTAAGTTTACTTATCTCAACCTGGATTCCTTGAATGAATGAATTATTAAGACAGTGTCAAGTATTTCCTAGTTGTAAATGACTACATCCATTCATTATCAAAGTTTAAAGGTATTGTACCATTTCAATATAATTATAAAGTAGCTGGTACTGGGTTTGTTGATTTAGGAAATGATTAATCAGACATATGTCTGTTTTGTATATGTATTTTGTTTTAATGAGGGATAAAAAAAACCCTGCATGGCAGTAACATTAAGGCACGGCATGTACCATTGTTCATTCTTCATCTGAATCTTGCCGTTTTTATAAGAGAACGAGCATCCTAAACCGTATTTTGTGATTTCATACTTTTCAGAAAAAGGCATTGGCTCAATTTGACCATATAATGCACTCAGGACCCCCCAGAACATGATATTGTAATTGTCTTTTCCCTTCATGGCCAGGGAGTGCAAGCAATGTTGATTGCGCTGTGTACTCAAGATGCTTATGTAGATCAGCCACAACCCAAAGCCCTAATCCCCTGTGCCGACACACCTGTAGAGGAGAGTGTATAAAAACAAGACTTCAATTAATTCCTGGTCCAGGACTAATATTAATCATTCCTTACTCTTTGGACATATGTTTGGACATATGGTCAATAAGTAAAGGGTATACTATTCAGAAAAAGCTGAATACTGTTTTATACACAATGCCCTTTGGTTTAGAAGATAGAACATGCTTTGAAAAACTTTAGTTTTACTGTTTGAATAAACCACCTTATTAGGTACACCAGTTCAACTGCTTGTTACACAAATATGTAATCAGCCGTTTTCATGGCAGCAACTCAATGCATCTAGACATGTAGACATGGTCAAGACAATCTGCTGAAGTTCAAACAGAGCATCAGAATGGGCAAGGCAGGTGATTTATAGGCCAACAGGTCATAAACGCAGTAAATGCTGAATTAAATAAGAAGTGCCTCAGTAAGAGTCGTTCTTATGAACGCTGTCAAACCATTAGCCATTTTACATTACAAGTGCTGTAGAATGTAGCAGGCTACAACAAAAAACTAAACTGTCTTTCTTTTAAATAGACATGCTTTAAAAACAAAGGACACGTTATATGTATATAGGACGCTTATGTCCATCGTTGATTGTCATTTTGGAAAGGCAACCCGAACTCCTCTACAAAAACGCATTGTGTTTGAGAACTAACAAACTGCTAGCTACCGGAAGTTGTTGCCTTGGCTTATGCAATATGTGGAAGTGATGCGTGTATAGTGGATTGAAGTGGGTGTATGCATTAAGTTATGGCGGAAATGTCAGTTGGTCTTTCATCAAAGTGCCAAGCGTAACTATTGACATTTCGGTCATGAGGAATTAAAGGAAAAATTTAATTAAAACATTTGTAAGAATTGTAATAATAATTTACCAAAGGATATATATACATATTTTGACATTTATTCATTTTTCATACTTTAGTTTTCATTGGTTTGGCGGCCCATCTGTATTACCCTAGCG
Source organism: Osmerus eperlanus (assembly GCF_963692335.1). NCBI lineage: Eukaryota > Metazoa > Chordata > Actinopteri > Osmeriformes > Osmeridae > Osmerus > Osmerus eperlanus. The sequence continues at coordinate 15,264,202 of NC_085031.1, forward strand.
GACCATTAGTGGGCCGCTAGGTTGGGAATCGCTGGGTTTGGCGAGGTACATTTTTAATAATTGCGAAATGTTAATTTTTTTTAAATATAAAATCAATGCTATTTTTGGTCATAATAAACATGACCAATCATTAAGGTTGAACAAAATGAATAGCAAACTCCACGAGCAAGCGAGTCGCAGCAATGCAAAAACATTCGTCGCTACACACTAATGCCAAAGAGTATAGTCAATATAAGTTCTTTGCTAATGCTTAGTGTCCTGCGTGACAGTACTGTGTTGTATCAGGTTGCTAGGAGACACATCGGCGAGGCCACAAGAACCACGAGGTAGATTTGGGTTGAGAAACAGAAGGACATACACTCCAACCGTATGTATCTCACCTCAACACATATGTAAAGTACAGTACACTGTATGTATTGGTTTAAATATCTTCTTCCAAATTTACGGCTCAATATGTGCACCTATGAAATACACCCAAAATGTTCAGTTTAGGGAAAGTGCAGGTTTCACAGGTTTCGCAGAATTAGAGACGAACTGTGGATTTAGAATGAATGAATGATGAGTGAATAATAATATCAGGGAGGATATATAAACTGAAACGAAACGTACAGAACACACTGTAAACACTTGCCAACATTCAGTAATATTGTAGCTTATTGGGCAATAAACAGACATTGAAACATTTGAGCTTTTCTAATGTACGTTTTATTTATCCTATTTTAATTTTGTAATAATTTGAAACCCTTCAACCACAAATCAAAACCCATGACAGTGATGAAGACTTTGAAAACACTGTTGTGTTGCAGCTTCAAAGTATCTTCATCATCCTCTTGTTCTCTGACTTTGTCTTCGTCTTAGCACTGATATAGTCGATTGATCCTCTCGATATCGATTCTTGAGAATGTGGTTGACTGGCCAATAGCAACGTTAGGGTTGGGGATAGGTATAATGACATCAATATTAGGGTTGATGGCAAAACCTCGTCTTGGATACTGCATGATTGAGGAGTAGTCATAGGAAGTGCCAAGATTGTTGGTGTCTGATTTGGCAAAGTTGTAGTGCTGGCCTGGATCGATGTTGGCAAAGTTGATCTTGACGTACTGGTCACGGTCACTCCTGGTGTGCTCGTGCTGGAAGCCCAGGGCATGAAGGGTCTCATGTTGAATGATTTTGTTTTCCATACAACCGCGCTTGTTGATAGAGAGCACCTGTGGACCCTTCTGTTTCCCAAGAGAAGAGAAGCAGCCGTCCTGGCTCACAACCATGATGTAGTCGGTCTCAGTTGTACGGGGCACAAAGCGAATGCAGGAAACAGAAGCAAACGATCTCAGGGCGTTCTCAATAATCTGCCTTTCTTGGGGAGAGTACTCACTGCCGATTGTGTAGGCTATCCTCACCTGACCATTCGAGGATTTCTTCCACTTGCATGAGTCCCCTTGATAGCACCTCATGGCATTTCTGTGTTTTGGTACGATCAGGTCTCCCTCCAGAAGAAGCTCACTGGATTGGTTGTTTGTGGTCAGAATGCCGCCAGCGGACATATGTAGATGTTCATCGGTGTTTTCTCCATCTATATGGATGGGATTGGCTTGGGAGAGTCCCAACAGCAGCAGCATTAGGAGAGACAAAGAGGTGCTGATCTCCATCTTCAGGGTCTGGAGGTTCAATCTGGCTCTGGGTCTGGATGGGAAGTTTTCTAGGTCTGGTCTCCTTGGAGATGCTTTGCTCCTTTTAGCTGGATGTCTGAGTCTGGTGAGTCCTGGTGTTTTATACTCTCCTCTACAGGTGTGTCTGCAGGGGGGTTTAGGGCTTTGGGTTGTGGCTGATTGTCCTAATAATCATTTGAGGACACAGCAAAACCAGCATCGCAACGCCCTGCAACTCCTTGTCCATTAGGGGAAAAGACAGGTTTGCTGGAAGTAAGTTTACTTATCTCAACCTGGATTCCTTGAATGAATGAATTATTAAGACAGTGTCAAGTATTTCCTAGTTGTAAATGACTACATCCATTCATTATCAAAGTTTAAAGGTATTGTACCATTTCAATATAATTATAAAGTAGCTGGTACTGGGTTTGTTGATTTAGGAAATGATTAATCAGACATATGTCTGTTTTGTATATGTATTTTGTTTTAATGAGGGATAAAAAAAACCCTGCATGGCAGTAACATTAAGGCACGGCATGTACCATTGTTCATTCTTCATCTGAATCTTGCCGTTTTTATAAGAGAACGAGCATCCTAAACCGTATTTTGTGATTTCATACTTTTCAGAAAAAGGCATTGGCTCAATTTGACCATATAATGCACTCAGGACCCCCCAGAACATGATATTGTAATTGTCTTTTCCCTTCATGGCCAGGGAGTGCAAGCAATGTTGATTGCGCTGTGTACTCAAGATGCTTATGTAGATCAGCCACAACCCAAAGCCCTAATCCCCTGTGCCGACACACCTGTAGAGGAGAGTGTATAAAAACAAGACTTCAATTAATTCCTGGTCCAGGACTAATATTAATCATTCCTTACTCTTTGGACATATGTTTGGACATATGGTCAATAAGTAAAGGGTATACTATTCAGAAAAAGCTGAATACTGTTTTATACACAATGCCCTTTGGTTTAGAAGATAGAGCATGCTTTGAAAAACTTTAGTTTTACTGTTTGAATAAACCACCTTATTAGGTACACCAGTTCAACTGCTTGTTACACAAATATGTAATCAGCCGTTTTCATGGCAGCAACTCAATGCATCTAGACATGTAGACATGGTCAAGACAATCTGCTGAAGTTCAAACAGAGCATCAGAATGGGCAAGGCAGGTGATTTATAGGCCAACAGGTCATAAACGCAGTAAATGCTGAATTAAATAAGAAGTGCCTCAGTAAGAGTCGTTCTTATGAACGCTGTCAAACCATTAGCCATTTTACATTACAAGTGCTGTAGAATGTAGCAGGCTACAACAAAAAACTAAACTGTCTTTCTTTTAAATAGACATGCTTTAAAAACAAAGGACACGTTATATGTATATAGGACGCTTATGTCCATCGTTGATTGTCATTTTGGAAAGGCAACCCGAACTCCTCTACAAAAACGCATTGTGTTTGAGAACTAACAAACTGCTAGCTACCGGAAGTTGTTGCCTTGGCTTATGCAATATGTGGAAGTGATGCGTGTATAGTGGATTGAAGTGGGTGTATGCATTAAGTTATGGCGGAAATGTCAGTTGGTCTTTCATCAAAGTGCCAAGCGTAACTATTGACATTTCGGTCATGAGGAATTAAAGGAAAAATTTAATTAAAACATTTGTAAGAATTGTAATAATAATTTACCAAAGGATATATATACATATTTTGACATTTATTCATTTTTCATACTTTAGTTTTCATTGGTTTGGCGGCCCATCTGTATTACCCTAGCGGACCATTAGTGGGCCGCTAGGTTGGGAATCGCTGGGTTTGGCGAGGTACATTTTTAATAATTGCGAAATGTTAATTTTTTTTAAATATAAAATCAATGCTATTTTTGGTCATAATAAACATGACCAATCATTAAGGTTGAACAAAATGAATAGCAAACTCCACGAGCAAGCGAGTCGCAGCAATGCAAAAACATTCGTCGCTACACACTAATGCCAAAGAGTATAGTCAATATAAGTTCTTTGCTAATGCTTAGTGTCCTGCGTGACAGTACTGTGTTGTATCAGGTTGCTAGGAGACACATCGGCGAGGCCACAAGAACCACGAGGTAGATTTGGGTTGAGAAACAGAAGGACATACACTCCAACCGTATGTATCTCACCTCAACACATATGTAAAGTACAGTACACTGTATGTATTGGTTTAAATATCTTCTTCCAAATTTACGGCTCAATATGTGCACCTATGAAATACACCCAAAATGTTCAGTTTAGGGAAAGTGCAGGTTTCACAGGTTTCGCAGAATTAGAGACGAACTGTGGATTTAGAATGAATGAATGATGAGTGAATAATAATATCAGGGAGGATATATAAACTGAAACGAAACGTACAGAACACACTGTAAACACTTGCCAACATTCAGTAATATTGTAGCTTATTGGGCAATAAACAGACATTGAAACATTTGAGCTTTTCTAATGTACGTTTTATTTATCCTATTTTAATTTTGTAATAATTTGAAACCCTTCAACCACAAATCAAAACCCATGACAGTGATGAAGACTTTGAAAACACTGTTGTGTTGCAGCTTCAAAGTATCTTCATCATCCTCTTGTTCTCTGACTTTGTCTTCGTCTTAGCACTGATATAGTCGATTGATCCTCTCGATATCGATTCTTGAGAATGTGGTTGACTGGCCAATAGCAACGTTAGGGTTGGGGATAGGTATAATGACATCAATATTAGGGTTGATGGCAAAACCTCGTCTTGGATACTGCATGATTGAGGAGTAGTCATAGGAAGTGCCAAGATTGTTGGTGTCTGATTTGGCAAAGTTGTAGTGCTGGCCTGGATCGATGTTGGCAAAGTTGATCTTGACGTACTGGTCACGGTCACTCCTGGTGTGCTCGTGCTGGAAGCCCAGGGCATGAAGGGTCTCATGTTGAATGATTTTGTTTTCCATACAACCGCGCTTGTTGATAGAGAGCACCTGTGGACCCTTCTGTTTCCCAAGAGAAGAGAAGCAGCCGTCCTGGCTCACAACCATGATGTAGTCGGTCTCAGTTGTACGGGGCACAAAGCGAATGCAGGAAACAGAAGCAAACGATCTCAGGGCGTTCTCAATAATCTGCCTTTCTTGGGGAGAGTACTCACTGCCGATTGTGTAGGCTATCCTCACCTGACCATTCGAGGATTTCTTCCACTTGCATGAGTCCCCTTGATAGCACCTCATGGCATTTCTGTGTTTTGGTACGATCAGGTCTCCCTCCAGAAGAAGCTCACTGGATTGGTTGTTTGTGGTCAGAATGCCGCCAGCGGACATATGTAGATGTTCATCGGTGTTTTCTCCATCTATATGGATGGGATTGGCTTGGGAGAGTCCCAACAGCAGCAGCATTAGGAGAGACAAAGAGGTGCTGATCTCCATCTTCAGGGTCTGGAGGTTCAATCTGGCTCTGGGTCTGGATGGGAAGTTTTCTAGGTCTGGTCTCCTTGGAGATGCTTTGCTCCTTTTAGCTGGATGTCTGAGTCTGGTGAGTCCTGGTGTTTTATACTCTCCTCTACAGGTGTGTCTGCAGGGGGGTTTAGGGCTTTGGGTTGTGGCTGATTGTCCTAATAATCATTTGAGGACACAGCAAAACCAGCATCGCAACGCCCTGCAACTCCTTGTCCATTAGGGGAAAAGACAGGTTTGCTGGAAGTAAGTTTACTTATCTCAACCTGGATTCCTTGAATGAATGAATTATTAAGACAGTGTCAAGTATTTCCTAGTTGTAAATGACTACATCCATTCATTATCAAAGTTTAAAGGTATTGTACCATTTCAATATAATTATAAAGTAGCTGGTACTGGGTTTGTTGATTTAGGAAATGATTAATCAGACATATGTCTGTTTTGTATATGTATTTTGTTTTAATGAGGGATAAAAAAAACCCTGCATGGCAGTAACATTAAGGCACGGCATGTACCATTGTTCATTCTTCATCTGAATCTTGCCGTTTTTATAAGAGAACGAGCATCCTAAACCGTATTTTGTGATTTCATACTTTTCAGAAAAAGGCATTGGCTCAATTTGACCATATAATGCACTCAGGACCCCCCAGAACATGATATTGTAATTGTCTTTTCCCTTCATGGCCAGGGAGTGCAAGCAATGTTGATTGCGCTGTGTACTCAAGATGCTTATGTAGATCAGCCACAACCCAAAGCCCTAATCCCCTGTGCCGACACACCTGTAGAGGAGAGTGTATAAAAACAAGACTTCAATTAATTCCTGGTCCAGGACTAATATTAATCATTCCTTACTCTTTGGACATATGTTTGGACATATGGTCAATAAGTAAAGGGTATACTATTCAGAAAAAGCTGAATACTGTTTTATACACAATGCCCTTTGGTTTAGAAGATAGAACATGCTTTGAAAAACTTTAGTTTTACTGTTTGAATAAACCACCTTATTAGGTACACCAGTTCAACTGCTTGTTACACAAATATGTAATCAGCCGTTTTCATGGCAGCAACTCAATGCATCTAGACATGTAGACATGGTCAAGACAATCTGCTGAAGTTCAAACAGAGCATCAGAATGGGCAAGGCAGGTGATTTATAGGCCAACAGGTCATAAACGCAGTAAATGCTGAATTAAATAAGAAGTGCCTCAGTAAGAGTCGTTCTTATGAACGCTGTCAAACCATTAGCCATTTTACATTACAAGTGCTGTAGAATGTAGCAGGCTACAACAAAAAACTAAACTGTCTTTCTTTTAAATAGACATGCTTTAAAAACAAAGGACACGTTATATGTATATAGGACGCTTATGTCCATCGTTGATTGTCATTTTGGAAAGGCAACCCGAACTCCTCTACAAAAACGCATTGTGTTTGAGAACTAACAAACTGCTAGCTACCGGAAGTTGTTGCCTTGGCTTATGCAATATGTGGAAGTGATGCGTGTATAGTGGATTGAAGTGGGTGTATGCATTAAGTTATGGCGGAAATGTCAGTTGGTCTTTCATCAAAGTGCCAAGCGTAACTATTGACATTTCGGTCATGAGGAATTAAAGGAAAAATTTAATTAAAACATTTGTAAGAATTGTAATAATAATTTACCAAAGGATATATATACATATTTTGACATTTATTCATTTTTCATACTTTAGTTTTCATTGGTTTGGCGGCCCATCTGTATTACCCTAGCGGACCATTAGTGGGCCGCTAGGTTGGGAATCGCTGGGTTTGGCGAGGTACATTTTTAATAATTGCGAAATGTTAATTTTTTTTAAATATAAAATCAATGCTATTTTTGGTCATAATAAACATGACCAATCATTAAGGTTGAACAAAATGAATAGCAAACTCCACGAGCAAGCGAGTCGCAGCAATGCAAAAACATTCGTCGCTACACACTAATGCCAAAGAGTATAGTCAATATAAGTTCTTTGCTAATGCTTAGTGTCCTGCGTGACAGTACTGTGTTGTATCAGGTTGCTAGGAGACACATCGGCGAGGCCACAAGAACCACGAGGTAGATTTGGGTTGAGAAACAGAAGGACATACACTCCAACCGTATGTATCTCACCTCAACACATATGTAAAGTACAGTACACTGTATGTATTGGTTTAAATATCTTCTTCCAAATTTACGGCTCAATATGTGCACCTATGAAATACACCCAAAATGTTCAGTTTAGGGAAAGTGCAGGTTTCACAGGTTTCGCAGAATTAGAGACGAACTGTGGATTTAGAATGAATGAATGATGAGTGAATAATAATATCAGGGAGGATATATAAACTGAAACGAAACGTACAGAACACACTGTAAACACTTGCCAACATTCAGTAATATTGTAGCTTATTGGGCAATAAACAGACATTGAAACATTTGAGCTTTTCTAATGTACGTTTTATTTATCCTATTTTAATTTTGTAATAATTTGAAACCCTTCAACCACAAATCAAAACCCATGACAGTGATGAAGACTTTGAAAACACTGTTGTGTTGCAGCTTCAAAGTATCTTCATCATCCTCTTGTTCTCTGACTTTGTCTTCGTCTTAGCACTGATATAGTCGATTGATCCTCTCGATATCGATTCTTGAGAATGTGGTTGACTGGCCAATAGCAACGTTAGGGTTGGGGATAGGTATAATGACATCAATATTAGGGTTGATGGCAAAACCTCGTCTTGGATACTGCATGATTGAGGAGTAGTCATAGGAAGTGCCAAGATTGTTGGTGTCTGATTTGGCAAAGTTGTAGTGCTGGCCTGGATCGATGTTGGCAAAGTTGATCTTGACGTACTGGTCACGGTCACTCCTGGTGTGCTCGTGCTGGAAGCCCAGGGCATGAAGGGTCTCATGTTGAATGATTTTGTTTTCCATACAACCGCGCTTGTTGATAGAGAGCACCTGTGGACCCTTCTGTTTCCCAAGAGAAGAGAAGCAGCCGTCCTGGCTCACAACCATGATGTAGTCGGTCTCAGTTGTACGGGGCACAAAGCGAATGCAGGAAACAGAAGCAAACGATCTCAGGGCGTTCTCAATAATCTGCCTTTCTTGGGGAGAGTACTCACTGCCGATTGTGTAGGCTATCCTCACCTGACCATTCGAGGATTTCTTCCACTTGCATGAGTCCCCTTGATAGCACCTCATGGCATTTCTGTGTTTTGGTACGATCAGGTCTCCCTCCAGAAGAAGCTCACTGGATTGGTTGTTTGTGGTCAGAATGCCGCCAGCGGACATATGTAGATGTTCATCGGTGTTTTCTCCATCTATATGGATGGGATTGGCTTGGGAGAGTCCCAACAGCAGCAGCATTAGGAGAGACAAAGAGGTGCTGATCTCCATCTTCAGGGTCTGGAGGTTCAATCTGGCTCTGGGTCTGGATGGGAAGTTTTCTAGGTCTGGTCTCCTTGGAGATGCTTTGCTCCTTTTAGCTGGATGTCTGAGTCTGGTGAGTCCTGGTGTTTTATACTCTCCTCTACAGGTGTGTCTGCAGGGGGGTTTAGGGCTTTGGGTTGTGGCTGATTGTCCTAATAATCATTTGAGGACACAGCAAAACCAGCATCGCAACGCCCTGCAACTCCTTGTCCATTAGGGGAAAAGACAGGTTTGCTGGAAGTAAGTTTACTTATCTCAACCTGGATTCCTTGAATGAATGAATTATTAAGACAGTGTCAAGTATTTCCTAGTTGTAAATGACTACATCCATTCATTATCAAAGTTTAAAGGTATTGTACCATTTCAATATAATTATAAAGTAGCTGGTACTGGGTTTGTTGATTTAGGAAATGATTAATCAGACATATGTCTGTTTTGTATATGTATTTTGTTTTAATGAGGGATAAAAAAAACCCTGCATGGCAGTAACATTAAGGCACGGCATGTACCATTGTTCATTCTTCATCTGAATCTTGCCGTTTTTATAAGAGAACGAGCATCCTAAACCGTATTTTGTGATTTCATACTTTTCAGAAAAAGGCATTGGCTCAATTTGACCATATAATGCACTCAGGACCCCCCAGAACATGATATTGTAATTGTCTTTTCCCTTCATGGCCAGGGAGTGCAAGCAATGTTGATTGCGCTGTGTACTCAAGATGCTTATGTAGATCAGCCACAACCCAAAGCCCTAATCCCCTGTGCCGACACACCTGTAGAGGAGAGTGTATAAAAACAAGACTTCAATTAATTCCTGGTCCAGGACTAATATTAATCATTCCTTACTCTTTGGACATATGTTTGGACATATGGTCAATAAGTAAAGGGTATACTATTCAGAAAAAGCTGAATACTGTTTTATACACAATGCCCTTTGGTTTAGAAGATAGAGCATGCTTTGAAAAACTTTAGTTTTACTGTTTGAATAAACCACCTTATTAGGTACACCAGTTCAACTGCTTGTTACACAAATATGTAATCAGCCGTTTTCATGGCAGCAACTCAATGCATCTAGACATGTAGACATGGTCAAGACAATCTGCTGAAGTTCAAACAGAGCATCAGAATGGGCAAGGCAGGTGATTTATAGGCCAACAGGTCATAAACGCAGTAAATGCTGAATTAAATAAGAAGTGCCTCAGTAAGAGTCGTTCTTATGAACGCTGTCAAACCATTAGCCATTTTACATTACAAGTGCTGTAGAATGTAGCAGGCTACAACAAAAAACTAAACTGTCTTTCTTTTAAATAGACATGCTTTAAAAACAAAGGACACGTTATATGTATATAGGACGCTTATGTCCATCGTTGATTGTCATTTTGGAAAGGCAACCCGAACTCCTCTACAAAAACGCATTGTGTTTGAGAACTAACAAACTGCTAGCTACCGGAAGTTGTTGCCTTGGCTTATGCAATATGTGGAAGTGATGCGTGTATAGTGGATTGAAGTGGGTGTATGCATTAAGTTATGGCGGAAATGTCAGTTGGTCTTTCATCAAAGTGCCAAGCGTAACTATTGACATTTCGGTCATGAGGAATTAAAGGAAAAATTTAATTAAAACATTTGTAAGAATTGTAATAATAATTTACCAAAGGATATATATACATATTTTGACATTTATTCATTTTTCATACTTTAGTTTTCATTGGTTTGGCGGCCCATCTGTATTACCCTAGCGGACCATTAGTGGGCCGCTAGGTTGGGAATCGCTGGGTTTGGCGAGGTACATTTTTAATAATTGCGAAATGTTAATTTAAAAAATATATAAAATCAATGCTATTTTTGGTCATAATAAACATGACCAATCATTAAGGTTGAACAAAATGAATAGCAAACTCCACGAGCAAGCGAGTCGCAGCAATGCAAAAACATTCGTCGCTACACACTAATGCCAAAGAGTATAGTCAATATAAGTTCTTTGCTAATGCTTAGTGTCCTGCGTGACAGTACTGTGTTGTATCAGGTTGCTAGGAGACACATCGGCGAGGCCACAAGAACCACGAGGTAGATTTGGGTTGAGAAACAGAAGGACATACACTCCAACCGTATGTATCTCACCTCAACACATATGTAAAGTACAGTACACTGTATGTATTGGTTTAAATATCTTCTTCCAAATTTACGGCTCAATATGTGCACCTATGAAATACACCCAAAATGTTCAGTTTAGGGAAAGTGCAGGTTTCACAGGTTTCGCAGAATTAGAGACGAACTGTGGATTTAGAATGAATGAATGATGAGTGAATAATAATATCAGGGAGGATATATAAACTGAAACGAAACGTACAGAACACACTGTAAACACTTGCCAACATTCAGTAATATTGTAGCTTATTGGGCAATAAACAGACATTGAAACATTTGAGCTTTTCTAATGTACGTTTTATTTATCCTATTTTAATTTTGTAATAATTTGAAACCCTTCAACCACAAATCAAAACCCATGACAGTGATGAAGACTTTGAAAACACTGTTGTGTTGCAGCTTCAAAGTATCTTCATCATCCTCTTGTTCTCTGACTTTGTCTTCGTCTTAGCACTGATATAGTCGATTGATCCTCTCGATATCGATTCTTGAGAATGTGGTTGACTGGCCAATAGCAACGTTAGGGTTGGGGATAGGTATAATGACATCAATATTAGGGTTGATGGCAAAACCTCGTCTTGGATACTGCATGATTGAGGAGTAGTCATAGGAAGTGCCAAGATTGTTGGTGTCTGATTTGGCAAAGTTGTAGTGCTGGCCTGGATCGATGTTGGCAAAGTTGATCTTGACGTACTGGTCACGGTCACTCCTGGTGTGCTCGTGCTGGAAGCCCAGGGCATGAAGGGTCTCATGTTGAATGATTTTGTTTTCCATACAACCGCGCTTGTTGATAGAGAGCACCTGTGGACCCTTCTGTTTCCCAAGAGAAGAGAAGCAGCCGTCCTGGCTCACAACCATGATGTAGTCGGTCTCAGTTGTACGGGGCACAAAGCGAATGCAGGAAACAGAAGCAAACGATCTCAGGGCGTTCTCAATAATCTGCCTTTCTTGGGGAGAGTACTCACTGCCGATTGTGTAGGCTATCCTCACCTGACCATTCGAGGATTTCTTCCACTTGCATGAGTCCCCTTGATAGCACCTCATGGCATTTCTGTGTTTTGGTACGATCAGGTCTCCCTCCAGAAGAAGCTCACTGGATTGGTTGTTTGTGGTCAGAATGCCGCCAGCGGACATATGTAGATGTTCATCGGTGTTTTCTCCATCTATATGGATGGGATTGGCTTGGGAGAGTCCCAACAGCAGCAGCATTAGGAGAGACAAAGAGGTGCTGATCTCCATCTTCAGGGTCTGGAGGTTCAATCTGGCTCTGGGTCTGGATGGGAAGTTTTCTAGGTCTGGTCTCCTTGGAGATGCTTTGCTCCTTTTAGCTGGATGTCTGAGTCTGGTGAGTCCTGGTGTTTTATACTCTCCTCTACAGGTGTGTCTGCAGGGGGGTTTAGGGCTTTGGGTTGTGGCTGATTGTCCTAATAATCATTTGAGGACACAGCAAAACCAGCATCGCAACGCCCTGCAACTCCTTGTCCATTAGGGGAAAAGACAGGTTTGCTGGAAGTAAGTTTACTTATCTCAACCTGGATTCCTTGAATGAATGAATTATTAAGACAGTGTCAAGTATTTCCTAGTTGTAAATGACTACATCCATTCATTATCAAAGTTTAAAGGTATTGTACCATTTCAATATAATTATAAAGTAGCTGGTACTGGGTTTGTTGATTTAGGAAATGATTAATCAGACATATGTCTGTTTTGTATATGTATTTTGTTTTAATGAGGGATAAAAAAAACCCTGCATGGCAGTAACATTAAGGCACGGCATGTACCATTGTTCATTCTTCATCTGAATCTTGCCGTTTTTATAAGAGAACGAGCATCCTAAACCGTATTTTGTGATTTCATACTTTTCAGAAAAAGGCATTGGCTCAATTTGACCATATAATGCACTCAGGACCCCCCAGAACATGATATTGTAATTGTCTTTTCCCTTCATGGCCAGGGAGTGCAAGCAATGTTGATTGCGCTGTGTACTCAAGATGCTTATGTAGATCAGCCACAACCCAAAGCCCTAATCCCCTGTGCCGACACACCTGTAGAGGAGAGTGTATAAAAACAAGACTTCAATTAATTCCTGGTCCAGGACTAATATTAATCATTCCTTACTCTTTGGACATATGTTTGGACATATGGTCAATAAGTAAAGGGTATACTATTCAGAAAAAGCTGAATACTGTTTTATACACAATGCCCTTTGGTTTAGAAGATAGAGCATGCTTTGAAAAACTTTAGTTTTACTGTTTGAATAAACCACCTTATTAGGTACACCAGTTCAACTGCTTGTTACACAAATATGTAATCAGCCGTTTTCATGGCAGCAACTCAATGCATCTAGACATGTAGACATGGTCAAGACAATCTGCTGAAGTTCAAACAGAGCATCAGAATGGGCAAGGCAGGTGATTTATAGGCCAACAGGTCATAAACGCAGTAAATGCTGAATTAAATAAGAAGTGCCTCAGTAAGAGTCGTTCTTATGAACGCTGTCAAACCATTAGCCATTTTACATTACAAGTGCTGTAGAATGTAGCAGGCTACAACAAAAAACTAAACTGTCTTTCTTTTAAATAGACATGCTTTAAAAACAAAGGACACGTTATATGTATATAGGACGCTTATGTCCATCGTTGATTGTCATTTTGGAAAGGCAACCCGAACTCCTCTACAAAAACGCATTGTGTTTGAGAACTAACAAACTGCTAGCTACCGGAAGTTGTTGCCTTGGCTTATGCAATATGTGGAAGTGATGCGTGTATAGTGGATTGAAGTGGGTGTATGCATTAAGTTATGGCGGAAATGTCAGTTGGTCTTTCATCAAAGTGCCAAGCGTAACTATTGACATTTCGGTCATGAGGAATTAAAGGAAAAATTTAATTAAAACATTTGTAAGAATTGTAATAATAATTTACCAAAGGATATATATACATATTTTGACATTTATTCATTTTTCATACTTTAGTTTTCATTGGTTTGGCGGCCCATCTGTATTACCCTAGCGGACCATTAGTGGGCCGCTAGGTTGGGAATCGCTGGGTTTGGCGAGGTACATTTTTAATAATTGCGAAATGTTAATTTTTTTTAAATATAAAATCAATGCTATTTTTGGTCATAATAAACATGACCAATCATTAAGGTTGAACAAAATGAATAGCAAACTCCACGAGCAAGCGAGTCGCAGCAATGCAAAAACATTCGTCGCTACACACTAATGCCAAAGAGTATAGTCAATATAAGTTCTTTGCTAATGCTTAGTGTCCTGCGTGACAGTACTGTGTTGTATCAGGTTGCTAGGAGACACATCGGCGAGGCCACAAGAACCACGAGGTAGATTTGGGTTGAGAAACAGAAGGACATACACTCCAACCGTATGTATCTCACCTCAACACATATGTAAAGTACAGTACACTGTATGTATTGGTTTAAATATCTTCTTCCAAATTTACGGCTCAATATGTGCACCTATGAAATACACCCAAAATGTTCAGTTTAGGGAAAGTGCAGGTTTCACAGGTTTCGCAGAATTAGAGACGAACTGTGGATTTAGAATGAATGAATGATGAGTGAATAATAATATCAGGGAGGATATATAAACTGAAACGAAACGTACAGAACACACTGTAAACACTTGCCAACATTCAGTAATATTGTAGCTTATTGGGCAATAAACAGACATTGAAACATTTGAGCTTTTCTAATGTACGTTTTATTTATCCTATTTTAATTTTGTAATAATTTGAAACCCTTCAACCACAAATCAAAACCCATGACAGTGATGAAGACTTTGAAAACACTGTTGTGTTGCAGCTTCAAAGTATCTTCATCATCCTCTTGTTCTCTGACTTTGTCTTCGTCTTAGCACTGATATAGTCGATTGATCCTCTCGATATCGATTCTTGAGAATGTGGTTGACTGGCCAATAGCAACGTTAGGGTTGGGGATAGGTATAATGACATCAATATTAGGGTTGATGGCAAAACCTCGTCTTGGATACTGCATGATTGAGGAGTAGTCATAGGAAGTGCCAAGATTGTTGGTGTCTGATTTGGCAAAGTTGTAGTGCTGGCCTGGATCGATGTTGGCAAAGTTGATCTTGACGTACTGGTCACGGTCACTCCTGGTGTGCTCGTGCTGGAAGCCCAGGGCATGAAGGGTCTCATGTTGAATGATTTTGTTTTCCATACAACCGCGCTTGTTGATAGAGAGCACCTGTGGACCCTTCTGTTTCCCAAGAGAAGAGAAGCAGCCGTCCTGGCTCACAACCATGATGTAGTCGGTCTCAGTTGTACGGGGCACAAAGCGAATGCAGGAAACAGAAGCAAACGATCTCAGGGCGTTCTCAATAATCTGCCTTTCTTGGGGAGAGTACTCACTGCCGATTGTGTAGGCTATCCTCACCTGACCATTCGAGGATTTCTTCCACTTGCATGAGTCCCCTTGATAGCACCTCATGGCATTTCTGTGTTTTGGTACGATCAGGTCTCCCTCCAGAAGAAGCTCACTGGATTGGTTGTTTGTGGTCAGAATGCCGCCAGCGGACATATGTAGATGTTCATCGGTGTTTTCTCCATCTATATGGATGGGATTGGCTTGGGAGAGTCCCAACAGCAGCAGCATTAGGAGAGACAAAGAGGTGCTGATCTCCATCTTCAGGGTCTGGAGGTTCAATCTGGCTCTGGGTCTGGATGGGAAGTTTTCTAGGTCTGGTCTCCTTGGAGATGCTTTGCTCCTTTTAGCTGGATGTCTGAGTCTGGTGAGTCCTGGTGTTTTATACTCTCCTCTACAGGTGTGTCTGCAGGGGGGTTTAGGGCTTTGGGTTGTGGCTGATTGTCCTAATAATCATTTGAGGACACAGCAAAACCAGCATCGCAACGCCCTGCAACTCCTTGTCCATTAGGGGAAAAGACAGGTTTGCTGGAAGTAAGTTTACTTATCTCAACCTGGATTCCTTGAATGAATGAATTATTAAGACAGTGTCAAGTATTTCCTAGTTGTAAATGACTACATCCATTCATTATCAAAGTTTAAAGGTATTGTACCATTTCAATATAATTATAAAGTAGCTGGTACTGGGTTTGTTGATTTGGGAAATGATTAATCAGACATATGTCTGTTTTGTATATGTATTTTGTTTTAATGAGGGATAAAAAAAACCCTGCATGGCACTAACATTAAGGCACGGCATGTACCATTGTTCATTCTTCATCTGAATCTTGCCGTTTTTATGAGAGAACGAGCATCCTAAACCGTATTTTGTGATTTCATACCTTTCAGAAAAAGGCATTGGCTCAATTTGACCATATAATGCACTCAGGACCCCCCAGAACATGATATTGTAATTGTCTTTTCCCTTCATGGCCAGGGAGTGCAAGCAATGTTGATTGCGCTGTGTACTCAAGATGCTTATGTAGATCAGCCACAACCCAAAGCCCTAATCCCCTGTGCCGACACACCTGTAGAGGAGAGTGTATAAAAACAAGACTTCAATTAATTCCTGGTCCAGGACTAATATTAATCATTCCTTACTCTTTGGACATATGTTTGGACATATGGTCAATAAGTAAAGGGTATACTATTCAGAAAAAGCTGAATACTGTTTTATACACAATGCCCTTTGGTTTAGAAGATAGAGCATGCTTTGAAAAACTTTAGTTTTACTGTTTGAATAAACCACCTTATTAGGTACACCAGTTCAACTGCTTGTTACACAAATATGTAATCAGCCGTTTTCATGGCAGCAACTCAATGCATCTAGACATGTAGACATGGTCAAGACAATCTGCTGAAGTTCAAACAGAGCATCAGAATGGGCAAGACAGGTGATTTATAGTCCAACAGGTCATAAACGCAGTAAATACTGAATTAAATAAGACCTGCCTTAGTAAGAGTCAATCTGATGAACTCCGTCAAACCATTAACCATTTGACATTACATTTACATTTATGCATTTAGCAGACACTTTTATCCAAGGGACTTTACATTACAAGTGCTGTAGAATGTAGCAGGCTACAAAAAAACTCAACTCGGTCTTTCTTTTAAATAGACATACTTTAAAAACAAAGGACACGTTATATGTACATGTACAGAGTTGTAATTAACAGTATTGAAGCATGAATAACAGTTAAATTAATTTGAACTAATTTAGGGCGAATATAACATATTGTCTACTAGTTGATAAATAATTTACTTTGGGTGTTAACATACACAAAAATAAAAGTCATTGTTTTCAACAACATCAAAATGTACAAATTCATACAATTCATAAAATCTACTTATTTACACAGAACGGGCATAAAAATCTTATAAACATAAAAACATCATATATTACTATCAAATACCAATATATTTAACATAAAACATTATAGGAACTGTACTTATTCAACAGGCTTAAAGTAGAACTACTTCAGGAGATTTCACTTGCTGTAATTTGCAGTTCTACATTATGCTATTTCTACGTAGCTTTTGGAGTCTCACAATTATCTCAGCAGGTGATGTGTGTGTGTGTATGGATTATATGTGTATGTACAGTATGTATGCGTGTGTGTGTGTGTACATGAGAGAATCCCAGTCTCATCGGTAATGTCTTTGCCCGACTGCCTTTCTACTGCGCCTCCACCTGCTTGGGCGTGCCCGACGGAGCGAGGTCCCTAGAGGCTGGCGTGCCACCTGTAGGCGTGGTCTTCCTGGGCGTTGCCGGTCCCCCCCCCACCGCAGGCGTTGCTGTAGAAACCAGAGGCGGCGGAGGTGGCGGCGGCGGCGGAGCGCTGAGGGTAGCGGTCGGTGGAGTCCTGTTCAGGTGTCCGCTGTGCGGCGCAGAGGGGCTGAGACGAGGGTACACGGCCCCGCCCAAGGAGGACATGAAGGTGGGTGTGTGGGCCAGGTGACCCTCCATGGGAGAGCCCTGGAGCTGGTGCAGCCTGGCCCTCTCCTCCGCCTGCCGGTGCCTGTCCTGGATGTGGTGCTGGGCCTCGCGTTGCCTGTGGCTCCGCGCGGGGTCAAAGGTCAAGTGGGGCTGCTGGCTCTGCAGGTAGAGCCCTCTGTACGGGTCACGGATGGGCTCCCACTGAGCCGGGAGGTGCGAGGGCACCCGCTCTCGGGCCTCCATGAAGGGCTGAACCCGTGCTCTCTCCAGTGCACTCAGACTACTGATTGAGTGCAAGGGACCCATGGAGAGGGGCAGAGAGTGAGGTAGGTGGCTGCCCTGAAACATGCCTGAATTGGGGTAAGAGTTGCGCCTCGAGGGGTGCGGAACCTGGGAGTGGGGATGAGCCAAGACGGCTGGAACCGAGGGCAGCAAGAGGGTCATGTTAGACGTCCCTGCCATTAGCTCCAACTCTTCTCTACGTTCCTGCTTTATATTTACAGAGCCCCTCAGAGGGGGTGTGGCCTCGCAGGGAGACTGCTGCTTGACTGTGTGGGTCGTGGAGGGGTCAGGAGGCCCTCGACTCTGCACTTCTGGCCCCGGAGAGGAGCTCTGCTTAATATGGACCTTCCCCAGCGATTTCGTCACACTCTCCGCCTGAGGGCCTTGGTCCAGGCTGCTATTCTTCTTGTCCGAGCTGTTTCCACCAATCAGACTGCTGATCTGGTAGCTGGTGAAGGACGATTGGTTGGGCTGAGGTTTTCTTTCCTGTGAGGACCTACTGGGTGGAACAGAGATAGTCTGGTAGAGATTTTTGACTTCAAATCGAGATATAGTGTTTAGATAAAGACTAGACAAAGATAACAAGCTCCTGAATGGATTCTTCAGTGAAATCCCTTAAGAACGTCACTGACCTGTCGACGCCGGACTCCTCTCTGGTAGCAGTAAAATCCCTTTTCTTGGCTTCCTGCTGCTCACTGTTCGTCCCTGCTGGCTTGCGGTCCAAGTCCGCAGGCCTGGACCGCGTTGGGGGAGTGGGGAAGGAGGGCGGTGTGCGATGCAGTCGGTTCCAGCCATCATGAGGGGGGGCATTAAAACCTGGCAACCCATGGCCTTGCCTTTCTCCGTAGGGGCTGCTCGATGGGGCCCCCAGCCCCCCAAAGGCATTGCTTGCCACGTTCCCAAAGCCTCCATAGGTACTGGGCCGACTGAAGGGATCTGAGGGGAAGCAGAAGACTGTTGTTTTATAAAAGTGGTTGTTTTACCTACTGTGCCGTGCATGAAAATACCTGTATCTTCTCCTAAATGGGTGCAATGGTAATTACATGGAAGGACTGATGGATCACATCCTGACTACTTAAAGAGATAGTCTTCAGACCCAAAAATTGACATTATTCTGATGGACCATGAACTTCCTGATTACTTGACCTCAGCACATTTGAGTTCCTTTAGCACATACCGGGCAGATGACTTGTAGACAGGTAGTGAGGGTGGTGGTACGGGCTGCTGAACGGGGACATGGGAAAGAGACCTGAGGGGGAGAGGACGCATCAGTCAGCAGAGCAGCGTGGGACTGATGTCCTTTAGTTGCGCTAAAACATGAACTTTCACCCCTTCACTTCAGCTGGGATTCAGCCCCGTACGAGTTCTGATTTGATGAATTTTCAATTTTTGCAATGCAGGATTTTATCCTATTTACACTGTACCATTTCTGATTTATGATCTCTGCCGCCTTCTGATTTACAAAATGCTTGCTAGTGGGCGTGTGGAGGAGGGGGACTGACCTGAGGAGGGGAGCAGGGGTCGGGTGATCATCTCCTGGGGATAGGGCAGCCCTGGAGGTGGACCTGTTGCTGTGGGCCGGCTGAACAGGTCCAGCTTCACACTCATCTTACCAGGATCAAAGCGCATGTGCTGTTTGGACACCAGGAAGTGAGGAGGCAAGGAAGTGAGGTTTGAAACGGTCATTCATTGGAATGATAACGGGACATGGAATAGAGGATATAGAATCATACAGTAGGTTCTACAATTCTTGTCAGAGCAGCAGGATTACCCTCATTCGCTGCTGGTGGTGGTGGATCTGCCAGGCCATCTGGCCGTGCATTGCACACCACTTCCCAGGCTTCTGCAAGATCATAAAACAGAATGAAGATACAAACTCACACCATGTAATTGATTATTAAATATGCGGCAACAATTGCATGTATATTATGTATACATGTTCTCTCACCCTGCTTGAGGCTCTGAATGGATCAGATATCTGTGAGAAAGAGTGATAAGAGAGAGATAATAGAGGACATAAAACATTGCACTTTATCTACTGTAATAATAAAACAATAATGCAGGACATTAGGTTCAATATTTTATATAAAAACTGGAGTAAAGTAGATCAAACTTTCGCCGGGGCGGAAGAACACCTACTCTAGGAAGAGTTTGAGGCATCTCTCCTGGTCTCAGCACCACGTCCAGAGGATTAGCCTACATGGAGACACATGAGGGACACATGTTTATGATGCTGCTGTCGTGGGGGGTTTGCTCTACCAACTCTGGGGGGGAGATAAATACCAAAGATATTTTAATTGAGGGGGTGGCACAAAATGTTGGTAGGCCTGACTGCAATAACTACTGCTTCAGACAGTTAAGGCGGACGGGGTCACAGACATAACAAGGACGCGGAAGGAATGAGAGACTAGGACCTTGGGCTGGAAGGCTCCGTGCAGAGAGCTGAAGGGTGCCGTGTGGGGGAGCTGGGCGGGCATGCCTGCTGTCCCCTGGGGGTAGGGAGGGAAGAGCTAGACAAGACCACACCAGTGTTAGCTAGGATGCACCACAGGAAGTCATACTGGAACACGCTAAACACTTCGGATAGTCGGGTCAGAGGTCGGCTGATACTCTAAACCATGTGCAAGTACATTTTTACGTTTAACCCTCGTGCTGCCTTCGGGTCACATGACCCAAAGGTTCACAACGAACCATCGTTGTGTTTACCCAATTTTACACAATACAAAAACAAATAAAAAGCAGCCTGAGACAGCCTGACGGTTAAAAGAAAATGCTTTACTTTGTTTTTGTTTGCGGTAAGTTGTCGCAATACGACGGTGGGTCACAATGACTGATGGGTCAGAATGACCCGAAGATAACACAAGGGTTAAGTATTTATAGTTTTAAAATTATATTTATTTCGAATGCAATTCGTGATTTTCCGGCTTCCCCAACAGTGCAGACAAGTACACTATATAATACAAGATATAAAATGAAACAATTTAACCTATAGTTTAACCTAGAATATGTGAACAAGATCTATGCTAAATGGGGGCAGCTTAACAAGGAAACAACATGTACACTTACATTTGAATACGGGCTTTCCAGTTTGACGGGATACTTTTCCAACTGTCGGACAACAACCACAAAGAGTGCAGTTGTAAGTACTTGGCTAGAGCCCAGCATAGTCTCGCATGAGCAATTACCCACCATCAAAAGAACCTTAACGACCTAGGCCCTTCTCTTGCACCAGATTTGTTTAGTCTGACAGCAGCTTCAAGTGTGTCAAAAGAGTCGTGAACTCCATTTAAACAACCTATGCTCAGCTGTCTGTGAAAGTGTCGTGTCATAGCCGTTACAGCGTCTCGCTCTCTCTCTAGAAAAGCTTTTACAAGTCCCCTGGTGGGTGGAAATAAGCTTTCATAGACCCCCAGACGTGTCTGTGAGGAAGGAGACATTACATCTGATATGTTGAAATACTGCACTGAAAAAACGTGTTGAAACACAGCGACATAACATAATTTATCCTGCAGCACTCAAGTAAAACCTCAACTCTCTAGTTTTCCCAAACTAAATCCCTGGACAACCCGAACGTGAGTTTAGACGGTGATCCAAAGGCTACTTACATTGAGAGTGGCGGTACGGCCCATGGTTGGGGCGGAGGGCGTGCCTAGAAGGGCAGGAGGGGGGCCGCAGGGGGGGTAGGGTGTGAAGGTGTGCTGGTGCTGGTGAGTGTGCCGGTGGTACTCGGCCTTCACAGGCCCCGGTATGGGACCGCCTCCTCGCTCGGCACTCTGCGCCAGGAAACGGTTGTTCAGCTCCTGGCGCAGGAGGTCATGCTCTGCGGGAGGGGGGGGGGGGGGGGGGAAAGGCGAGAGGTCAAGGCACAATAAATGCCGCAAATCAGCACTCCCAGAACATGTGACCCCGCCCACCCTCCCCCAGCCATGCACACTTCCTACCAGAGTAGCCACTGCCAGTTGGGTTTCCACCGATGCCATTGGTTGGGAGGGACAAAGGACTGGGAAACATGGCCACCGCCGTCCGCCGATGCCCCGGGCCGGACAGGAAGTAGTGCGGGGCAGGAAGCTCAGAGATGGCCAGGGGCAGGGCAGGAGAGGGGGAGGAGTGGCGTCCGAGGTGAGGGGACCGAGGGTGCGGCCTCTTGCGGGAGCCCTCCAAACTGCTGCTGTTGCTGCCGAGACAGGAAAGAGATCACAGTCCACCATGACACCTGTCACACTACACACATTCCACCATCAAATCCAGTCCAAATTCATTTGTATAGCCCTTTTCTATAAACAATGTCAGCGTGGCCTTCACATACCCCTATAACTATGCTACGACACCTGTCACACTGCAGGTGGCACCAGTGAGACCCTGCACAAGTTACCTGCTGTGGAGGCCAGAGAACAGGGCCTGCGGATGGGAGAAGGGGACCTGAGGTTCTCTCTTGATCTGGGCGAGGCCTGGCAGGGTCTGGAGGGGGGTGGGGACATTGGGGGAGGACCGCTCCTTCTTCACGCACACAGGCAGCGGGGGAGGGGTGGGAGGGGCCGCGGGGATGCCGGGAGGATGGGGGCTGGGCGCGGGGCGGGCGAAGGGAGTGTCGTTGCTCTGCTCCTGGCTGCGCTGCAGGCCGGACACCCTGGAGGCGGTGGTGGTGCTGGACACCTCTGGTGTCTGCTGGAGGTCAGCTGGAGACTCTGAGACAGAGGGGGCGGGGTGACAGAGAGAGAGGAGGAGAGAGAGAAGAAGATGGAGAGAAGGACGAATGGGGGTGAGAGAGAGAGACAGAGGGGGGAGAGAGTGAGACAGAGGGGGGAGAGAGTGAGACAGAGGGGGAGAGAGTGAGACAGCGAGAAAGAGGGGTGGGGAGAGAAGGAGAGAGTGAGACAGAGACTGGTTATTAACCATTCTCTACCACCATTGAAAATAAATGGTCTATTTTTGAACAAAACAAAACCAGTTTAAAACTTTAGTGGTCTTAGTGGTATGGGCAAGGGGTTGTTGGTGAGGAAGAGTCGTGTGTTCAGCATATTGCAATAATGCTCAAACTGCCTGAATGCCAGTCAGCTTTCCAGCTGAATCAATAGAAGACTCCCCAAAACAAATGCCTCTCTCATAAGCCCACCACAAGCAGCTTGAAGACAGGAAGAGTTAAACAGAAACCTTCTAATCGCTTTCACAAGGCACTTTAAACCCATGGCTCAGCTTGAAAAGATTCTCACCGCCATTGGGATTAGCGTGTGTGTGAGTGTGTGGTGTGTGTCTGTGGGGGGTGTGTGTGTGCATGCATACGCCCATCAGGGATGGTTATGCAGGTCAAATGAAGTGAAATGTGACCACATAGTCCAAACAGGATTTGGGTTGAAGATGTGGTGCTTTTGAAGACAGTGGGAATGATCCGTTGCCCTTACAAGGCAACACCTCAGCTATGTGTGAACACAACATGTGCTGCCTAGATCACTCACATTTTATGTTAACATTTCAGCTTCATTTACAGTACATCATACAGCAAACAGTAACAGGTCTCTAAACATGCATCCGTGTCCAGACAAAATTAAATAGCAGCATATCTTACGTATTCACGGTCCACATTATTATTATTGTTAGTGATAGTAGTAGGTACTTTTATGTAATGATGAAGCAAGTAATACCCCCGAATAAAAATATAATTCTCACCAAAGGTTATCCGTAACGTGAACAGCTTGTCTGCATCAACTCCTGAGACCTGGAGAAGGGGAAAATAAATAAATAATAATTATTATTACTATAAAGTTACTGTCATTTCTTTACCCTACTCTGATACATTATTGCACTTCCTATCCAAATACTACTTACAGTTTAAGGATTTTCCATTCTGTTATGTCCTGATAATGTGGAATCAGTTGTACCAGACCCAATGTAAGGTAGAGCAACGTTGATTTCACACACTTTAAAGTGGCTTCAATCCCTCAACAGCTGTGATATAAGATGCGCTAAAACACTCTCCACTCCCTCCACGGTCTATGTGCCCTTCACTGGGCGTGCTCCAATACCCCACAGAGGCCAACGATATCCAATAAGATCATGCATCAAACTAAGCTACCCTGTGACACCAGACCAAAGCCGTTTCTGAACGACCTGATTCAAACCCGTCAAAACCGTTCAAAGCCACGGCCTTCTTTGTAAATACCTGGCGGAGGCTTCCAGACCCTGTTAGGAATACTGGAGATGCAGAGTTTCCAATCGGACTCAAATGACTGATTGTATCTAGGCTCCAGTACATTCACCATCATATCAAATAGGACTTTATGAAGCCTTAAGCCTGTACTTGTTCTCTCCAGGTAAACTGGTTCTGTGTTGAAGGTTTTTTTATCTACAGGGCTGTATCGTTGCACAAATACAAGAAACAACAGACCATATCCCACGACAAACAGCCCCAAGACAGTCTAATTTGTGGCCAAGCCGTGAAGCGGCGAAGCCACCTTAAGGGTTTCTACCTTTTCTTATAATTGGGTGTGCTCAAGCCTTCGGCGAGAGCACAACCTTTGTTCTCTCACATATATATTTATTTATTGTTTATTTTCGCCCCCCTAAAACTCAGTCAATATTTGGCCTACATACACAACGGCGGTGTCAAAAGGTTCGTCTTGGTAGCGATTGCGTTGCTTCTATTGGAATTTACGTTCCGTTGCATGGTTTGGGCTTAAGTTAAGTTTTTGTGGCGAAAAGTGAAGCTAACGTTGGCTAATTTGCTAGCCACAGTCACTGACGTTACTAACGTCACGACGTTACTAACGTCACGAAAACACGCGTGACTACCTGTAGCAGAACATTCGTTTCGCATCTGTTAACTTGGGGGATAGCTAGGCTAACTATAGCTTTACTGCAAGGCAGCTGCAGGAACGCCACAAGCAAAGAGGCCAGGGTGATAACTATTTACTCATTTTACTTTGTGATATGACACACAATTGTGATGTGTAATGTACAATATTAGCTGATATTATTAAGGAAGTAAGCCCACATCTACTTTCGGAAACGGTCTACTATTTCACTGAAATATTAGCAACATGACATTAGCCTCTGTTGCCCGGGCAACACATACTACAGTGGTCTATGATGTATCTGTTTTCAATCGTTAAAATAAACATTCCTCACATATACATTTTCGTTGTAGGATTTATTATGACATTAGATTACAAGTAAACGATTTGTGGGTGAAATTATCATTACCTGTGGTTTCAATCCAGTGTATCACTGCAACGCTGTAGCCTACGCGAGACACACGACAAAAACATCTAACATACTGTACACAGCTGTTTAGGAAGTCAAACGACGACAGAACATGTTCGGCACTCCCCTTACTTAAATAAAAAGTCTATCTAACTACTAACCTGAACTTCATTGCCACAGCCTAAACTTTGTCAATCTGTTCATGAAAATAATTAATTTCAGCCTAAACCGTACAACGGAACGTTTAATCGAATTCAACCAATGCTATCGCTACCGAGACGAACACAGCAGTAGTCTAGTACTGTTCCGTAGTAGTAGAATTTACCGGGGCAGCTTCTCCACACAGGGCTATATCGCATTTTGCGTTGTTACCTTACAATGATCGCTACCAGTGAGCTTTTTATGAATGAGCGATTTTCCACTAAATAAATGTCAAGCTTATTTACGTTTTGGGGGGCATATTTTCAGTTAGCAGATGGTACTGTTTGAATCGCGATTCCATCTTCTACTGCCGGGTAACGTCGTAGAATAATCTTCAAAGGGGGTTCTTTATTAATGAATGAATGCAATGAGTAGGCTAAATGCATGAAAATATCACGAGAAGGGAAAAACTTAAAAGGACGTTTAAGTCATAGAGATTAGGTCAATTTGTACACCGGTCTGCCAAATTTATTCGTTTTGATTCAACGATGAGGCTGCCTCTTGCAGGGGAAATGAGAAGACATCCATTTCATTCTACACTTCACTCGTATTTTCAGTTGTAAATGAGCAGCAAAAAAAAATGCTTTTAAATCTATGTAATCTTTATAAATAATAAGTATGCATTTTTATATAAAATACAGAAATATCAGTTGTAAAAATGTCATTAAAAAACAGACCCCTGTCCAACCGACGCAAGCAAGCACACCCTACAATTTCCCCAGAAATTGTACCCTCTCTAGTTATTATTATTATACATCTGCAATGGGAGTCTATGGCAGCCCCTAGAACCACATGGTCAGAAGTTGTGAAATTTGGCACACTCTTTGGGACCTGTCCCCTCATCACTTTCACCAAGTTTCATGTCTCCCATTTCAACCCTCTAGCGCCACCAATGGGTCAAAGTTGAAGGTGTGTTTACACACGTTACCTTTGAACCATATGCCGCATTTTCCAAAATGAGGTATCATTGGATTCCCTGGATCAAGACAAGTTCAACGCACTCTATGACGTCATACCCAGTCATATAGATTCTCCGCCATTTTGAATGTTAACGAAAAGCGTTTTTTCGCTACTCCTCCTACAATTCTTGACGAATCTTCTTCAAAATTGCCACAGATGATCTTCAGACCAAGCCTCACAAAAGTTATCCCCTGGAGCTTTGATTTTCGCAACCGTTTGTTAGTTACAGCCATATCAAATTCAGCAACTGATCCGGAAAAAGGGAAGTGAGGTCATATCTTAGTGAATCTTTGATGCATTGACTCCAAACTTGGTGTATGGATTCATGACCCTGTTATTAAGAGGTCCGAAAAAGGTAGAGTCATTTGAGCTCTAGGGGGCGCTACAATAGGCAAAACTGTGTTTTGACCAATAACTGTTGATTTGTTTGTCGTATTTAAGTGATTCCTATGTCTCGTGATATCTTAGGAGATCCCGTGTCTGACGCATGTTAACGCATGATACCAGACGAATTGATGAGGCCGCCATTTTGAATGAATGAAACTTTTTTCCCTACTCCTACACAATGTATCCAATATTCACCAGATCTGGCACAGATTATCTTCAGACCACAATCACCTTGACATGTCAAAATAGGACTGAATTACAGCTTTTTATACTTGGGTCAAATCTGACAACGCTTCCCACAGGAGAAACTGCTTACATTTTTTTATACAGTAACTGAACACAGCATTTCCCTGCAGTGAGAATAGCTCACTGGGATAAGACGGGTTCCTCTGAAGTGCAAGGTCACAGGTTCGAACCCAGCCACAGTCATCAAGCATGTCATGATACTGGTTTATCTGTTTAGTGAAGCCAGGTATGCCACAGTAGCTGTCCAACAGTACAATGGTAATGATAATGTTTCATTCTCAGGGGATCTATACTTAAGAAGAGTCAGATTTATTGTGCTTTGTAGATATGTGTCCTCTAACCTCTAGGGGGGCGATCCCGTGTCTGACACATGTTAACTTGTGATACCAGCCGAATTGATGCCGCCATTTTGAATGAATTGATAAAACGTTTTTGTCCTACTCCTCCTACAAAATGTATCACCAAATTTGGGACAGATTATCTTCAGACCACAATCACCATGACATGTCAAAATAGGACTGAATTACAGGTGTTTAAACTTGGGCCAAATCAGACAACCGCTTGCCACAGGAAAAGCTGCTTATATTTTTACCCAGTAACTGAACTGTGATTTGCAGCACTGAGAATCGCTCACTAGGATAAGTTGGTGTCCTGGCAACGGCAACGTCAGAGGCTTGAATCCAGCCAAAGCCGACGAGCTTGTCATGTCTCTGATTCTCTGTTTAGCGAGACTGTAAGCCACTGCAAAGGAAGCCAGGTACACCGCAGTCGCTAGTTACCTGTAGTCAAGCTACAAGCTATAGTCAATGCAATCCTCCCACAAACTATCAAAATTATTTTAGATTTTCGAAACCGTTTGTCCGGTACAGCCAATCGAAATCGGCAGCAGAGCCGCCAAACAGAAAGTTGTGTTGTATCTCAGCAAATCTTTGATGGATTCACGCCAAACTTGCTGCGTGTACTCGGAACACTCTTCTGAGGATGTCGAAAGTTTCTTCTGGGTCATCTGACCTGCTTGGCCACCCCATTGCTGCTTGCAGCTATATTTACAATTATTATTATTATTCAACCAAATGTTGATATTATTATTATCAGTATCAACCTTGTGTTACAGTCAAGCTGCTGACTCCTGTATGACACAGACACTGTGTCTGTCAGTGGACCACCACAGAGACACCATCCCTCAGTGTTTACCCTGTCCTGACCTGGCAATAAGAGAGGCTGACTGTCATCCTTGCCTGCCATCTGGGGCCCTCCACCCCCCTCAACACAACCAAGCCAGGCCAGGGGGGTATTCCAGAAAGCAGGTTATGCAACATAACCGGGTAAGTCAACCCACCAGCTGATTCACAATGTTGCAGCAACCTACTGGCAATGTTGCTACAACCCTGGGGGTCAGCTGGGCAGTTAACTTACCCGGGTATGTCACATGACCTACTTTCTGGAATACCCCCAGGTCACATGACCCACCCCTCCTCTGACTAGGGCCTGGGGTGATATGCAGTAAGGGATAAATGGTCATAAGAGTGGGGTGTTCTTGCTTCTTGTTAAAATGCGACACATCGTGAAATGCGCTGAAACGTTTGTTCCTGAACAGTATCCTGTGAGGACGGGACGGGTACGTGAGCAGTCCCACGCACGGACTGAATGTCAGGTGGAAACACGCTTACCTTGTCGTCAAGGTCACTTTCGCTGTCACACTGTGGGAGCAAACAAAAGGAAAAACAACATAAGATGAGTCCTCTCAAACCTCAAAATCTTTTTCACACATCAGGTAAGATTTAATCTGGTCACCATTCCCCAACATCTTATGTACAAGGGGAAGTAGACAGATAGAAGGGAAGACAGGGAGAGAGAGAGACAGAGGGAGAGAGTGAAAGACAGAGAGGGAGGGAGACAGCAAGAGATAGTGAGAGACAGAGTTTGAGAGAAAGAGAGAGAGAGGGGGGGGGGATTAACTTGCATTCATTCTGTCACCTCATTTATGGTGACAGCTGTTCCTTTAACTGCTGTGGGAACATTAATCAAGTCCGACGACGCAGGCCAGAGAGCTGTGAGCTGTACATCATCCAGGCAGTACACACTGAACCTAGTCCCCCTCCCCACCCCCCAAACCACACCACCACCCCCACTGAGTACTAATGGATCCAGCTCTGCTCACTGTCAACATGTCAAGATTACGCACACCCAACAATCCTAAATTCCAGTGTCTGACATCTGTTATATTTCAGAGCTTAAATGTCATCCAGTGAAATAACTAGCTTATAAAAGGGTTCAGTCAAACCCGCAGCCTGACCCCTGTAAGATTATGGAGGGGTCCGGATAGCAGACAGGGCTGAGGTAACTCACCGAATATCCCCGCCCCGAGAATGAGGTCTGTGGAAAGAAAACAGGAGTCGGATTCACTTGAGGAGACCGACTCTTTCTTTTCTATGAAGTTAAATCAGTCTCCACAATCGGGTTAAGACATGTGTTATGGGAATGGGTGTAGCAAAAGTTAAGAGCATTTGACTGCGGATCAAGAGGTTGGCGGTTCAAATCCCCCTCTATACGTCGCTTGATAAAAGCTAAATGAATCCATGGTTATTTGTTGTTGTTAGGATGTGTGTGGGGTGCAGGCGAGGTGTCGCAGTCCTACCTCGCTGTGGGGGTCTTTGGAGCTGCTTCTCTGGGGCATACCGACCAACCTGGTGACCTCAGCTCTGCTTCTGCTCCTCTGAGCTCCCTGGAAAATGAGACAAGATCATATGGAGGACTGATTATACGGGAATGAGCATGGCTCAGTGGTAGAACATTTGACCGAGGCTTTGGGTAAAACTGAATATATTAATATGCAACATTTATCATGGCAAGAATCGTAACTTCACACAATAGGGGTTTTCTTCAAACTGGTGTACAGTGTTTCAATCACGAGGAACGCTTTTTCTGTTTAACTGTGATTTCACCAGCAGAGGGCGACCACGAGACATTCTAGCAGAACACAGAAGAATATCAGAAAGGACATCTGTTTCAAAGACACAGTTAACCTGATTGAAACCAAGCTGAGATCCTGTCCAGACTCCGGAAGCCTCCGACAGACAGCACAAGGACCCAGTTCTCTACCGGAGAATGGATGTTTGTTCAGTTAAATCCACATAAATACATGGCTAATTCGATTGTGTGCCAAATCCCAAAGGTGGACACACACGCACGTACAGTGCACACACAGTTTGACTGACAGAATAAAAAAATCTATGCAGTAAATGTATGTTATTTCTCAGATATTGACCCCAAAGCCACAGCAAATTGTTTCAGGACAAACAGAAAAAGGAAACAGTACATTGATTGATCGCTCGGCAGCCTATGTTGATGAACCAGGAACCGTCTGATAATGTCGTATCGATCCGGCAGTCTCTGATGATACAAAGCACCTCAGAATGAACAGGGTGATGTCACAGACCAATGAGGACGCTGTGTTGAGTGCTGGTCCAAGACAGGAAATACTGTCTGTTTCTCACGGCATCAGTGTGTGTGTGTATGTATGTGTGTGTCTGTGTGTCAAACGATTGCATGCTTGAATACACATGTTTATGACGAGTTCGCAGAGCATACGCTCGTTCACGACGACAGCAAACACGAGTGTCTTCATCTGAAAGGTCTTTTGACGTCATGGACTATTAAAGCACAGGAAGAATGTGCAGCGATAGACCAAAATGCATCATCAATAGGCAAGCGAGGGGGAGGCCTGGAAAACTGTGTTTTGTGTAACACTTCCTGGAAAGCCCTGTCGGCTTGCTTTTATGAATCGGCTTTGATCCTGACAGTTGCTCTGAACTCTTCTCACTGACAAACAGAAACAACATTCATAACCCTGATTCCACAAATCTCTTTACCACACTAGTAAATAAAAGTCTGTGGCTTTGATCAGACATGCGTCAGTAACGGTGGTGTGTCTAATAGCTTAAGAGACGTACAGTGTGTCATTTCACAAAATAATTGAATAATACTTGGACACAGGCTCTTTCTCTTAGTAAGATTAGCATGTCATGTTTTACGTTTGCTAACCTGGGTCAGGCCATTAAAAGAGCTTCCCAAACTAGCATAGGCCACTGTAAAAGTTGTTGGTGTACAGTATATGCATCCTTTGAGTATCTCCTTGGTAATACTGATCTTGCCAAGCTGTTCCAGACAAAAAGCAGAGATGTAGTTATTGAGTGTGAGAATCTCTCTCATCCCCCCCCAAAAAAGGGGGTATGTCCTGGGTAGTGCTTACCTTGCCAAGCTGTTTCAGACGAAAAAGCATGGGCGTTAGTTAATGAACTCTCTCTCTCTCTCTCTCTCTCTCTCTCTCTCTCTCTCTCTCTCTCTCTCTCTCTCTCTCTCTCTCTCTCTCTCTCTCTCTCTCTCTCTCTCTCTCTCTCTCTCTCTCTCTCTCTCTCTCTCTCTCTCTCTCTCTCTCTCTCTCTCTCTCTCTCTCTCTCTCTCTCTCTCTCTCTCTCTCTCTCTCTCTCTCTCTCTCTCTCAAAAAAAAAAAAAGGAGCACACAGACACATCCTGCCTTGAGGAGGAAGATCCTCACAAAGCTTGTCTTCTCTCATCACAGATCTTTATTGGACCTCATTTCCTGTTTGGCTCCCTCTTTACTTCCTGTACGGCAGACAGCCTTGTGTGAAGCGATTACACACAGTGGATGGGAAGCTTTGTAAAAAGTGATAGGAAGACTTCATTGAGAAACTGCTTTCTACAATTAACACCTCAGAGAGAGAGTGTTGAAAAGGCTTCACAGAAATCTAACACGGAAGATCAAGAGACCTTGGAACCTTAACCCTAACCCTTGGAACACGAGGCTCACAGGGTGCCCTGGTAGTTCACCGGATGATTGTGCGTACCATGTAGGCTGTGGCCTTACAGCCAGGGTTCAAATCTGGCCAATGCCCTTTGCTGTATGTCTTTCTCTCCCTGCTTTTCTTGTCACACTTCACTTAGAAACTGTCCAATACAGCATGAGAGGGAAAAATGCCCTAAAACAAACCCCCCACAGTAGAGACATCAACACATGTCCCCACATCCTGACCGAGACCAGGCCACGTCCCCCACGCCTCACCTGCTTGTTCTTCCTCACGCTGACTTTCATCTTCCCTCGCTCCTTCTCTTCCTCCTGCGGCGCCTCCACGTGGCACGGCGCGTTGCCGTGGAAACCGTTCACGGGGGCCAGGGCCTTCTCAGGCTTCGGCCTCTGCTGCCCCGGTCTCTCCCACCTCTCCTGCCCCTGCTGGGGCCGCAGACTCTTGGTCCTCTTCCTCAGAGCCAGCTACGAGAGAGCAGGAACGAGAGAAGAAGAAGAAGCGTCAGGAGGGAAGGCAAAACAGGAGGGGAGGCCAAAGACCTTGTGTGTGGTGACGAGGCTTTGACACGGGAGTCATAAAAAGGAGTCACAAAGGAAAGAGGTCGCGAAAGGAAAATCAATAAAAAAACACAGATCTCAGAGACAAAAGAAGTGAAGAGACACCAACTGCACTCCAGGGCATGGCGGGGCGTGTGTATTCAGGTCATATCCTTTGAGGCAGCCTATGAGACAGAATATGGGTGGACAGCTGCTGCCTATTGTCAGGCTGTGGGGTCTGGACTCAGAGCCCCATGTTCAGCCAGCCTGCCTGGACAACAGCCAAAGCCTGCGGGGGGAGGGGCAGTAGGGGGGGACTGTGAGGGGGGGCTAGGGGGAGCAGGGTGGGTGTCTCAGGGCTCTGTTGCTACACCTGCCATCGAGCACAGCAGAGCCCCCCCCCCCCTCCCCCGAAACGAACGAGCATCAATAATCACAGGTGATCTCAACAGATGCCTCAGCGATTAAGGAGCTGCCTAGAAATGAGTGTCAACGGCAAACACGGCCCCCCCCGAGGGCCCCCCGGAGGCGGTTGGGCTAGCTATCCTGCTGTTCGATGGAAGCACAGCTAATCCCAGTCAGCTAGCACGTGTGAACCTCCCTGCTGGGCTCCGCCATCCTCCACAGCCTTCCACCCTCGCTGAGGAGAACACCGCGGCGGTGTTACCTTGAGCTAATCTCCACAGCCATTGCCATAGTGATATTAATATTCATGGCGCAGCCTGAAAGCCCGGGCACAGTGTGGTTAATAATGTCTCGTTTTGCTACTCCACCTCTCCCCATGTCGTTACCGGAGCACACTGATCCAAATAATCACCGCTTGCTTCGCTGGGAGAAGGTGTCCCATGCTCGTGACAGAGCATGCTGGGAAACCAGAGCGGAGGGCGTAGAGACATGCCTCCTGACTAAAACAGTCCCGTATTACAGATTGGGGGAAATATTGAGTGAATGAATAAATTATATATCAGCTCTCTATTTTTTAACCACGGCGAATACACACACCCTTTTCCTGTCAGCGGGGTGAAACACAGGGTGATTCAGGTGCTGTCTGGGTTATGAAGGAGCCTAGCTTTGTGTACAAGACAGTGGATCTAATAATCCCTGCTAAATCCGCCAGGTTACTGGTCTGACCCAGCAGCCATACACAGGTATAGGAGTACCCTGTCCACCAAGCCCAACTGTAAAAACAGCCCAAACTGTCAAACAGTGGTGGAGCAATCTGCAGTGTTAACAGTCAGGGGTTTGTCCTTGTCGTCCTCCATAAAGACATGATGAGGTGTCAGGGACCTCCAGCAAACAAGCCTCCAGCTATCATCTCTCACCAGTCCGCCCCACACACTCCTCAAAAACCCATTCACAAAGGACAGAAGATACAGGGGGCTGGAGGAGGGCGGGGGGTTATGCTATTCAAATCCTATTTGCGTCGCGCGTGGGGGGGGAGTGCAAAGTGCATGCAATCGGCTAATGGCCGCCCCGTAAGTGCTGCTCTGGCCTACCATAACCGCGATGAATCATTAACCAAGCGGCGCCGCCGTGACAGCTCTCTCGGGTGGACGTAACCTGAGACGCGGGTCGGGGCACGAAGCTCCCCCCCCCTCACTTAACGTGACTTATCGCCACGGCAATCACAGGCGATCCTGGAACGGACCCATGAAACGGAACATAGAAGCACTCTGCATATAGATTTAAAGACATCCATGGATCAGCGTGTTAAGCGTTAATTCATACTGCCCCTGGTTTCTGGGCACCAATCCCGCTGTTATAAAACATGGCAGTGTTGGGTCCATTAGCTACAGTTCACGCAGCAATCTGTAATCTACATGCTGTAAATCCACAGATAAGACACATGCTGCTTAGCTGGTGAATCAGTTTAGTTAGCATCTCAGCCTCCAGCCGTATATTACGCACACACACATCTACCCACACACACACACACACACACACACACACACACACACACACACACACACACACACACACACACACACACACACACACACACACACACACACACACACACACACACACACACACACACACACACACACACACACACACACACACACACACACACACACACCACTTCCAGTCGTCATCTGACAGACTGGGATACTGATAATACCAGGCGTGAACTTTGTGGATCTAGTGCCTGGCGGACTGGAAGGCATTATCTCTGTCAAAATCTGAACGTCTGAATAATGTATTAGATGACCACGGGAGAGCTCCTGAAATGTTCGACAGCCCCCAGACATCCAGACTGACTCGTCCCGGCTCGCCTGTGGAAGCCAACAGCAGCTATATGTCCAACCCTCAAAGGGCTACGGGTGATTTTGCTGTAATTCGTTCCAGTGAGGAACGTCGGTGTGCCTGACAGGCTTCTGTGTCAGGCCTCACCGAGCCTGCACCTTCAGTGCCAACACTGTGTTGCACAGCAGCAGCTCACGTGTTCTCTAGATCAGTGGTTCTCAAACCTGTCCTCAAGTACCACCTGTCCTGCATGTTTTAGATGTTTCCCTGCTCCAACACACCTGATTCAAATGCATGTTCGTTACCAGGCTTCTACAGAGCTAGATAAGGACCCATTTATTTGAATCAGGTGTGTTGGAGCAGGGAAACATCTAAAACATGCAGGAAAGGTGGTACTTGAGGACAGGTTTGAGAACCACTGCTCTACATGCTGCGAGAAGCCGTCAGGAGATTATGATCCTACTGTGTGTCAAGCAACCTCCTGACAACACCTGACGCACAGCTGAGGGACTTTTGGAGCTTCCTACAATCTACCATTCCCTCTTGACAAGAGCTGTGTCCTTTTGTCACGCTGTCACAGTCGGAACCTGCCGTTAACCCTACAGCTTTACCGCCACCGTTTTGCAACAAAGAAATATGATAACTTCCCAGGTTGGATGATCCATCTGCAATAACTGCTAGTTTGCATTAGCTTCCTGTCTTTTCACATTTACATTTACATTTAGTCATTTAGCAGACGCTCTTATCCAGAGCGACTTACAGTA
Source organism: Osmerus eperlanus (assembly GCF_963692335.1). Taxonomy (NCBI): domain Eukaryota; kingdom Metazoa; phylum Chordata; class Actinopteri; order Osmeriformes; family Osmeridae; genus Osmerus; species Osmerus eperlanus. The sequence continues at coordinate 15,299,377 of NC_085031.1, forward strand.
AGTACGGGGACATTCCCCCGAGGAAAGTAGGGTGAAGTGCCTTGCCCAAGGACACAACGTCAGTTGGCATGACCGGAATCGAACTGGCAACCTTCGGATTACTAGCCCGATTCCCTCACCGCTCAGCCAACTGACTCCCTCCCTTTTCATCCTGTGAAAGCGCTAAAATGATCCAATTAGATACATCAGGATCTGACAAGGTTTCTCCCTTGGAGTTGATTCACTGTGACGTCCTGGCTTTGCACCGGGTGATGGACATTTATTTCACTTTACCTGTAGAATGAAGCCTGGGCAAGGAAGGGAGGGAAGAGAGAAGGAGAGAGAATGCAGAGGGGGATGGAAAGAGAAAGATGATGGAGAGGGCGACAGAGAGAGAGAGAAAGGGAGGGTGGGGAGTGGAATGGAGAGAGAGGAAGAAAAGACAAAGAGGGAGAGAGAGAGTGAAAGAGAGAGAGAGAGAGAGAGAGAGAGAGAGAGAGAGAGAGAGAGAGAGAGAGAGAGAGAGAGAGAGAGAGAGAGAGAGAGAGAGAGAGAGAGAGAGAGAATTCGCCTCACCCTCTAAATTGGAACTCTAAAATTGGAACAGCACCATTCGCAGTGGATAGGCCTACTTATCAGGACTAAACGGTATGCCGCAAAACGGGGCCAACAGTCATTATGAAGCCACAGGATTGAGGTCACACACAGTCACTCACACCACATTGTACATCCATCCACTCCTGAACCCAACTGGCTGGATGGGCAGCAGGCTTGGTGGTGACCTGTGTGAGGGAGGCGGAGTGGGGTGACTGGGGAAGGTTTATTTACAGCTACAGCAGACAAGCTTTGGAAACAAAGAAAGGGAAATCACAGAGGGCTTCATGAAGGCAGAGTCTGAACCGGCCTGCTTCCTGTCTCTCTGCTACTGGGCCGAAGGCCAGAGGGGCTGCAGGACACACACACACACACACAAACATGCATGTATGAAAACACACAAGTGTGCATACACACACGCATACGCACAAACAAGTACGTATGCACACCCACCTTACAGTGCAAGTTTTGCAGTGTGTGGATCTGAAGTCAGCAGTGGTGAAACCTGACCTTCGCAGTGTTATCTGAGACCTATCCTCATCACCAGCCCTGAGAGAATCCACCACCCTCCTCATCACCAGCCCTGAGAGAATCCACCACCCTCCTCATCACCAGCCCTGAGAGAATCCACCACCCTCCTCATCACCAGCCCTGAGAGAATCCACCACCCTCCTCATCACCAGCCCTGAGAGAATCCACCACCCTCCTCATCACCAGCCCTGAGAGATTCCACCACCCTCCTCATCACCAGCCCTGAGAGAATCCACCACCCTCCTCATCACCAGCCCTGAGAGAATCCACCACCCTCCTCATCACCAGCCCTGAGAGAATCCACCACCCTCCTCATCACCAGCCCTGAGAGAATCCACCACCCTCCTCATCACCAGCCCTGAGAGAATCCACCACCCTCCTCATCACCAGCCCTGAGAGAATCCACCACCCTCCTCATCACCAGCCCTGAGAGAATCCACCACCCTCCTCATCACCAGCCCTGAGAGAATCCACCACCCTCCTCATCACCAGCCCTGAGAGAATCCACCACCCTCCTCATCACCAGCCCTGAGAGAATCCACCACCCTCCTCATCACCAGCCCTGAGAGAATCCACCACCCTCCTCATCACCAGCCCTGAGAGAATCCACCACCCTCCTCATCACCAGCCCTGAGAGAATCCACCACCCTCCTCATCACCAGCCCTGAGAGAATCCACCACCCTCCTCATCACCAGCCCTGAGAGAATCCACCACCCTCCTCATCACCAGCCCTGAGAGAATCCACCACCCTCCTCATCACCAGCCCTGAGAGAATCCACCACCCTCCTCATCACCAGCCCTGAGAGAATCCACCACCCTCCTCATCACCAGCCCTGAGAGAATCCACCACCCTCCTCATCACCAGCCCTGAGAGAATCCACCACCCTCCTCATCACCAGCCCTGAGAGAATCCACCACCCTCCTCATCACCAGCCCTGAGAGAATCCACCACCCTCCTCATCACCAGCCCTGAGAGAATCCACCACCCTCCTCATCACCAGCCCTGAGAGAATCCACCACCCTCCTCATCACCAGCCCTGAGAGAATCCACCACCCTCCTCATCACCAGCCCTGAGAGAATCCACCACCCTCCTCATCACCAGCCCTGAGAGAATCCACCACCCTCCTCATCACCAGCCCTGAGAGAATCCACCACCCTCCTCATCACCAGCCCTGAGAGAATCCACCACCCTCCTCATCACCAGCCCTGAGAGAATCCACCACCCTCCTCATCACCAGGGCGAGAGTGGACACTAACACAAGACTACACAGTCATCTGAACAGAGAAATAAATCAATGCGTGCCTGGAGCTGGATTCAGGCCCACTAGACCGATACTGTATGTAGGCCCGTACATGGAAGCTGGTCTGGAAATAGAGTTGATGGCGTTGGTGGTAAAACACCACCTTGACACGGGATGGACCACAGCAGTGAACACCGGCACGCTACCAAGGTGAGTCTACCCGGCAACTTGAAATCACATATGTCAGTGTGTGTGTGTGTGTGTGTGTACACGCTACGGCTGCCTTGGATGGGGGAGGGGGGTGGGGGGAGTGAGCTAGTACATCAAACTCTGTCCGTTTATTTATGAAAAGGTGAGGCGTCGGAACGTCAGCTCGGAGGATATCTAACACGAGCAACCGTCTGACAGCTCGCTCTACAAATGACTAATCCCAGATTTAGTATTAATGAAATTCTATCTGGTGAAATCCGGAGCTCAGTCATCATAAAAGGGGACCGGATCTTTCCCAAGCGTTTCACCGGGTGAGGCAGATGCTACAGGCATCGTAGTTGAGATACTGTTATTATTGTTGCACCGTGCCTTGGTAGCTGCGACTTGGTCCCTTGCGCTGCAGCTGGTAAACACAGACAGTTCCTTGACTCTTAACTGCCGTTGTGAAAGAGAAGAGAATTGAACAAGAGAGAAAAGGGGGTGTGTGTGACAAAATGAGAGTCACTGTTCCTCTGTAGCGTTTCTTTGATTCTCTAGCTGCCTACTCTATATTTTCTCTCCTCTTTCTCTCTTCCTCTTTTCTCTCTTCACTCCTCTCCCCCCTCCAGAGACACAAGGAACATGGCTTTTGGCACCGAACACTGTGCAAAGAGACAAAGAGTCTCATTCAAGCTCTTATCACATCCACACACAGACTTTCTCCAAGCAGGGCTCATGCGAGATCCCTGACCAAGGACATACATGGACAAGCTCATTGTCAATGCCGTCTTATGTTGTTATGAAAACAACTTATCAGCAGGCCATATCCTATCTGTTTTGGCCCGTTTTTCCAGATCATTGTCTCTTTGATTCTCACCGACAAAAACAAGGGTCAAAGGAAGTTTAGGCATTTCAAATTCCGTTTGACAGGCTGTGTTCTTGAAAACGACCACTATTGAAGTTTGAAACGTTTAAAATTCAACTTGATAGGCTGTGTTTCAGATCTTTATAAGAACACCTGTGGGAAACATGAGACTGAAGATAATGATCCGATGGCTGCTACTGGTTCTAAACAACTTTGTTTTCGGAGCACTTGATAAATTATAGGCTTTGCACGTCTCACAGTACATCCTACTCTGAAACTTTTAAAAGTTGTTGACCTTTTATTTCCACTTTGCATTCTATGCAAACGTTTGACACATCTTACATATTGAACTAGACTGAGCTGAGAGTGGAATAAAACGATGTTCCCATTCAAACTTAATTCATCCTCTGCTGTTATCTGTGAATGGTACTTCTGTTTTACTCTCCTAACATTGGTGTTGATAGATTTATTGCCGTTATTGAAGTATAGATGAAGATCTTTGTACATTTGAGGCCTTGGTGCGCATCTCACAGGGATGAATTGGATAAGATAAGGATAAACCTCCAGGAGGTGACAGCTGGAAACAAAATAACGACATTAGAGTATATCGGGTCTCAGTTAACAGAGGGTTACTGGGTAAGGAAGATTTGGATTTGGAAGCTTTTCCCATTACTGACTCATTTACGAGGATACTGAAGGAGTTCATTGTGGTAGCTACTAGGCCAAGCAGGTAAAACATGTTCATTATAGCGCTAACAAGGTTTCCCTTGTAGAGATAGTTTGTCTTTCAAACCTATTTGGGGGGGGGGGCTTCCCAAACCGACCGCAACAGCTCGAAAACATGGCCAGGGTCAACAGGGTTAAAGATACACACAACACCACTGGAACACTATTAGAACCATCCCCTTTCTGATTCCTCATCTTCTTCTGTACTGTTTATATGCACTATTTGTATGTTGTTTTGGATCACATGAATAAAATATTAAAAAGCAACAAAAGCACAGAAAAAAGCCATTCCTGTCTTCGTGTTTGCCAAACCTGACAGGTCGGCCGCAGGAACCGAACCCAACACATCAGCACGTAATCAGATTGTTACTTCTGGGCTTTAAGGCTACTGGGGAAACATACTGAGCATGTTGTTACGATAACCGCTAATGTATTTCAGGTTTTACAATACCCATTGGAGTCAGATTAAATCTGCTTCCAAACAACAAATCACATACCTACTCTACATGCGTCTGGCCACCTGCTTCACTTCTGAGAAGTAAACGCAAGAAATACACGTTTTTTTCCCCACCTTCATCTGCAGTTCACCAGTTTGTCTAGAAAGCTTAGGTTTCTGAAATACCATCTGAATGACTGTATTGATTTTCTGGATAAAGACTCCAGTCAGTCAGACTATGAATCACCTCTTTCTCATTACAGCAGAATATCATTCACTGTCACTAACCATTCATGTCTCTTTGTACTGCTCACCATCTGGTAAGAGGAACTGAGAAACAACCGCCCCTGGTATTCCAAGTACACTATAGTTTGTATAAGTTCCTATTCAATTCACTTTAAGGAAACTCAAGAATCACAAAAAATGGTGTGTCTTTATGAAGCTATTTAGAACTTGTGACTTTCTTAAGAACATTCCCTGGTGTCTGTTTATCACAGATAAGATTGAGGGCTCTATCTCCAGAGTGGGGGGGTTACCTGTCATTCCACTTGAGGGAGTGACAGAGTGCAAACACAGGTTCTTTGAAAACGGGACAGTATATCTCAACTCGATCACATTCTGAAACATGGATCCAACTATGTGAAACATCTGTTAATCCTTGCTTTGTTCAACTTCATACAGTAAACACGAGCTCAAGAGAACCTGATCAAGTTCCTAGATTGGTTAATGCCTCTATCGCACAGTTCGAGTCAACATGTAACCATGGCACAACCTATCCATGTAGCTTAACTATACACATAAGATACCTCAATTCTTTAAACCACAAGCAGAAGACAAGATGACTCACCTCTAGATTGTCCAGACTCAAAAAACTGGAGATGGCAAACCCATCAATAATATCCTCCTCGTGACACCCCGAACCTCGTCTCTTCTTCCTAAGAGGACGTGTGGGGCGGTCATGATGTAAATTAGTATGTTTTCCGTCATTCCGTAGGGCCTTATTCCCGAAAGGACTTTGTCCACGGTCGGATCCAGACGAGGGACTCCGGTTTTGGACGTTATCAATAGCGTCTTTTCTCCGCACGCGGTCTCTTTGAGATCTTGACCTCCGACTGCGTTTTATTTTCCCATCCATGTTTTCTGTCTCTCAAGGGACGTAGATCTGATATTTTGAACAATCTTGCAACCTAAGCCAATGTGAGAGAGGATAACATAAGAACGAAGGTTGTTTACATCAAACACTTTCTTAACATTTAAGATAAATTACAATGCATGGACTGTAACATTTCTGATTAATAACAATGACAATACATCAGATGACAATGTTACTTTGCTACGATTTATAATTTGTGAATTCTCTTCTTTGCAACTTTGTTGCGATGTTGTCCACCGCAGTAGAACGACTGTCAGACAAAAGATAGATGTCGTGCAACGTGTTCGTCATCGCACTACAGCCTTCACGATCAGACGTTTACAGTAAAAACCGGCTGTATGTGCATTTATGGATGTTACGGATCGCCTACACATTTTACAGAAACAGCATTTACATGTGTAGCAACTCCTCACGCTTTAACGTCGCCACATACCGTAGCCTATAGGACAATAAGAAAAAACTAAGCATGCCTACTTGTGGCAGTGAACGCTGAATTATTTAACTAATAAATCCACGATGAATACGATCTTACTTTGTGGTTAGCCTTATACGCGAAACCATCCATCAAATTCAGCAAACCCCATCCAGAGAACGAATAGTCTTTCTACTGAGTCGGTGTTTAGTCCAATCTCGAATACTTCACTCCATAACGCGCGACTCGACATCGTGTGTCACGCTTTGATCTAATGAAAACCAATTTTCTAAACGTGTTTCACGTTACATTTAAAGCCCACTTCCCACTTTGTCCTACATTGCGAAATGTATTGCATTTTCGTTGGTACAGTAAATCCCAATTGCTTGCACAACTGACGTATTTCCGCCAAGCATGCGCGGAAGTGGCTCAAATGATCATCGACTTGACAGCAGCAGGGGGCTGGGTGGACCTTAGTGACCCTGCATGCAAACACAAATGCCGCCACTCACTACTACTTGTTGTTTGCCATTGTCATATATAAATAAACCTATTTTATTAAGTATATTATGCCTACTTAGTGCATTGAACTATCTACTGTAATATATCCCTTTAAATTAGGTGGCTGAGCGGTTAGGGAATCGGGCTAGTAATCAGAAGGTTGCCAGTTCGATTAGGACGTTGTGTCCTTGGGCAAGGCACTTCACCCTACTTGCCTCGGGGGAATGTCCCTGTACTTACTGTAAGTCGCTCTGGATAAGAGCGTCTGCTAAATGACTAAATGTAAATCTCGTGTATTCTGCATTTAGCAACAATCCTGCATGGACATAAACTCACCCCAGGGGTCCTTGTGTGGATAAGATGGAAAATATTGGATAAATAAAAATTTCCATTAACTTTGTTAACAGCGTTGTCCACGTATTTCACATTTAATTTGTACACACCCCATTTTAAAAGTTATTTTGGATTCTTGAATGTCTGAGTCAACTCCAATTAAGTACTCAGTTTAGGCGTGTCAGCCCGAGGCTGTCGAGAAACGACGGCCTGTAACTATGTCGAGCACCTGTTGAACGGTAAAGGCGCTGCCAGACTTCAGGCTCGAGCTTGTAATAATGTGCCTCGTGAGGGACTGCAGACAGCTGCGCGGTTTCCAGACTGGCATTGTTCTCTCATCACTGAAGAGAGAACAAATTAATTTAGTAGGCTGTTCAGTTTGTTCCAAGGATGTATGAGAAGTCAGGGCTAATGTGTCATGAAAGGCATGCCCTTCCTCATCATGGTTCCTTCTCAATTTCTCCCTTAAGGCACGGAGGAGAAAATGAACACACCGGACGAGAAGCAGCACGGCACATAGTGAGCGAGGAACTGAACAATTAGAGCTGCGTGTTATGGTCGCACGTGTCATTGGAATACATAATAGTGTACAAGATAGATGTCACAAGATAGGCTATGATTTATGATTAGTGATGAGGCTCATTAGTCATGCAGAGCTCTGTAGAAGTTGAATCATGTGACTCAGTTGCATGCCTTTACGATGACAATGATCATGGTGCCTCTAATATTTGTATTTATTCTAAAACTATTTTATTTTTTAAGGCCTAGATAGTTAATATTTTTTAGTGAGTGACAGGGACCAAATAGACAGCGACCAAATTAACACAAGCACAAGCTGACATTAGTGTGTAACACTGCTCTCTGTTGGTGAACTACGCAACTGGCATATTTTCTGGAGAAGCAACATTGTAGGCAACGATAAACTACACACACAACTAATCACTACTAAACAATTATTTATTAATCATTTATGTGCATTTAATTGGCTGCAACACTCCATATACATATTTTTGCATATGCAATGTTAAACGTAAATGGAAATCGTATTAAACGTGGGTGTATGACAACCAACCTAATGAAACGGTTATCAGGCTATACGAAACTGCCATATCTATAATCTGATCGCGGTAATATTAGGTGTTCATTTTAAGCGTCTAAAACAGTTCAAAGTTATTCCAGTAGAGGACAGCAAACCCCTGTTGCTGTTTGTTTGCAACTGAATTTATTTATCATACTTTTTCAAATTCCCCCCCAAGTGATTCCACTGCAACCTGTTGTAAAGGTGGTTGGGCATTTTCACAGTCGCGTGTTAAATTGTGCCGTCAACATGAGACTTATCGTGATTTTTCCCCCTTCCATTTCAGGCCAAATAAATACAAATTTCGTGGCAAGACACAATACAGAAGGCAAAATTTAGGCGAAGAAATTTGACCAGAAAATATTTGACCAGATGTATTTGATTGCAACATCCGGGATACCAAGGTATTGCTTGCATCAGACCGGACCTCTCTTCAGACCCCAGGCTGTGATTGTATGACTGATCTGCATGTATGCATGTATGATTGCCTGCAGCTACACCCAGGGGCGTAGCCAGGATATTATTTTGTGGGACCAGCTCTGGCCAGTCTTTTATTTGGGGTGGCACTTGATTGTCAAAAACTACTATTTTAAAACTCACACACTGCATCACTCAGAGCAGCAGTTTTCTAACGGTATCCAGTGGTTAGCTGCTAGTCTCCATTGAAGCGCTGTCAGAATGCAGGTACGTTGGTTTGCGTCTTGCGCTGTTGATGGGGGCGTGGCCCAACATGTTGCGAATATGGGGCTTGTAGCGTAAGTGACAAATGGCAATATAAGACGACTTTATAAAAAAAATACTAATGCATTTTTTCAGCTTTATACCGTTTCTGTTCAGGAAGGTTTTTTTTTTGTGAGGTTGGGGGGGCCGGCAGGGTGGCCATTCTCTGACCAATGGTGGCCGTGGCCCCCCCTGGCCACCACGTGGCTATGCCCCTGGCTACACCTGAAAGAGGCCTGAGGAGAGAGGTCTGCATTTGGATCCTTCTCAGAGAAGTGAGATAGTTTGATTGCATTCAGGCTCGATTGCCTTACCTCTCCTTGGTAGCCCAGATGTTGCAATCTGTATTTTTTTGTCTGTAAGTTTTCAGTAGCCTAGTATGAATGCGTGTGAGAACATTTCACATGTGAATGTAAATGCGTTTCATATGTGTCTATGCAAGCATTTCACAAATGTGGATGTGAGTTTTCAGTAGTATGAATGTGTGTTAACTTTCGTATGTGAACGTGTATGTGTTTGTGTAAGAACAGTCTGAATCATTTCTAAACGGGCCCTCATAAGAGACAGCTGTTTCCCCTCCGTTTGGTTGCAATATCAAGACGAAATCTTTCACTTTTTGATTATAGTGGTCTGTGCACGCGCTCCCGCGAGGGGGTGCTTTTCAGGGCAGGGGTGCATCTGGGGGCACAACATCGGCTCTCTGACTGTGCAAGATCAGCACCGGCCGGCTTCATGTGCGCCATCCTGGGAAATTACAGTAACCGAAAATAAAAAAGGCATCAGCACATTTCCACAGTATTCTTGTGTGCCTACTGATGATCTGACCGTTTTCGTGACCGGACTCTCAGCCGCTCCCCCTTGCCTGACTGACCTTGGCGGCTGGGTGTTTTGAAAATATCATTAGATCGCGCGTCTGAGTTGATGTTGACTGTGAAGGAATGGATGATTAAGAGTACTTCTGTTGAGACGACACACGCTGCTCCCTTCATAATTGACCCATGCAGTTCAAGCAATTAAGGAAAGACTGTATGATTCAGACCAGGTCAAAAGATTGCCTATTTAGCTGAGTAAATTGTGCTGTAAATAATGTTGTGCACCAAATCAACACTGAATTATTGACAGTATGAAATTACCAGGTATGCCTATCTTAGACATCTGTTTAGTTGTCTTTTAACAATTAGGCAATTACGATTGGAAAGCACCAATTTGTTGTGTGTTGTCCCTTTTCTATGTGTTCTTGTATGCGTGTGAAAGAGAGAGAGAGAGAGGGGGGGGGGGGGGGTGATTTGCTGCTGATGTGGCAGGTAGAAAATCCGATGCTGGTGTTTTCTTCCAACATGCTTTTAGATCACTTGAACGAGGATGCTGTGCAACGGAGGTGGAGCGTTTGTTACGACTCAGGGGAAAAAAATACGTTTTGTGTCTTCCAACTGTAGAGAATCATTGCCTTTGCGATGATGGTGCTGAATGAACAGCTCCAGATTCACGGGCGCGAGGTGTCTTTGAGCACTCACAGAATGAATCTTCGGTCGAAACTTAGCGAGCGAGTTTCTCTCTACCACCCGTAGATGCTGTCGATTTGAAACTACCTCCTCGGTTTCATGGCTGTGCCACGGCGGATAAAAACTTTGTTGACTGTCAATATTTTTGTGTTCGTGGGGATTGTACTGTTTTCGGTTTACTGCAAAATCCAGGATCGCTCAGTGGAACTGTTGAGGGGCGGAGGAAACATCGAGACAATAACTTACCGGAGATCTAACTTTGTGGATAAGCAGGCAATTCTGGAGAGACTCGAGCACCTTGAAAACGTAGTTTTTCATCAACTGAACGGTAATGAATAAGCCATCATACTATGTGTAGTAACCTATAGATGCCCGTGTAGCACAGGGGAAGGGAATACGCTCACATAATACGTGATTGGCAGATAAATAGATACGTTGTGTTTATACTGTTTATTGTTTTGGCAGACTTTTTTTGGAGACAAATAAAGCATAGTCGGCTACTGTTTGAAGGCTTTGTGGATCGTCTGTAGGGAACTTACACTTGCCTGCATGTTCACTGTCTCTGTATCCACCGTCACTCTTTTTCCAAGTGTGACAGTAACCTTGAGATTTTTCATGGATGTCAGACTGCAAGCTCAGGACTTTGAACACAATCAAGTAATTATATTAAAATACGAAATCAAGAGAAAGCAGCGTCATCTTTATAGTTTTTTTCAATCTGATTGTTATAGATAACAAAATAGTTTATTTTCGTAATGTTTGACTCCAACAGAGCCTGATGCATGAGCTTGTATTCTATCCTCGTGGTAGTGTCTTTCACAGGTTGGGTGAAGCCCTTGTCATTAGAGGAAGGACATGTTAGCTTGGGGCAAGGCAGAGCCACAGGAACCTCCAGGGAGTCTGGCCAGGACCCAGAGAGGGCTAAGTACCACCAGTTTGGATACAACGCACAGCTGAGCGACCAAATCTCACTGGATAGATCCATTCCTGACTACCGGCCCAAAAGGTAAATATTCAACCTTCATCAGGTGATTCTGATATCTTTGTAGCTTCATTTAATCAAGCTCATATTTTTTAACTACTGTCCACTGCCTCTTTAAAAGCAAATACACAGTATAGGTAAAAGAGAAGTGAAGAGTGGTTTGGGTGGTTGATCACAGGTGCGAGACCATGAGCTACCCAGATGACCTCCCACAGATCACGGTGGTGTTCATCTTCGTGAACGAGGCCTTGTCTGTGATCCTGAGGTCCGTCCACAGCCTGGTGAATCACACTCCTCCCCACCTCCTCAAAGAGATCATTCTGGTGGATGACAACAGTGACAGTGGTGAGACAAAGGGCCGGGTGTCACTGGTGTTTGTATTAATTCTCTTGTGTTTGGGTGTGGCTCAGAGGTAGAGCATTTGGACTTCAGATCGACAGGTTGTTCGTTACCCTCATTTGCTATATGTCGCTTTGGATACAAATGTCAGCTAAATTAATACAGAATTATTGTTATTATATTTGAATAAGCAGAATATCTTTAGCTTTGTTTCCCCCCCCCCCCCTTTCCATCTTCTGGTGATCCATCCGATTGTGTTTCTTATCAGTAAAAGACACTGAGCTTTTATACCAATTAAACAAACACAATTTACAACGTACAACGGAGCGAGGCAGAGGCGGAGAAGAAAAGAGACAGGAAAAAATGTATTGATTAAGAGACAGAAAGGGAGATAGAGAGAGAGAGAGAGAGAGAGAGAGAGAGAGAGACAGAGAGAGAGAGAGAGAGAGAGAGAGAGAGAGAGAAGATGAAGGAAAATCTTATTGTCGATGCTTTTTAGTCTCTGCAATCAGGAGTCAGTGATGTAATTTCAAGGTGTGATTCCGTTGACTTTGTAGTGGAGCTGAAGCAGGACTTGGATCAGCACGTGAATCAGCACTACCCCGGCCTGGTGAAGATTGTGAGGAACAGCAGACGAGAAGGGCTCACAAGGGCGAGAATCCTTGGCTGGAAAGCCGCCTCTGCACCAATTGTCGGCTTCTTTGATGCTCATGTCGAGTTTAACACAGCGTGGTGAGATTTACCTTCAGACAGGCACGGCATGTCATCTACAAAGGCGGAGATGTTGTGCCTAATCTATAAAGACATAAAAAAGCACAGCAGTCTTTTTTATTATGTTAGGATATTATCTCTTTTACAGGTTGCACTCTTAAGAGGAAGCCACCCTATCCACCTGAAACTTTCTAGTCTTTGGTCTTTCAAATGTTTTCTTTTCTCTCTCTCTCTCTCTCTCTCTCTCTCTCTCTCTCTCTCTCTCTCTCTCTCTCTCTCTCTCTCTCTCTCTCTCTCTCTCTCTCTCTCTCTCTCACTACTCTCTCTCTCGCTCCCTCCCTCTCTCACACTCCCTCTCTCTCTGTCTCTCTTCACCAGGGCTCAACCCATCTTGGCCAGGATTGCGGAGGATAAGACCCGTATTGTTCTTCCAGCAATTGACAACATCATGTACAGCTCGCTGGAGGTCCAGCAGTACGCCAGCGCTGCCCACGGCTACAGTTGGGCTTTGTGGTGCATGTACATCATCCCTCCTCGGAGCTGGCTGGACGGAGGCGACGAGACCGCCCCTATCAGGTGCCGGGAAGGTCGCTCAATACAGACTGGTTCTCTCTCTCTCTCTCTCTCTCTCTCTCTCTCTCTCTCTCTCTCTCTCTCTCTCTCTCTCTCTCTCTCTCTCTTTCTCTCTCTCTCTTTCTCTCTCTCCCTCCCTCTCCCTCTCTCTCTGTCTCTCTCTGTCTTTCTCTCTCTCTTCCTTTAATCTTTTTCTCGTCTGTCACCTCAGGTCTCCTGCAATGATTGGCTGCTCCTTTGTGGCGAACAGAGAGTACTTCAGGGAGATTGGCCTACTAGACCCAGGAATGGAGGTGTATGGAGGGGAGAACATTGAGTTAGGCATGCGGGTAAGTTCACCAATAGTTTACCAAGCTCATTATTAACTTCCTAATGTGTTTGGGCCTGTTACTCCAGGACCTGATAAGATCAGCAAGGATTATCTGCCCCCCCCAGATATTCTAGAAAGATCTAATGTAGTTTGCATACTGATAGATTAGATCCTGGTTGTTGTTGGTGACTTGCCAGTAGGGCTTGTTATTGTAACATATGGTTGCTCTGACTAATTTCTCACACTGAATGTCAAAATAGGTTTGCTGTTGGGATGACTAGGATCAGGACAACATCATTATGTTTCATGCAGAGAAGGGGACTGCAGTTGGCATGACAATGTATATGTAATGCCTGGCAGTACGATTTACTGCTACAGTATGTTCTACCTGGGGCTATTCTCCTGATGTTGATTATTACTAGCGTACATTTACATTTAGTCATTTAGCAGACGCTCTTATCCAGAGCGACTTACAATAAGTGCAGGGACATTCCCCCGAGGCAAGTAGGTTGAAGTGCCTTGCCCAAGGGCACAACGTCATTTGTCACGGCCGGGAATCGAACCGACAACCTTTGGATTACGTAATAGCCCCATTCCCTAACCGCTCAGCCATCTGACTCGGACACCAGACTGGGATGGTGTTGGAGTATGATGATGAGACGATTACGATGATAAGTCAAGGTTTGTCGCAGAGTGACGTGTGACTTTGTGTGGTCGTTGTTTCCCGATGAGAGAACTGAACCGGATCCAGGACTCTGCAGTGAGCTCGCAGCTTCCCACTGGCTAGCAGGCTGTCACGTTTGCATATTTCTCACTCCGTTTCCTCAGATAGTTGTGACGTGACAGCGGTGAGATGAAAGGACACATAAGACACAGCAGGGTGACAGTAGATGCAGCCATAAGGAAGTGAGAGAGAGAGAGAGAGAGAGAGAGAGAGGGGAGAGAGAGAGAAGGGAGAGGTAGAGAGAGAGAGACAGGGAGAGGAGAGAGAGATACAGAGAGAGAGGGAGAGAGATAGAGAGAGAGGGAGAGAGAGAGACAGAAATAACTGAAAGAGATGAGGAGCAGAAAAGAGAAAGGAAGTCAGATTTTAACAACCCTTGCAAGAATATGCTAAAGTGCGAAACTCTTAACGACACATTTTACCATAACATCGATATTGTTCTTCTTCTTTTGTCCTGTCTTGTGTGTTTACTTCTCCTGGGGGGAGTGGAGTGCAGATCACAGGGAAGAGAAGGAGGCTGCTATACAAATGTATCTTAGTGAGAGGGAGCCTCTTTCTTCTGTACAGAGAAGGTGTTTCATGTCGGTAAGCTTGTAGGGTTATGGGAAGCCATTCTGAAAACTATTTTGACGTCTTCTGGAGTTTGTTCTGTGGAAGATTGGTCCCTGGCGACACCATCCACAAGATAATTGTGAGCACCATGAGGGGGTCTTTGTTCAGAAATACGCGACTGAAATTGCAGGTTGTTAACTGCTCAGCCAGGAACTAGGGAAAATTAACTCAGCGGGACTTAGTTATCTCGACGTAGCATTTTACACGCTCGCACGCCCACACGAGTCCACTTGAAAGGACAAAAACGTGTTCGTTCTGCTCTCTGCTGGAACCCCGTTATGGCTCAGGTGTGGCAGTGTGGTGGAAGCATGGAGGTCCTCCCGTGTTCCCGCGTGGCCCACATCCAACGCACCAAGAAGCCCTACAACAATGACATTGACTACTACGCCAAGCGCAACGCCCTGAGGGCCGCGGAGGTCTGGATGGACGACTACAAAAGCCACGTCTACATGGCCTGGAACATCCCCATGAGTGTAAGAGAGAGGCTGTACTGCTGCTTTTTTTGTCTTGTACCTCATATCAATGTGTTCAGCCTTAATTCCTGTGATTAATTCTTTACGGATGTAAATCCCACTCAGTCCAAGGAAGGGAAGTTCAATCTAGCAATACTGCTGCACATTGTGGGTTAATCGTTTAGCAAAGGCTCTTATCCAAAGCAACGAAAGGGACCTGCAACCTCTTGATTTGCAGACTGTGCAGTGTTCTACCACTGAGCCAACTTCTACCAGCACAGTTTAAGTCCCTTTGGAGAAAAGTGTCATCCAAAATGATAAATGTTGAGTCAATCACACAGTGGATGCTAGTGCTATGGAGTACACAGTGTATATTTGGACTGTGGATCTGTGGTCTTAATATCAGGGCACACCGCATGAGAAACATAGGACACCTTCTGCACCGTAGGGTCATTCATGATGCTGTTTCGGGGCTGTGTTTTGTCTCCACAGAACCCCGGAGTTGATTTCGGAGATGTTTCAGACAGAGTTGCCCTGAGGAAGAAACTGCGTTGTCGCAGCTTCCAGTGGTACCTGGACAACGTGTACCCAGAGATGCGTGTGTACAACACCACACGTGCCTACGGCGAGGTGACACACACATACCATAACGACAGATGAACCGTCTGCCATCTTTCCAAGTCTCCTAAAGAGATTCACGTATCTCGTTATTGTACTTGTTTTCAAGGTCCGTAACAACAAAGCCAGTGGCTACTGTATAGACCTGGGGAATGAGCAGGATAACAGGGGAATGCTCAACCCCTGCCAAGGCATGCCTTCTCAGGTGAGAAGATTGATATCTGCGTCTCCTTTTTCACAACCTTATCCTTTTTTAATCGAACAAAAAATAAACCATCTTACTTTATTTTTAATATACCTGTTCTGTATTAGCTACTGTACTTCCATTAAAACCCGGGGTACTGAGGGTTTTTGTATTGGTTGGTTGGGTGGGTGTAGCTCAGTGGTTGGACATATGACAGAAGATAAAAAGGTTGCAGGTTCGATTCCCACCCTGTACAAGGCTTTGGATAAAAGCGCCTGCTAAACAAACACGTTAAAACCGTCAATGAATACATTATTGTTGTGCGTGTCTGAATGCTGAGAAGTACGACATGCTCTTCAGGAGTGTTGGTTATGACGAGAGTGGTAAGAGAACAATGCTTGTGGGCAGTACAGCGTACAAAATATCTACTCTATTTAAACTGTACTTAAGTTTTATATTCACTACCTCTGAAGATATACTGAAAAAGCAGTATAGAGATGGAGGTTCTGTGTACAGGAGTAAGCGAAAGCCGCCATTCATGACGCTAGACATCCAATTTTCTCTAGTCTTCTGAAGGATGTTTTCTCCCCTCTAGAAGCTCTCACTTGGCCTTGTGTCCATTATATTGTGAATACCCTGCCTTTGTTTGGTGACAAACACACGCTTTCAAGCCCTTTTTCATGCACATAAACACGCAGAGTTGCGAGGGACTGCCGACCTAACATGCTATCCATCCACATCATCCAATTTGTCATCCTTGGCTTGGCTTCCGCCGTTTGCTTGTACACATGTTTAGGCGCGCTCGTGATTTGGTCTCTCATTTTAATCTTGTTAATGCAGTCAATGTCATTCAGTAGCCATTCCTTTTCTCGCATAATGAAATCTTAAGGAGATCAATTCCCTCATCATATGACTGACCACACTCTTACCCAATTGGATCAGTGAGTCGGGAACTTCTATCGTGTGTGCATTCGGTCCAGGCAATCTGGCTTACAAACAAATTACGTGTCAACAACCTTGGACCTTAATGTACTCTCTGCCCATTTTCACTGCTGTAAATCCATGTCCATTTAGGCTTTAAAATTCAAGGTTGGATTTTCTTAATAACAAGTATTCACAGAGCAGACTCTTGTATCCAAAGAAACCCACAGTTCGTCGGGGGAGGCGGGGTGGGGGGGATTGATCTGCAGTCAAATGCTCTAATTACTAAGCTATCCCCATCCCTATCCTCTTGTTGAAGCTGGCCCGTTATTCCTCTGAGGGCCTTCTGCAGCTGGGTCCTCTGGGCTCCACCACCTTCCTCCCCAACACCAAGTGTCTGGTCGACGAGGGCCGAGGACGGACGCCGTGCCTCAGGAAGTGCCAGGACACCCTTCAGCAGTCACAGCGGCTGTGGGACTTCACTCAGGTACGACCTGTCAGCACCAATGGCCTCGATCAGGGTGTGTGTGTGTGTGTGTGGGGGGGGGGGGGGCAGTGAGAGTGGGTGGGGGTTGGACTGGGGCGAAGAGACAAACAAAGCGGATTTGATTGTTTACAAAGACGACATCGTAATGAAACCATTTTTAGCAGACCCTGTTATCCAGAGTGATGTGCAAGGGGGATTTGAACCTGTGACCTTTTGATCTGTGGTAAAAAGCTCCACTACTGAGCTACAGTTGTCATAGGTAACAGGAGTTTCCTGGGTCTAGCTCAAAAGCGTATAACAAACAGATGCATTAGTATATTACAATAAAGTTATCATTACTTTCTTCTTCTTCATCTTCTTCTTGTTCTTGTTCTTCTACTTCATCTTCTTCTTGTTCTTCTTCTTCTTCTTCATCTTCTTCTTGTTCTTCTTCTTCTACTTCATCTTCTTTTTCTTCTTCTTCCCAACCTCTCCAGAATGGGCCCATTATCAGCAGAGACACGGGTCGGTGTCTAGAGGTGGAGCATTCTAAAGAGAGCACGTTCGGCTTGAGGCTGGTGGTCCAGAGATGTTCTGGTCAGAGGTGGACGATCAGGACCTGGCTCAAACCTCTTCTTCACTGAGAGCTGACCGAAACCCAACATATCTCCCGATTAAAGACCGGATCTCTGTCCTGATTGGTTACCTCTGCGGGGACACGCTCGGGAGATATTGAAACGGTTTTGTGATTGAATCAACTGAGGGAATACATGCTGCCAGACAAGTTGGTGAGTTTCAGAAGCTTCTCAACCTATGAGTATCCACCTTTACCCGAGTCAGACTGGGAAATGCTGAGAAGAGATGTGTGGACAATAGGATCTTTTTAACTGTAGGAACAGTGTTTATATAAATATATAAACTTGTGTCGCTAAGAAACAAAAACATATTTTCATATAGCGTCACTAAACTGATTGTAATTATGAATGAAAGCACTGCAGAGGGTGTAATAT
Source organism: Osmerus eperlanus (assembly GCF_963692335.1). NCBI lineage: Eukaryota > Metazoa > Chordata > Actinopteri > Osmeriformes > Osmeridae > Osmerus > Osmerus eperlanus. Next base: position 15,317,541 of record NC_085031.1, read on the forward strand.
ATTCATTTTGATGAAAGCATGATATTTTATCGTCCAAGTCATTTCCTACTGCTGAACACTACTGCAGATCACTTAAGTGTAAATATGTTTACACAGAGACACAGTTGTACTGCTTGAGATGGACTTAGAACAAAGGTTAAAGATTCTTAAAAAAATAAAAGCAGATCACCCTAAAACAGATAAGATTAGATAAGATATTACAGACTTCAGAATCCTGAATGTGCTGTATGTTTGTCTTGGCAACGTGTCAGCCAGTTAGAGTGCTGCATGCACCGGGAGCTGTGATTGGCCGGGGCTGGGACATGCAGGCTGTGAGCGAGGACAAGTGGGGGTGAAAATAGAAAGTGTGAGTGTGAATGGCAGGCGATTGACAGAGAGCTCAATCAAGCAGAGTGCTGTTGTAATTGCTTTAAGCACTTGAGTTTGATGGAGAGGTGCTGAGATTGAGGAAAAGCTCCCCATGGTTGCTGGATAGGGCATGCCCTTCCACACGTAACACTGGCAGTCAGCCCTGTACACACATACAGAGATGAAGACATTCGTGTTTCACAAACAGACCAAAATAAACACTGACATTTACACTAACACACCATCTCAAGGGGGTCGTGATTATATGTTGTTTAGAAAGACTGTGGATGGATTATGTGATGATTTGTTTCTGGGATAGAGTCCAAATATTGGTCATTGTTACAATATTGCTTCTTAACAATTTTACTTAAGATTGAAAGATTATTACAAACGTGGTTGTGTGTCTTTGGCCTATGATGCCTGAATGGTGTTGAAAGCCGGAGTACTGTACATACACTCAAGAGAAATACAGAAATGTAATGAACAACGAGTTGCAGAGGGTGTGTCTAAGCCATCCCATACACCCATACAGTGATGAACGGAAGCTGCCTGCGATCAGGAATGAATCAAATCTATACATCCCCAACTGGTAGATTAGTCGTTAAAATAAGCAATCCCTCATCTTGCTCTCTTGAGGATGGTAACTGTGCTTCACAACAGCAAGTCTCATTACAGCTCCAGCTCTGCGGAGGTGTGGCTTGCATGTAGAAGACGGTGAGATCACTCTCACCAGGAGACCTCGAATATGAAACACCTAGCATGGAGCCGGCGGACTGGAAACCCCCCTCACATTATGAAGAGAGGAGAGGAACCCTGCTCGAATCCTAATCTGCCATTCCTGTCAGGCTGTCACACAGAAGGCCTTCCAGTGTCAAGACTCTCATACAGAAGGGTACAGGGGTGAAACCAAGGAGCTTAGATCATTGGCAACTAAAATGTTTCTTTTTAACAATTTTTTTTTTTTTTACTGACACAGCAGCCAAAATTGATTATTGTTGTGGACAGACTGCATCTCCTTCGAGAATAGAGAACGTCTCCATTCTAACGTTCTAATGTTTTTAAAATCCAAAGGTGATCTCAACACCGCAGGCCGAGCTAGCAGGAGGATTTACTGACCTGATACCAAGAGCCAGTGGCACACCGCCACTCTCCATCATCCAGCACAGCCTGGAGTCAAACCCTCCAAACCCCTCCAGCTTTAGCAGCCCAGACCCGCTGGATGTGCATGTCAATTAATGTGTGATGTGAGAAAGAGAGAGAGAGAGGCAGAGGGAGAGAGAGAGAGAGGCAGAGGGAGAGAGAGAGGCAGAGGGAGAGAGAGAGGCAGAGGGAGAGAGAGAGAGGCAGAGGGAGAGAGAGAGAGGCAGAGGGAGAGAGAGAGAGGCAGAGGGAGAGAGAGGCAGAGGTAGAGAGAGAGAGAGGCAGAGGGAGAGAGAGGCAGAGGTAGAGAGAGAGGGGCAGAGGGAGAGAGAGAGGGGCAGAGGGAGAGAGAGAGAGAGAGGCAGAGGGAGAGAGAGAGAGGCAAAGGGAGAGAGAGAGAGGCAGAGGGAGAGAGAGAGAGGGGCAGAGGGAGAGAGAGAGAGGCAGAGGGAGAGAGAGAGAGAGGCAGAGGGAGAGAGAGAGAATCGGGGACAGAGGCAGATGGGCAGGCAAGCACATGCGTGCACAAGCATCTGGGTCACATTTAACCTCACAGAACCTCAACAAGTTTGTATAAAGTAGAGTGCTCTCCTGGGACATCAAAGGCAAACTCACATCCATAATCCATAATCCACTCATCCATAATCTTGATGGTAGAGAAACATTGTGTCTTTTGATGTTTTGTCTGGTCTTTGTTTAGTTTTTTGTCGTGATGTCTGACACTGGTTTTAATCAGGGGTAGGAGCTTGTCATCAAGCCATCAAAGGCCTTGAGTTAAATTCTGTTGAATATGATGCTTCTCCCTGACATTGCCTATTTATGTACACTGTGGTTACCAATTAAATATGACAGTATATTGGCAATGTAAGTGAATATTAGTTGTGCCTCACTGTATCAAGTGGTGTTGATATGAGTCAATGTAGGCATCCTACATTCAACTTGCATTGTTTGTTGGAATTAAATGTTCAGTTACAGTAAAGTATATTTCCACATGAAACCGTGTAGCGTTTGTGATGTCACACACAGTATTATTCTGTGTGTGGGTTTGAACATTGTTGGGGAAAAATCTTTGATCACCCCATATGCACGTAATTTCCTTACTGTCTGTCCCTGAACCTGGGCGTGGGGATAGCTCAGTGGTAGAGCAATTGTCTTTGTATATTGCTTTAAGTAGAAGCTTCTGACAAAGACATAGGCTACATTATCATTTTATTGATGATTGATTGATTTATGAAAACGTTTGCATAATGTACAATGACATCTTAAAGAACATCCATGTTAAATACTGTAGCTTGTGGTGTGGTGGTGCTAAGCAACAACATCCCAACCAAGCATCTTCCCCTGGGCCAGTGAGAGGCAACGTGCACCTTGGGCGCTCTGGAGCTGAGCTGCTATCAACACTGGGCCGGTTCACAGCACACGATCACAGAGATTATATTGTTGTCGGTTTAAACCAGAGCTCATTGTCTGTAAAATAAACTCTGATTTTAGATTAAATCTCTGCTTGAAGTTTACATGCATTTGTGTTCCTATTGTGAGCGAGATTCCTTTGTCAAGGACGATTGTCTCTCTGTTAGTTGAGTTTACAGTTTCTAAAGTTTGAAGTCTGAGATGAGCAGAAAGACTCCGTTGCTGGAGATAACACCAGAGATAATGTGATTTGGAATAAAATGAATGTAGATGATATGAGTTTTGCTCCTTGATCTCTCTCAATTTCTCCTGGGTAGCATATTGAATAGATTGCACATTCACATGCTAATCCTGTGCAAATCTGATCCTAATTGAATGCATTATCATATTTTTTCTGCTCCATCTCGAACGCCCATGAAGACGTTCATTGATGTTCTTGCTTATTTTCATCGGTAGAAGATAATCTTTATAATGAGCACTGTTTCTGTTTCATCTGATAAGTATGTGTTTGTGTGTGCATCTGTAGTGTCTTCTGCATGAGACAAAAACAATTTAAATACTGATTAAAGCTGTAGGCTACTTATCATACAAACTAAACTCAATGCTCATTCCTACTTCAACAGAATGAATACCAACCCTGTCATTTAAGCTTCCCAAGTCTCATTTCATTAAAAAAAACTAAAACCAAAAAAAGCGTAATTGCATTTTTGCTAAACATTTAGGTAGATAACAAGCATATGCTCATCATGATTTTATCATATACAGTACTGAGGACCTCCAGTATTGTACCTTGATGCTATAACGCCCCTATCAATCAAAGAGATGTGCTCTCCAAATACTGAAGAAAACCAGGACTGCTTTTCGCAAGAGACTCCTCACCTCCAGAGGTTTCCAAGGCAACCACCAGGACTCCTGCTTGATGCCGGTAACATCGATAATGGATAATAGATACGTAAATCTAGGAGATTAACCCGATTTGAAAAACTGGGCCTTGTTATGTCTAGATGCATAATTGTATTTGTTGTAGTTTCGGTGGGTTTATATTCCAGCAATGGAAAGTACCTGAGCATTCTTGTCTCATGACAGAATTCTGCCTGTCTTTTAGGGTTGCAGAGGATTGGCCTTCATGTTCTGATAATACAATTACTTAGCCTACAATATCTATTTTGTATTTGAGCTGAAGTAGGCTAGGGGAAAGATGTACAGCAAAATATATACTTTCACAAGTCTTTTCTTAGGAACAGATTGAATATAGACTTGGATTGCAGCAGGCTCTCTTCTCACTAACCAAGATGGCCAAATCCTATATACAAAATGTGAATAACGTAACAAAAAAAAAAACATTCAGATTTTTGGTAACTCAGGGAAAAGTCATAGATATACCCCATCTAATGGTAACTGACATTCAATGTAAGGGCAGTGAGAGCCACCTGCAGGCTCAACCCCCACACAACACAGCACACATCCTAGAGTACCAAACTAATACAAGGGAAGTGGTTGGTCAGCTGAGTACATGATTACATGACTGACTATCACAATGAACTTTGTTACCATTAGCCAAGGTTTGGGAATGCGGATGTCGAAAAGGCTGACAGACTCATTAACAGAGTGCTAAACATGACTCCCTAACTTTGTTTTGTAAATTGCAATTGTGTGTAGTTGGAAAAAATCTAAGAGCTATCAGACTGTTTGCAGATCAGACTCAGAATGGGAACCTTTCACTTGGCTGTAATTTTCATCCTTCTTGCTTCGAATGTTTACAGGACATCAGGTAAGTGAAGTTTAGCACAGCATTACACATCAAACTTAAGGGACCTTATAAAGTATTCGCAGTGTATACCCTATAATACAGACAATTATAATCTAACAGTTTGTAACATGATCCCATTTTTATGTTACCTTTAACAGGACAGACATGTGAGGGACAATGTGGCAACAAGTTTGAGTCATGTTCCTGTCACACTACATGCTCATCGCTCAGTAACTGCTGTGATGACTATAGGGAGTTCTGTGTGGAGATTGCTCCATATTCCGGAACATTTTTCGGCGGAACCGATTTCATGGTTCTCCACGCGACTTTTAATCAGACTTTAATCAATCAGATCGTCTGTAGGTGAGTCTGTCTGGCCCAGACACAGCACTTGGGTTAGATTTAAAGACTGTCAAAGTGTTCTGATTGTTGCTCATAAGAAAAATACATCATACATCCACAGGATCTTAAATGCACTTTAAACTTGAAAATAGCTTCTTTGTGAATCAATTATTCTTAAATAAACGTTTTGAAACAAAATCAAATGAATTTTTTTAAAATATAAAATGAAATGCAAATTACGATGAATACGCTGTATACAATCTGATTAACTGATAACACGTTTATTATGTCAGGTTCAATGGTGACATCCAGACCGTTGGTTATGTAGACGCTCAGAGCAGAGGTCACTGCATCTCCCCTCTGCTCTACGAAACAGGCTGGATTCCATTTCAGATCTCCACCGACAACGGAACGACTTTCAGCAAACATGGAACCTGGTTATCAGGCATGGGGAGCTTATTTCATGAGACGTTTTCACTATTCCATTGAACATTTTCATTGATTTGACTGACTCTTTAACCCAAAGCAATATACAAATACGGGATGTACATTTAAATGATGATCCAACACAAAAGCAACTGCCAACACAATAAAGACGGTGCAATTTTCTTGTGTGTTTCATATCAGTCCACACAGGCAAGTCTGACCCCAGCCTGAAGGTGACCTTGGTGAACTCCACCCAGTGGCAGTACTATGGCACCCCAAACGTGGGAGGGGCTTTGCGTATGACGTGGAACACCTCATTGGTCCAGGCAGACAGGGTGAACATGGAGCTGTGGGGCTACATGGAGACAGGTACTACACATCTACATTTAGACATTTAGTCATTTCTATCTGTGTGTGTGTGTGTGTCTCTGTGTGTGTGTGTGTGTCAGCCTTTCCCTCAGGGCTCCTATGGTTTACATTTAGTCATTTAGCAGACGCTCTTATCCAGAGCGACTTACAGTAAGTACAGGGATATTCCCCCTGAGGCATGTAGGTTGAAGTGCCTTGCCCAAGGAAACGTAATTTGGCATTTAGCACAACAGCCAAGAATCGAACCGTCAACATTCTGATTAATAGACCGATTCCCTAACCGCTCAGCCGTCTGACCCCCCCCTATACCAACAAACTGATTCATGGATGGGTATAGCTCCGTGGGTTTCCGTGCGTCTGTCACGTAACGTAATCCTCTCTCTCTCTCTCTCTCTCTCTCTCTCTCTCTCTCTCTCTCTCTCTCTCTCTCTCTCTCTCTCTCTCTCTCTCTATGTCTCTATGTTTCTCTCTCTATGTCTCTCTCTATGTCTCTCTCTCTCTCTCTGTCTCTCTTTCTCTCTTCTCTCTCTCTCTCTCTCTCTCTCTGTCTCTCTCTCTATGTCTCTCCCTCTCTCTCTATGTCTCTCTGTTCCTCTCCAGGAGAGCCGTACTCAGAGTCCTGGAGGTCTGAATGGAGGTTCCTCTACTCACTGGCCACGGACCAGCCTAACGACGGCACGTTCAGCTTTGTGCCCAAACCGGCCGAGAGACCTTTCTCAGACTGGGAGCTGGGTTGTGTGAGAGTCAGCTCCAGCTCGCACCCAGAAGGCACATGGTAGGCCACGACAAGGTCAACGAACTCACACGTGAAAACAATCCAGTAGCGATGTTGTCACTTGACCTCCCAGGCCTGCCTCATCACTTCAATGCATTCAAGCTGAACGGAGTCAAACTCAACACTCTCGTTGAGTGCTTTTACAGACAATGTGTTTATGTGTGCGTGTGTGTCTGTTTATGTGTGTGTTTATGTGTGCGTGTCGTGTGTTTGTGTGTTTGTTTATGTGTGTGTGCATGCGTGCGCATGTGTGTGTCCCAGGAATGTCGGCGCGGTGTGGAGTGAGGACCATGCTCTAGCCTGGCACCTGGAGGACAAATTCAGGCAGGACTCTGCAGCCTGGGCGCTGGATAAGTGCCTAGCATGGGACCAGCTGGAGAAACGACTTCCAGACTTCCTCAGCGAGACCATAGACTGCCCTTGCACTCTGGCCCAGGCTAGAGCAGACACAGGCAGGTTCCATGTGAGTTGGCCCCCGCCCAGAGTCTTTTAAGATGAAAGGATGACACGTCACCCCTTAAAAGACACTTCGAACTCATTAAATAACATGGTAAACATTTCAAACATCTGTACTCTTGTACTCTCAGACGGATTATGGCTGTGACATGGAGAAAGGAAGTGTGTGTACTTATCACCCTGGGAGTGTTCACTGTGTCAGGGCCATTCAAGCTAGGTGAGCCCCATGACTTCACTTAACTAAGTAGTGGATGGTGTTTACACTCCTTTGTGTCATTACTGTGACATCATTTTTGCATCACTGTGACATTACTATCTCATCACTGTGACATCACTATGACACAATTATCACATTCACTGTGACATCACTGTTACATCACTATCGCGTCACTGTGACATCACAGACGGATCTCTGTGTTGTTCCCACAGCCCTAAGTATGCAGCGGGGCAGCAGTGTTGCTACGACAGCACAGGTACCCAGATCCTGACAGCAGACTCCATAGGAGGGAGTACCCCTGACCGAGGCCACGACTGGGGCTCCCCTCCCTACAAGAGGCCCCCCAAGGTCCCTGGAGCCTCTCACTGGGTCTACGACGTCCTGAGCTTCTACTATTGTTGCCTGTGGTCAGACAACTGCGTGTATTACTTCACACACCGTCCCTCCAGCGACTGCAGGACCTACCGTGCGCCAAAGTCTGGTGAGAGATCCTGATCCACCCCCTGAAATGGCCTTTCATATACTGCAGTGGTTTTGTTTGACCATGTTGTTGACACTGACAATGACTTTCGACAATGCCAACTGATTTCTGCCTGGAGGTGTTGTGTTTGGAGATCCGCACTTTATCACCTTCGATGGCCTCGGCTACTCCTTCAACGGCAAAGGGGAATACACCCTGGTCATGTCGGAAAGCAGGCGGCTCAGCGTGCAGGGCAGAACCGAACCAGTGATCCTGAGCAATGGTGAGTTCAAATCAAGATTAGCTGGCACCTGTAAGAAAGTAGCGTTAGCTAAACAGGATATGTCCACCCGCCTCAACGGTGACGCTTTGAAACCTTTTTTCCATATGAAATCACCTTGAACGACAAATTGATCGATTACTTGATATTGGTATCTGACAGGCACTGCTGTAAAGGCGACAAAGCTGTCGGCTGTTGCCATGGCGGAGGGGGGCTCTGATGTCGTAGAGGTGAGACTGAGGGGGGCAGAGGAAGGTCTGGAGGTTCTCCAGAACCAGCGCTCTCTCTCCTTCTCGGAGCAGAGCTGGCTGGATCTGAAAGGTAAGAATGTCACCTGGGGTGCCCCCTGTGGCTCACCGGAGAAGTGCGTGTTTCACATAGGCTGAGACCTTACCCCAGCGGTCTGGTCTCTCTAGACCTTACCCCAGCGGTCTGGTCTCTCTAGACCTTACCCCAGCGGTCTGGTCTCTCTGCTGCATGTCTTCCCCTGTTCCTCAATCTCCCTGCCTTTCCTGTCACACTTTACTTAAAAACTGTACAATAAAGCATTATAAATTCAACAAAAATATGTTGGATAAACTACCTCTGCAGACATCCCAACCTGCAGAGACTCATTTCCGTGAGGTGGCTTCTCCCCGGAACTCCCGGGAGACTTGGGATGTCTGCCTCTCTCAACTAACATAGCTCCAGAAAGCTCACAGGGAATCTCACCTAGTAGCTTGCGTTATTGCACATTAGTTAGACTTGTGAAAGTACTTTTAAGCACTGCCTCATTTGATTGGATGTAGTGATGATGCCTTTTAAAGGACACGTGAATGTTTAATAGACCTTTGGATTCTTTGAGAGCTTCTTCCTTGTAGGGCTGTTGTTTCTATAAAACTGTCTATAAAATCTGTAAAGATAACATTCTACACATAGGTCTGTTGATTTTACAGCTGATAAAATATGTATAGTTGATAAGAGGATGATATGGAGATAAAGGCCTTGGTTTGTGGGCTTGTTAGCAGCCTGTCAGTAGATGGCCTTGGCTCTGTAAAATACTTCAAAATAAACTGTAAATGTAAACTGTAAATGATCAGTCTGAACTCTTCCAGGTGTTTTTGTGTTTTCTCCCATTCCACACAACGTGACGGTCATGTTTCCCAGTGGAGCTGGGGTGGAGCTTCGACTGAGAGAGGGAACCATGACAACCACTGTACTCCTGCCAGAAGACTTTCAAAACGCCACCCTCGGCCTTCTGGGAAATATGAACGATGACTCCAAAGATGACCTTGTAGCAAGCGATGGTCAACTTGTTTCCAATCAAAGTATACCAGAGGAGGTGTTCAAATTTGGGAGAAGCTGTGAGTAAAGATTCTGGCAACAAGTAAAATCAAGAACAACAGGTGCCCTGATTTTGTTCTGTTATATTGACATTCTGCCTTGATATTTTCACTTTCCATTACAGGGGCGATATTGAACGCATCCTCTTTATTCACGTATGACTCAGAGCACTTGTTGAACACATATTTACATGCTCCCAAACACGACCCTGATTTCAATCCGGCGTTTTCTGCCCCCGAGGATCCAGGAGATGCTCTGTTGAGCCAGGCATCTGAGCTGTGCTCTGGAGAAGGTTCTACGTACTGCAGGTACCATTAGCACCTCAAAAACAGCGAGTCATTCTTACTTTGCTGCACTGTAACAGAGTTTTATTTTGATTAAATAATAAAAATGAATTCAAATAGCAGACGCTTTTATCCAAAGCAACTGACATCAAAAGGTGGATTTGAACCCACAACCTTTTTGTCTGGCGTGAAAGGATTTAGTAAGCTATCACTGAGCTATATCCACAATTTATTTTATTTTCATCTGTGCTGCAGGTATGACACACTGATGGCTCGGAGTCTGAGAATGGGCAATGCTACAAGGGTATCGTTTAACAGCCACATGTCCGCAGTGGAGGACCTCAAATTAGGTAGGTATCTATTTTTCCACCTGTCACATTCAAAATCAACTAACGTTTTTTTTAAGCCTCATCAAACCATGTTAATTCAATGGACACGTAGTGCTAAACAGAAGAGCCTGTGTTCTTATTGGTCCTGAGTGGTGTCCTGTGGTTGGCTCGCTCCGCCCAACAATGGGAAGAAGCAGGGGACCAGATATCTGGAGGGAGCTGTGGTGAAGATGTCCTGCGATGACAGCTTTGTCCTGGATGGTCCAGGAGAACACACCTGCCAGAGTAATGGACAGTGGTCCGGGGAAACCACTTACTGCGTGACCGGTAACGGAAAAGTCCTTAGAACGTAGAACTGGTTACTGAAATCCAACTGTGAGGCTCTGCCGCATTATGTTTTAATCTTGTATGCATCAAAAAGGCTCAGGGTCTTGGGTTCCACTGTGAACCTCATTGTCAGTAGGTATCTGGTTTAGTTAGAGTTCGTACAGCATACTGGTGTCATCTGAGCATTTTACTGGCTTTCTTTTTTTTTTACCTTTGCTCTTTGTTTCAAAAAATCATTACAGTTCCTCACCTGTACTGATTGAAGCACATTCTCTACATTTTTTCCTCCCTTTAGTCAATAATACTTTTGGCACAATTAGGTGTTGTACAAAGCTTGCAAGCAAGTAAAGCTATTTCATAATGAGACTTCAAGACCTCTGTAGCAAACAAGAGACAATGAAACACCTAATAAAAGCAGTCAGAGTTGTTTTTCACTAAAGTCTTAACAAATGTGCTCTATGTTGTGTCACAGATAATCTCACAGGAATTATAGTTGGTTCAGTCATCGGAACTCTAGCATTAATCGCGATGATCACATCAATCATCCTCCACAGCAGGAAGAAAAAAAGGTAAAGTAGAAAGCGAGCAACAGTATTCTCAGGTTAGCCTTGTTGGTTTAAATCCATAGTTGTGACTGAACATCTCAACCTTTCCTTAGTTTCATAATATGATTGAAAATCTAAGCACGGAGGGTTCTACTGTAGAATATAAGTCCAAGGTAGACTGCTGTCTGTTCACTCTTTTGTCTTTCTGTCTCACGTAGAGAAACATCAGCTGTGGAAACCACCGATTTCTGAAAGAAAGAGCTTTCTGAAAGGCTTTTAATTCTCTTCGGCAGCGGTCTAAAACACTCCTTTTTTGTTTTTGTATTCACTAGTTTAGAGTCGAAAGGAATGGATACATTTTAACTCACAGCAGGGATGTTTTGTGTCCAGCTCTACTTGACAGCCTAATACCTATATTTAGTTAAGCAGCCCACTGTGTGTATTTTTTTTTAACTGTAATATAAGACAATATTAAAAGTAATTTAACATATGAATGATTTGCCTCACTGACAGTTTCTTTTTGTGTTCAGTTAAATGCTCCACAGTGCTAGTTAGCTTTCGTGATGACAACAGACTTTGACTAGAGTTTACATGTCATCGCTGTGTGGTTATTATGCTGTTTCCTTTTCTGCTACAATGACCCTTAGCAAGACTGATAAGTTACTGCATGTGCCATGGATCCCATTGGAACTCTGGGCTAAGCGTGTCTGTATACTGTTGACACTGTCGAAGTCACTGACATTGATGAATGGACAGCGTATGAGATCACGTTAGGTCATCTGATAGGCTCCCCGATGACATGGTCCTATTACATTCCTTCACCCAACATTCAGTGGTAAACTTTGATGATTTATGCTCAGAGTGGACAGCTTCGTCTGCAGTGCAACAGAGCAGGGCAGCCATTACGACACAGGCCTTTCGTGTCAACATTCCTCACCAACTCTCTACAGCGTCAGACTATTAGACCTATCGCTCACCTCATGGTCCAGATCCAGAGGGCAAGAAGTCACAATGTATGTGGCTAATTAAATGCTCTCATTAATCACATTAAAATAATAGCATAATAAATACATAACAGTAAACCTCAAATGCAATTTGAAATCAATTCAATCAAAAATTAAAAGGTTGATGTTCAACAAACAACTTATGTAAGACTAAACATGTTTGGGTTTGTCTTATAAAAGGAATTTAGGGAAAAGAAATGTCACAACATAATTATCTCATTTGCTATAGTTATGCAACTATAACTTCATTAACCAACTAAAGTTCGATGACTATTCCTGAATCATTAGGAACACAGGATGTCCTTTCATTGGGACAAAAGAAACAAATACAAAGGGCAGCATTGATGCAAAGCTACAAGCCCTAAACCAATGTTCCCTTTGGGGGACATCAATTAATTGCTGAGTCTCAAGGGAATCCGAGGTACTCTACAGTGGTTAAGCAAACTGTAGGTCATGTTTTGCAGCATTCGAGGCAGAGCTGAAAGTGCCCATGTTGTCTAGAGCCTGACGGCAGTCTCTGATAAACGTACATGTTGTTCCCTCAAATAGCAGCGGTCTGAGATTACTATGGAGAAGACAAAGAGCACCAGTATGTGACAAGACTGCAGAGGGCATGCCTGAATAAACCCCATAGTTGCTGTGGCTGGAGTCATCCGCCAGCTACTTGGCATATACGCCCCAAAGCTATAAATATAAATGATTAGCATTATCCTCTCCAAGACCCAGAGCAACGGTGGAGCGACAACCATGCTTGATACATCAGCTCATTCTCATCCCATGGATAGCGTTTCCTGCTTGATAAGTGCTAAAGGGGATGAGCTGGGTATATAAAGGGTGTGAGTGATGCTTCACTGCTCAACAAAGCCAGCTTGTCCAGAGAACTCCTTCTAACTATGAGGCAGTCTTTCTGAACTGTTTGGGAAAAGAATAGTTGCCCCTCTGTATGTGGAGTCATTCAACTTAACTGAGTCACTGGAATAAGCCAGATAAAACCTTATTTGCCTCCCGGAGGAAAGGAAAAGGGAACTTTTGTCTCTGAGTTTTGGTTCTCTGGTAATACTTTCCATTCACTTCTGCGAAACGAAGCCATGACCGACGACAGTAAAATTATTCCCCGTCCTCTCTTCCGGCGAGACGTCGACTGGGATCCTTGCCGTGAGTGGACAGAGACCGGTCGCATGTTCGACCAGGACTTCAGCATCCCTCTCTTCCTGGAAGCTGGTGATCTGAGCTGGATAGACTGGGCCAAGAGCAGGATGGCCTCCTCTACCTGGCTAGGGTACATGCGCTCGCCTCACTTCAGCCCCTCCTTAGCTCACCCTCCTGCTGTTGGGGTTTACAGACCACACGTACCTCTGATCACGGGAGAGTCTGAGATTAGGTCCAGCCAGGATGGCTGGAAGGTCAACCTGGACGCCAATCAATTCTCTCCAGAGGAAATAACAATCGTCGTCAAGGGGGACTTCCTGGAGATAGCAGGTACTTTTATACAGGAAATAATGAAGAATGCTCAGTTAAACAATAAACAGTTTCCAGATGGTTAATCAACTGCTATGTTGACTTACTATAACAGTTCCGCACAAGTTTGCAAGTACTGCAAGTTTTCCATGTAAAGTATCGCATGTAATATCTGTGTTTGGCGATTTAGTGACAGTTTAATCCAAAGCATAATACAGTAGAGGGAAGATTTGAACCTGAGCCCTCTTGATCTACAGCCAATTGATTTAACCACTGAGCTGTACCCTTCCTGCAATGTTTTTTCACAATTTCTCTCAAATTAAGGAAAACATAAGGAGAGACAGGATGAACACGGAACCATCTCAAGGTGCTTCACCAGGAAATATAAGTAAGACTTCACTGTAGATTTGATCCAATTTTAGGTGATCGAAAACATTTCTTGTGTAATTGCAATTGGTTTGGTAGAATGTTAAACTAAACAACCTTGAAGGAATTTTTTAGAAATGTCTTCTTACAGTATGTGGCAATATTTCAATGTAAAGTTTATATAATTATTCTCATGATTCTGAATCGTGCATCATGTTGCAGGCTACCACAGGGGGTAAACCTGCAACACATCAGCTCCTCTCTGAACAGTGAGGGGGTTCTGTGTGTGGACGCCCCCACCCCAGGGACTACCAGCCTCAGCCTCCCAAGCACTGATATTATCATCCCTATTCAGATCAAACAGGAACTGGAGAGTGATAAGTGAGGCTGGTGGTCAGGCATTGCATTTTAGCATTAGACCTAGAGCACAGCTCGGATGATGCTTTCCAGACACATACTGTTGCTCCTCGTGTGAATGTTTAGCAGGCTTTTGCAGCATAAACGCCACGTACAGTGACCACAAGCTTGTCTTACCTTTATGGGGTACAGTGTGTGCTGTTTCGTAAGCCTTCTATTGGACAAGAATAAAGTTATGGTAGTTTTGTTTTTTAACACGGGCCACAACTGTAGCTAAAGTAAGATGAGCACAATAAGCCAGACAAATTGTTCATTCCAAAACTGTTGTGCTATATAGTACCTGCTCAGTTTTGTTTCTTTGATATTTACAATGAACATGCTACAAAATAAATGTATATGCATAACATGTCTGTCTAATAAAAATAATAATAAGTATGAATCATCCCTAGTGCCAGTCTTTGGATTTGATTTGTTGGGAAAAATCTAACTTCAAACATACCTTGCAAATTCACGGTGTTTCAAAAAGTGGAATGGAAAGTAAAGCAGAAAGTCATTACATTTACATTTAGTCATTTAGCAGACGCTCTTATCCAGAGCGACTTACAGTGAGTACAGGGACATTCCCCCGAGGCAAGTAGGGTGAAGTGCCTTGCCCAAGGACACAACGTCATTTTGCACGGCCGGGAATCGAACTGGCAACCTTCTGATTTCTGATCATCTAGGGGACAGGCTGTGCTGAATTCCAAACTACTTAATGCATGATTAATTGGTTCAGTTGCTAGTTAATGGAGTGGACAACATGTAAATAAACACAAATTACAAAATAATCGTCTGTAACAAACAATCAGTGAAGGAGCCACCACCAGCTGTGGAGAGTGCTTATTTTGAAATATTTAGAATAAAATGTATTCTAAGTCACAGGATTTAAATGGTTTTAATGTGAACAGTGGTCCTGTGGAAAGACAAACATCAACAAACTCTTTTGAAATGTCAGCATCAATTAATTGCATTAATTTGGTTATTATGTTATTATTAATGTTGCCGTTCTATTATGAGTATACATATTTTCTATGTTGTGTAGTCATGAATCAAACACACTATACCGATTCTGTAAGTGCCATACCATACTATTGCCCACTAAACCACACATGATTTCAGGGCAATCTTGGCTGATGTCCTCAAGGTGGAGCTATAACAGTTGCATAGAACCCCTTCACTTGGTGTTCTGCAGCCAATCACCTTCTCAGGTGACGTCCATTACAAAAACAAAGTCCCATGTTCTGACTCTAGTAGCCACAGTATACAACAAAGATGGATATCACTTTTTTCTTCATGAAAACATCAAATGGTTCTGTAAACGATATCCTCTGTTGTTTTGACTGAGTTTGTTAAATGTTTATAATTTTGGGACCATGCCATCATCATGCTTCCATAGTTTTGGGCAGGGCTAGCTAAAAATAAATTAAAACTCACAATACGCACTAGCAGGAAACATTGTGCTAATTCTCTTTGGGATTAAAACCCTAAATTGAGGGTAGGTGGCTGTGAATATAAGACTTCATTGGTGTTGAGACTCAGTGTTTGAGCTAATGACTGATCAGAACATTTCTAACAGTTAAAGTAGGAAATCTGTTAAGTTAAACCCTCTCACATACAAGGCCATCTAGGAGGACATGTATTGAATAACGCTGGATCTCCATGGCGACACAAGTTCACCATGGAAGGTAATCTTTACTTTCTGCTGTGATGCCAACAATTATTTTTGACCCTCTGTTGGAAGACAAAAACAAATTAAATAACAGCTAGCCATTTAGTTTATTAGCTAAGAGGCAGATAATATATATATATGCCTCTTGATTATATATTCTTCTGCTAAAATTAATTTACGTTTAATTATATTTCGTGTTTTTAAATAGATTTTAGGATTAGATATGTCCCAATGATATTCAATGATTGGTATGCTTAACAGTCTTATCACTCAAATAAATCCATCATACAGACTAAATGATTTAAAAGCCTCACAGTAAGCAAATATTTCATGATGAAGCTCCTCTGAAGGAGAAAAATAAATCAAACCCATGCCAGAACCAAATCTGTCTCCATGTACCACGTAACGTTTGAATGTATTTATAACCTATTTTAAACAAGATGAGGCCTGAGGTAACAAATATACACATAAAACACACATTTACAAAATAACAAACACTAACATGGAAGGATACAATACCTTAACCTCCAAAAAAGTCAAACAGTGGCACCAAGTGTTTTATCTGAGGATGACCACATCCTTAAAATAAACAAAAACAAAAGAGGGTACTAGTAATCACATGCCATTAATCAGCACAATACAGTAAAATTACTGCAAAATTTGAGTATTTTGGGAGGGGGAATCTATGGATGAGGCAGATCTATTGACAATCATCAACATTTAGATTGTGATGCTTGTTATGATAGCTAGTGTTTATTAGTTCTACTGTAATTGATTGTGTCCCAGGTGATTCACCATGTTGGCTAGCAGTTGACCCATCCAGTGGATCGTCATCAGTCAAAATACAAATGCACCACACAGAAAACAATAAGTCAGAAAAATGTATTGTTCCTCACATTATTGTTTTCTACTACAAATAAGCAACACACTCTGAATACGATGTCTGTCTATCCAGTTAGAGTTCTATTTTTCATAAATGTTTGTGTTTGTTGCAAAGGTCATAGTTTAATGTTATTGCTTCTTCAGACATACAAACTGGACATATCATTTTAAGAAATCAAATGCAAATGGTTAATTTGCTGTTGTGGATAATGCTGGTTGGATTTTTGTTGTTGTCGTCATCTAATATTTTTTTTTGTCCAATTGTGTTGTTTAATTTACCAGTATTATAAATGTGAAATCATGCAGTGTCTCTTTAAATGAAAGGGGAATGAGAGACTGAGAGAATGAATAGAAAGAACTAGAAACGTACTACCTTGAGAAACTGAGGATAAAATCTTATATAAAAAATGCTTTGGAATATAGATGGAAAATCTTTCAAATTACAATTTACAGAAGAAAAATATATTTAGAATTTGTCCGTATTTGAATGACTTGTATTCATAGACTATGCCACATATTATCATGGGAACACAATAAACACATTTCAATCTTAATTTTTTTAATAACGTTTTTTTCTAAAGGGAGATGGACGAGAAAATTTTTGTCTCCATCTTCAAATAGTCTTTTTCTTCCCCTTGTGTTCCCTTGATTGTTTCCGATAGGCGTTGCATAATTCACCCTTTCCCACCGGATCCATTTGGGCCCTCCTCCTCAGGAAGAGGGGACGCCAGACAAGGACTGCCTTCAGCAGCTGTGCCTGCCGTCGCTCTGCGATGCCCCGTTCATTCTTAGCGAGGATCTGCAGGCAGTAGCGTGGGACTAAGCAGGGGAAGGATGCATTTAAAGCAGGATGCGTGCCGGACGCAGGGAGAAACGCTCGTGTTAGCAGCAGCGGCAGCAGCAGTAGCGGCGAGTGCGGAGGGCCAGGGAAGCGACCACCCCCTCTCTCTCCTTCTTTTCCTCCCCCCCTGCAGGACCATGCTGGCGTGAGGGATGAGGCTGTGCACAGAGACGCCAGGCCAGAGCTGCGGCCTACTTCTTCTCACAAGAGCCGGGCTCTCGACTGCAAGATCTGTGAACGCGACGCCACCATCAAATCAGCATCTTTGGTATGCGGGCTCCCTCTCTCTCCTTCTCTCTCTCGCTGTCTCTCTCTCCTTCTCCCTCTCTCTCCCTCTCTCTCCTTCTCTCTCTCGCTGTCTCTCTCTCTCGCCCCGTCGCTTGCATGAGAAACAGAGAAGGGGGCCTCTCCATCCTCTCAGCTGCACATCTGTAGTCATGGCAACCAGATCCCGTTTAACGGGGTGTCATTTTTCCATCCTCCGCTTTCGCTTCTCTGTCTCTCTTTCTCTTTTTCGTCTCTCAGCTGTTTGCGTATCGCAGACGTTTTTGTTCTTTGACATCTGTATCACGAGGGGGATGACATATGTTTTCGTTATCTGTATCAATTAGTGCCTTGCCATGTTTTCACCATCTCTGTCTTAGAATAGCAGGCCTGCAAACAAGCGTCATAACCAAGCTTTTCATTTGTGGCTAGTGGCTACAAATGTCTGCATACTGTATGTATGTATTCTATTCTAGAATATTCATATCTTCAGGTAAAACTGGGGTGACCCGTTATCATTTAAGGCCGGCTCATATCGTTTGGTTGAATATGATTTGTTGGTGTGTTGGCTATGCTACAGTATGTAATCAGAGTCAGATTAGCTATGATTAATCACAGCTTTTTACTGCCCCTATGAAGACTATTGAGACTGTTTTAAAATCTTCAAGAAGCTATCCAATGTTCTGTTTGCATGTGTACTGAGGATTTATAGACCCGCAAGTAATCCATGAATTGCTTGAGTGAATTAATTAATTACACTTGACTGCATTTTTGTGACTGAGAGTCTATAGAACATAATATTATTATTTTAATTCCAAACATTATTCAGTTTTAAATTTGAAGTATGTTATTCACGCTTAGAATAACTGAACAAAAGACTAACTTGCTCTGATGTACTGCAAGAACTATACCACCAAGTCAGTCTAACAACTAAGAACACAAAAAGATTAATCGAAGCAAATTATGTACACCTGTTCCACGTGGCAATACCCCTCTGTATCCCCTGACCCCTCTCTAACCCCTGACCTCTCTGTAACCCCTGACCCCTGTGTCCAGGTCACCAGGTAGGTCCAGGAGCATGAGCAGGATTCTGAGCCGCGGGAGCAGATGTCTGGGTACAAGCGCATGCGGCGGCAGCACCAGAAGCAGCTGATCGCCCTGGAGAACAGGCTGAAGGCAGAGATGGACGAGCATAAGCTCCGCTTGCAGAAGGAGGTGGAGACCCACGCCAACAACACTTACATTGAACTGGAGAGGTTGGCCAAGCGACACACAGCCCAAACAGACAAAGAGGTGAGTGAGACAAATCGGACTTATCACTAGACGAGAGAGAGGGGGGGGGGGCACTGATACTGGACTGGTGACATCTCTCGGTTAGATAAACAAACTCGCCCCATCAGCCCTTTCGCCGATTCAGTCAGAATTTGAGAGGAGACGAGAACCGCTCTTGATTCACAGATCAAAGCAGCTTTGGTGGAGGAGAAGAGGACACAGCAGCAGATCTTGGTGCAGCAGAAGAAGGAGCTGACCACCTTCTTGGAGAACCAGAAGAAGGAGTACAGGCTCTGCAAAGACAAGATCAAAGAAGTGAGCATGGTTATCGCTT
Organism: Osmerus eperlanus; assembly: GCF_963692335.1. NCBI lineage: Eukaryota > Metazoa > Chordata > Actinopteri > Osmeriformes > Osmeridae > Osmerus > Osmerus eperlanus. The sequence continues at coordinate 15,336,808 of NC_085031.1, forward strand.
ATCGCTATGGTTATCGCTTATCGCTATGGTTATCGCTCATCGCTATGGTTATCGCTTATCGCTATGGTTATCGCTCATCGCTATGGTTATCGCTTATCGCTATGGTTATCGCTCATCGCTATGGTTATCGCTTATCGTTGTGTCATTGGAAGGGGGGGTCAGATGCACTATCTGGATCGGTAGAATTAGTGACGGGGAGATTCTCACATGAGTCAGTTCACAGGGAACCACTTTAGCTCACAAGCTCCACCTACAGACAGTTAATGTGTACGGTATCTTTTTAAAGGTTTATTTTTGGGCATTGTAATGCGACAGTTTGTAAGTTAAGTGTGATGGGAAAGGCAGGGGGAGAGAGGGGAAGACATGCAGCAAAGGGCCAAGGCCGGATTTAAACCCAGAACGCTGCGGTAAGTCCTCAGCCTGTACTATGAGCTACCGGGATTCCCCCAGGGTATCCTTAACAATACTCCAGAAGGGTTAGGGTTAGGGTGAGGTGTCCTTGACTTATCATACCTTGAAGTTCGTGTGCATGTGCATCCGTGTGTGTGTGTGTCGACTTCTCATACTCCGATGCCTGCGAGTACGTGTGTCTGAAACACACGTCCTTTTGCGCATGCACCTGTGTGTGTGTGTCGCAGGAGATGAGCGAGGACCCCAGCACCCCCAAGGAGGAGAAGCAGGAGCGTCTGTCCAGGCACAAGGAGACGGTGCAGCGCTCCCAGGCTGAGGAGGAGGCTCACCTCCTGACCCAGCAGAGGCTGGTCTACGACAAGAGCTGCCGGTCTCTCAAACGCAGGACCCTGGTCCGGAGGCACGAGTTTGAACAGGAGCAAATGAGAGAGGTGAAGGAATAACATGAATGCGTTGTAAACATAAAATGTGTCTCAGAGACCGTATATACACATCTAGCAAATATGTCTCACAGACAGCATGTGTGTCTCACAGACAGCATGTGTCTCACAGACAGCATGTGTGTCTCACAGACAGCATGTGTGTCTCACAGACAGCATGTGTCTCACAGACAGCATGTGTCTCACAGACAGCATGTGTCTCACAGACAGCATGTGTGTCTCACAGACAGCATGTGTGTCTCACAGACAGCATGTGTCTCACAGACAGCATGTGTGTCTCACAGACAGCATGTGTGTCTCACAGACAGCATGTGTCTCACAGACAGCATGTGTGTCTCACAGACAGCATGTGTGTCTCACAGACAGCATGTGTCTCACAGACAGCATGTGTGTCTCACAGACAGCATGTGTGTCTCACAGACAACATGTGTCTCACAGACAGCATGTGTGTCTCACAGACAGCATGTGTGTCTCCTCCTCCTCCCCCACCCTCCCCCCCCACCAGGAGCTTAACAAGAAGAAGACCCAGAAGGAGATGGAGCAGGCCCTGATGATACGGCAGGACGAGTCCACCCAGGAGCTGGAGAGCCGGCAGCTGCAGATGCTGCAGAGGCTGAGGCTGGAGCTGATTGGCCTGCAGCACCAGACCGAGCTGGAGAACCAGGAGGAGTACAACGGCCGACGCCAAAGGGAGTTGCACCGCAAGCACGCCCTGGAGCAGAGGCAGCAGCCGCGGAACCTCAAGGTGAGGGGAGAGCGCCGGACCAGCCAGCGCGGCAGGCAGGGGGCCGGAGACAGTCTGCTGGGTTATTTATGGGATGGAGAATTTGTATTTTTTTCCAGGAAATTTGTATATTTACATTTAGTCATTTAGCAGACGCTCTTATCCAGAGCGACTTACAGTAAGTACAGGGACATTCTCCCCGAGGCAAGTAGGGTGAAGTGCCTTGCCCAAGGACACAACGTCATTTGGCACGGCCTGGAATCGAACCAACAACCTTCTGATTAATAGCCCGACTCCCTAACCGCTCAGCCATCTGACCCCCAACGTATATTCTTACCTTACCCAGATACGTGTCCCGAAATCATGGCGTATACTATCGTTTTACGTGTGTACCATGTACCAACAAACATTCATATCATGTATGTACGTGTATGTATGATAGGAATGGTTTTTGGTACAAATTCATACAATGAATGTTTCCCAAAATGCATTGGGATTTTGTTGCATATGGTCGGCTAATTCTGGTTGGTTGGTGTCCGCCTGTCTCCCCTATGAAGACGCTGGAGATGCAGATCAAGAAGCAGTTCCAGGACACCTGCAAGGTGCAGAACAAGCAGTACAAGGCCCTGAGGAACCATCAGCTGGAGGTCGCTCCCAAGAGCGAGCACAAGGGCATCCTGAAGAGCCTGAAGGAGGAGCAGACACGCAAGCTGGCCGTGCTGGCTGAGCAGTACGAGCACAGCATCAACGAGATGATGGCGTCCCAGGCGGTACAGCACCCCTTTTCTGCCAGCACGCACACAATACCACGCCCCCCCCCCCCCCCACACACACACACACACACACTCTGGACCCGTCACAGTGTGTGGGAACACCCTCTCAAATCTGTCCCTTTGCTTTCCGCAGATGCGCTTGAACGAGGAGCAGGAAGCGGAGATCCAGGCCCTCAAACAGCAGCTGCAGCAGGAGGTGGAGCTACTGGACGCCTACCAGAACAAGACGAAGGCCCAGACGGAGGCTCAGCACGAGAAGGAACAGCTGAAGCTGCAGCAGAAGGTCTCCATACGCAGGGCCCACCTGGAGCAGAAGGTGCACTGTCTAATACTGGAATGTTCTGTTCCAATATTCTATTGTTCCAATATTGTACTGTTCCAAAATTCTACTGTTCTAATATCCACTGTTCTAATATTGTACAGTTCCAAAATTGCACTGTTCCAAAATTGCACTGTTCCAATATTGTAGTGTTCTAATATTCCACTGTTCTAATATTGTACAGTTCCAAAATTGCACTTTTCTAATATTGTACTGTTCTGGCAGATTGTAATATGGAATTGTACCTTAGTTAGCCGTGTAAAACTCTAATCTCTTAGCGTTTTTAGATTGATCTTGATCTGCTGACCTCACCTTACTGTACTTCCTGACTTGTTGCTCTGGGGTGCAGATTGAAGAGGAGCTGGACTCACTTCAGAAGGAACGCACGGAACGCATCAAGCAGCTGTTCGAGCGCCAGGAGAGAGAAATTGAGATGTTCGAGGTGGAGAGCGCTCGGCTGGGCTTTGGCAGCCTGGGGTCTCTGGACTTTCCCAAGGAAGAGGACAGATGAAAGCGGACGCTGGCGCGGGGGACGGAACTCTTCACGGCAGGACGCCGGGCGCGGACACGCGCGCCCAGGCCGTTCTCACCGTCGGCTCAACCGCCAGGTCTCCGACACGGCGGCAACTCCCTGACAACTCTCTCGTATCGCTTTCTGCACTCTTTAGGTATCACATCGCAGCTTCGAAGTGTTACTGGACGTGTAACGACAAATTATTTTGTGAAACTTCAAAGGGGGGATGTGGGGGGGATGCAGCAAAAAGCTAAAAAATATCCTACAACACAAATCAAACCAAGTGGATGTAAACTCAGAAAGTGACGCAGCGGAGATTACAACAAACTAGAAGAAATGACGTCATACGAACAGACCAACCCTTTTCTCCATACCATTGGTCCTACTTTTTTGGTATGAATTGAGTCAATTCAGGAAATTTTTGTAAAAATAAAATAAAAAATAACAATAAAAAAATAAAAAACGAGCACTTTGATATGTTTAAGTATGAACCCATCGTGTTCATATGATGCTAAACACGTATATCACGTAAAAGGATTGTGTGGAATGTGAGCAGCGGACTAGCGAGCCCGGTGATTGGCTGCTTGATCTGTTTTTCTCAGAATGTGAACAGTTATGGATGACGGTCTTTGAATGAAGTCAGAGCTTGTATGTAGACAGTTTTATTGAGAGTTTTTACATGCTTACATATTGTGCTAATTCATTCAGTATAGTCCTTTGCTTCTTTTTTTTTTAAGGATTACGGTACTTTCTTTTTCCTTGTTCAATATGTAGGATTAATTGGCATCCGTTTGATCAACCTGTGTACTTTTATCACAATGATTCAACTTGGTAAAACTGCTTATTATTGCATGCACTTTAAAGACAAATTCAGGTTGTGAAGTGAAGCATGAATCTGTCAGAGATTTTAGCTGTTTGTAAATAAAAGTGGTCATAGCCTTTTGTTTTAAAGCCTATTAGTACTGGACATAAGCTCCATATTTAAAACGACAATTTCACAAATGCCTTTATTTAAGTTGTGCCTACAAAGCTGTTTTTATTTATTGTTATTTCCTTTAGGTTAGCACAGCCAGCACCATTGTTTCATCCATCCAGAATTGTGAATCATCTAATGTTCTCTAATCAAAGGTCTTGTAAAGGAAAATGGTGAGAATTGTGCTGTATAACTTTTGATATGAATATTTGTATATGAGAATATAGATAGAACATACAAAAGCATTGGTCAACTACTAATGACAGAACTTTACATTCTAAGATTTTTTTTCTTTACACATAGAACATACATTATCATACTGTAGTTTAACGTACTTATAATTCAAACCAATGAAGACTTTTATCCGATTGTATACCTTAAATGCAGTTCAATGGTATCACAGTACAACTGTTCGTACATTGATCTTTTTAATATGTCTGGTTATAGTTAACTAGCAGGTGGTTGCTATGATCTGGGTTGTATTCAAGTTATTGGTGTTTAGTCATCAGATTTACAATGTTTTGCAATGTTTTCATAGATATTGAACAGGTTGCACAATGTGTCCATTAGTGGTACCACCAGTAAAGGAAAGGGGGTTTGTTTGGTGCTTGATTTCTAATACCACCATTAGCCTTTGTAGGTTTGGACTCAGATGGTAGGACTGAATTCAATGCCTGTCTATTGGTTTTGCATACTGCTCCGAAAGTGTGAGCAGAGACCAGACTCGATTTGAAATACAATTGGATGTGAGATGTTCAGATCCTTGACTAATGCTTTATTTAGCTTGCCACATGCAATGAAATGAGAGGGATTGTTCCCCCCAAAAGTATGTCAACTTTTTAAAGCTAAATACAGCACATTTCAAGCATTTGATATGAGAAAATACTTTCAAATGTATCTGTAGTGTACTTTGACCAAGGTCTGTTTCACACATGTTGATACACCTGTTGGATATTGAGGTCTTGAATGCAACCCTGGTATTTTGACCATGGCTCTTCTCCTGCTACTTAACCAGTGTTTGTTTCTATCTAAGTGCTCTAAGAGCACCCAATGGTGGTACATTAAAGAAATGGTGTAAAACACTAACCCACAGATACAAATAGATTCATTAAATTCTAAATGCAGTTTCATGTGTATTTCAATGTACATGGTGTATGGCTAACGGGAGACATCCTGTTTATCATTACTTATGACTTACTCACAGGGCATATTGAGTGCTTGAGGCCATGACTGGAGCTGCACTCTGGGACAGGAGTTAACTAAGAAGCGCCTTATGCTTTGACTTAGTTCTGGAACAGTTTTTCTAATTTACTCCTTCGGACAAAGCACGGTTGGAAGTCAGAGGGTGTCTTGTGTGTTTCTAATCTTTCACAACTTCTTGAACAAGCTTCATGACATACAATGTGGTGGTTTCTCTCTTTCTCGCAGTAAAGCCCTTTGTTTGCAGACAAACAACTGGACCTTTGTGGTTGCATTGGTTTAGACCCATTATAACAGTCTTTGCTTCAGTTTTTGGAAAATTATGTGGTTCTATTTGAGACTGGTTCACACATGCAGTGAACTGAATCTGTGGACTTACATTATTAGTAGATGTATTTAGCTAGAATAAAAAGGGGACTTTCCTAAACAACCTCACTCACCATTTCCTGTGTGATACGGCGAATAAATAAAAGAGATTCTCTTGAAATAAGATGTGTTCATCAGCATCCTGCAACCCCGGTGCGCCCCACCTCCCTACCAACCCAAGGAATCAAGCGACATTTCCCTCACTGTCTTCAATTCCATACTGTAGCTTTCACTACATTTATTCATTCTGGATGTTTTAATCCGACTTTAGCAGCAGCACATTTTGTTACAGGAATCAGTCATATACCCAGATTGTACTTTGCCATAAGTAATCTTGTCACACAGAGACACGACTTTGCCAATCAAAACCATAGAAGGGTAACCGTCTAGTCCCCAGTGGCTGTGAACTGATACTCAGGGAAATCAACTGTTTCCTTGATGCCCTGTGGTCTCACCTACATTGTAAAACGTTGTTGGGAAGGGTTTTTCTTCTTTTCTCTGTCTGTCTACACTGGCAAGAATTCAGCTGTAACTTTCTTGAAATGTCGATGCTCTGCAGCTGCAGCATCAGAAACCTCTGGAAACTTGGAAAGTACCAACTCAGGGATAGCGAGGTGGTGAGGGCTGTGGTCTGCTCTTACCTGAGATATGCTGACAAGGTTGTGGTCATACAAGTTCCCCCAATTTTTTTCTGTGCGCTGGTGTCTCAGCCGATGCACAGAACCCTTGTTTTAACCCAACACACTGTTTTAACCTCCTTAATAACAATGTGTCAATTTAGTAGATGATTTTTTGTCCAAGGCAACGTTTAGTCCAGGGGGCCAGATTTTGACCTGCAATCTTGTAATGCAGCAGTCAAAGGCTTTAACCACCGAGCTATACCCACCGAACTGCCAAACTTGCTAATTGCTCTTGAATCTTGTGACGCTGATGTCCAACACCATTTGGCATTAAATCGGGGGTTGAAAAAGGTTTCCCGCTATACAGTATTGATGTCATTTCAGCATTATTCTCTGAATGTTTAGAGTACATGAAATGCTCTGCCTTTGTTATTCATTTGTTGTTTGGGTATCAAATTCACCTGCAGGTTTCTTTGCCTGTATCATGTGACATAGTCAGCATGAATTCTTTTATCTGGCGATTTGCTCACCAGGGGCCTCTCTGAAAACGCTTTTTAACAAAGAACTGGGGAGTCTGACAGCACATGTTTCAAGGTCCTCAGGGTGTGTCTCGTTGCTGACTAAGGGAAAGAATGGGCAGTAACCCAATTCTGGTGTAATGACGTTTTTCAGCAACACTGATTTATGTGCTGCAAAAAGTCACTGATTGGGAAACCTCCTTCCTGTGACATGACAACTTCCTGTAGGGTCACATGGAAAGGATTTCTATGGACCTGAAACTGTGTGAAGGGTGTTGACCTGGTGCAACCATCTACTTTTCCACCATGATATGAATTTCCTCTTTTTGCTTTACTGTAGGCTTCAGTGTTCACACGATCCCAAGACTGATGTAAACAACTGACATGTTAATATGGTAGCCTCTATATGTGCAAAAGTATCAGCAATTGGAGTGCGATAATGGTGTGCTGATAGCTAGAATACGATGAGAACTTATTTTGAAAGGTATGGTCTCAACTGCTAGTAAACCCTTGGGACGTATTTTACTACAACACAAACATGTCTTACACATCTTACACATCTAGGGGGCGCCAGCAACACAGGGTGTGTAATGAAGGGGTGAATGAGTGGTTGAGTACTGGGATGGCAATCCTATAGAATTACTTGATTACTAACGTTACTACAGTCAAGTAGAACCCCAAAATATGATCCACTGTTGTTCATGTCAGGGAATCAGGTGGCTGAGCGGTGAGGGAATCGGGCTAGTAATCCGAAGGTTGCCAGTTCGATTCCCGGTCATGCCAACTGATGTTGTGTCCTTGGGCAAGGCACTTCACCCTACTTGCCTCGGGGGAATGTCCCTGTACTTACATTTAGCGTCTGCTAAATGTAAATGTAACTGTAATGTGTGTCAAGTTTGATTCAGCCCTCCAATGTACAGCAAATGCCTCCTGTATATGCAGTCACTGTTGGTGAGTTAACACACCTGTGAACTGTCAGAGCCGTGGGTGTTCTCTAGGGGCTCCTACTCGTGTAGTAAGATGAGATCTGAAAAGAGAGAGAGTGAGAGAGAAACAAAAAGGTCTGAAAAAAAAAGATTTCTGGGAAGTTTAGTTGCTTCACAAAGAGCTGAGCACGTCACTTCCTCCGGTGACAAAACTTGTGGTTTCAGTCTTTAAAAAACTTTTATAGGGGAGTGATCATGACAAGTCAGCGCACTTGGCCTAGTCACAGAGTGAGGAGTAAGTGGTCATGTAAAGAATATGTATCCTCAGCTGGAAATATCTCAATTGGCAACAAGTAAGTGATTTGACATTTACATTTTTAACTATATTAATTATATTTATGTTATATACTATATTTCAAATGACACAATATAGAACTGTTACACAAAATTAAGAGTTTGGAAGAAACAAATTCACTGTCATAGCTTTATGTCATGTGTAATGTATGTAATTGTGCAAATGTCAAAGTACAATGAAATGGCAGTACTCGTTCACTGTTGTAAAACTGCTGTTTTTTAATACAGTCCTGTATTTAATACAATATACTCTGTCCAGTGTTATTAATGACCATGTCCTGTGCATCTCTTTCCAGCCCTGTTTTCCTTTCTCCTGGTTATGGTGGTCGATGCCAGCAGAGCTGGCAAATCATGTAGGAGCCAAGCATGTGGAAGTTCCCTGCCAAGGAGTTGGAGGTTCACCAGACTCTTACACAAGGAATCTGATGACCTCTTAAAAATATATGTAAGTTGACCAAAATGACCAAATACAGGTCATCCATTCTGTTCCCACTGATGTTAGACACACTCTACATCCTGTTATAGAGCTGCAACTACTGTACAGACCATAATGAGTGTGTGTACAATGTTTTTTTTTTTAAATAATTGATGGATTAGTGTTTTAAACATGTCACCCTCCCTCCATGGTGGATAATATCGAAAACTAGACTTGATTCATTTCAGCCGCTGATTTGTGTTTGATTTTTCTTTTCCCTTCAACGTTTTCCTGTTTCTTGACCCGTAGAAGACCAGTCAAGGAGACCTGTCCGAGCTCTTCTGCAAGATGTCGATGGACAACGTCCCTGACCCAGACATATCGGGCCTAGATCCATCAGCGCGGATACAGAGCATGTATTCCCACATCAAGACATTCCTCCCACACCTCCAGAGAGTAACAGAGCAACAGACAGACCTGCAGATCTTCTCCAATCCTCTGCTGAGCAAACTGTCCGACACCTACAGCCGTACCAGCAGTTTAGGCAGCCAGATCAGTTGCATTTATCAAACGCTCTTCCCTAACAGTCCACTACTGGAACCCGCGGGGGAACCCACGCCCCTGCCCCTGTCACAGAACATCTTCCAGCAGAAGGTTTACGGCTGTGTGGTCTTGAAGAGGCTCAAGCAGTTCCTGTCAAACGCGACCCGTGAAATAAAAGCGCTCAAACACCAAACATGCACAAAGGGGACTCAACCAAACATCCCATCCTGACTGAGAATGACGTCAGACTAAATTAAATACCAGACTTGGTATATATCTATTTATTTATTTTGTATTATTTATTATGTATGTTTGTAATAAATTGAGGTCTTAACTAGCATTTGTGTGTGTGTTTGTGTGACCGCATGTGTGTGCATATTATTTTGTTAATTTATCTAATTGCTCAGCACTTTTCAATACTGTATCATGATAGTTGTTGATATTTGCAGAAATGCAGCACTTGTCAACAACATGGCTTGAAGACGGTTATTAAAAATTATATATCTTTCTACATCTTGTCTTTCGTCATTGATATGCATAAGTAATGTACTTTGTCAATGAAAATGTTACCTCCCCTAGTGTTCCTGACTGCAGAAGCAGCACACTCCCGCCAGGCGGCCCAGTTTGAGAGACACTTGCAATTCAGGAAGCTTTTTAGACGCCGAGTCTGTGATCTCACCGTTACAATGACGCATATCTTGAAGACAGCACTGCATCAGATAGGAAACATTTTGTGAAACTGGTGGGCTGTCTGGCCAGTCACAAGACGTGGGTGTGTTGGTGTGTGTGGGGGTCAGTTCACGATAATATGTCTGCGTGTTTTTCTGTGAATGTGTGTTTATGTATTTATACTGTATGTGTGCATATAGTATGTGTGTTTAAGGGTGTCTGTGTGTGTATGAGTTCAGGTCATCTTAGATCATCAACATTTAATGCAACCGGTGTTATCACCACGAATAACAATTAGTCATAACTGATGCTCATCTCTCCTAGAGATAATCTTCCTGCACATCAGACAAAGGCGTGTTCCAACACCTCCAGCCAACCACAAGTATTCTCGAGACCACAAGCTTGTGCAAAACTGGAAGTCAGGAAGGCCTTCACTCTAGGTCATGAATCAACTTCCTTATTTTGACATTATAGGGCTTATTTAGAAGCTTTAGTCAGGTGCTTAGTCTGGGCCACACCATCCTGCACTTGCAACTGTGGAACAGAATGCACCAGTAGAACTGACAGCACTGTTGCGTACTGGTGTACTGTACTTTTAGTCAATATATACTTTGATGTCCAGCTGCCTTGATACTACAACATTGATAAAGCACGAGTATAGCTTGAAAGGTGACATTTCTAACTATGGTTTCCATTTGTGTCGCCAAAAGTTATTTGCTTAATTATATAGTGATACAAAACTTAATTTGGTACACAGGATAAAGCACAAGTATTGTTTCAAAGGTGATACGTTGGTTTTTATTATGTTTTTATAATATTCTATACAGTTTAATAATAAAACTCAAAGACGTCACTCTAAACGATCCTAAGCAGCTCTCCAGCTCCTCCACACCCCAGGTCCAGCAGAGAATGAGAGAAGAACAGGCTCTACCTACTCAGGATGGAAGACAGGAAGTATGAGAGAAGTGTGATCTTGCACTTTTTGAGGTTCATGTTGTTTAATTGTAACTTGTTTAACTACATGCTCTTATGGTTCTTCCCTTAGGCACTTATTTGCTTTTCACAATGTATGCTTCATGTTTTGGCTACCCGCAATGTTTTGGGGCTATCTCGTTGTTATGATCAGTGACCTATGCACTTTTGTAAAGCTCTCTCTTAGAAGTTGCTTTGGATAAAAGCGTCTGCTAAATGAATAAATGTAAATGTAAGTGTGATGTCCAGGGAGAAGAGGTCAATGTCTTTCACAACAGCAAGGAGGACAGTTCTCCAGTTATAAAAAAAAACAAACGCATGGTGTTTGTGACCCACATGGTCACATGTCAAAGGGTAGTTCTGGGGTTTAGGTCCGTTACATAAAAAAATTAAGATCTATTCTCTGGAACACAGATAAGTAGATTTTTTTTTCTCAGAAGCTCATTCATGGCTTCACAGAATAAAATGAGGTCACACAGTAGGTAGCCTGTAAGAGAGTAACATGTGAGGAAGTGTTTAGTTGTGGTGTGTTTGATGTGGCTGAGAAGCCAGTCTGTGGATCTTAACCATACACTACTGCACTGAGTTTACAGCGATGATGACATTTGATGTTATTTGGGTCAGTGGGACATGTACGTCTGCAATCATAAAAAAATCATCAAATGTAATTCGTTAATTAAAAGTAATTTCAGTTTTTGAGTAGGGACTATCATAATTCACAAGCTTACTCTTTTGAAATGTCAATTTTCTAATAATTTTTATTTCACAATCCAGTGTGATTTCAGTACCGTGCACAGATGAGATTTAGACAAAATAAATTAAAAAACAGCAAAAACATTTGCACTGTGAAAATGTTTGTTTAGCATGTAATGTGAATCAAAGGACGTAAACAGAGTTATTCATATCTTTGGTCTCTAGAGGGCAGCAAACACCAAACATCAGTAGAGGCTCCTGTTCTGGACACCGTATCGTCAGTGTTTCTTCATATCTCTTTGGTCATCACAGGAAACAAAAACACAATGACGCAAAATTTGCTCAAGGATATTCCGTTTCCGTCGACTGCAAATTAATCTTAAGAAAATTAACACAATATAATTTTCCTCACCTCACGATAAAATATGTTTTACATGGAAAAATCAAAAGTGTTCAGTACAGTCCTGCAGTCAGCTAGGTCTGGTTTCTAGTGTTTTTACAATAAACAGAACTGTACTGTAAACTATAGAATAATATAATTTCACATTCACTGTCAACACATTAACAGGCTGTGCAAAAGCCTTAACAACTAAACAAACCCTTTTCTTGTTTGTTAGATATACAATATAAGATAATCATTATATATTGTGAAGATTATGCATGCTGGATAACATTTATATCCAAATACAACAATTTGTAACAGTCTGAGTTTGGATATAGTATATAATATATATTGCATATTGGAGGTGACCATATTCCCATAATTAATTGAGATTCAGCATCCTCAACCTGCCCTGTTTTAACTTTTACATGAAAGACTAATTATTGCTTTATGGGATTGACTGTAATCTATGGTTGAATTTAGTATGCATCCCAATGCATGCATTGTTATTATTCAACAATGGGTATATATCCCTGCATAAGACAGCATGATTAGCTACATGCTTGTATAGTTATCCATACGTTAACATCAGCCTGTTCTTAATGCTTTTAACAACAATAAAAAGTGTTAGTATCAAGGCAGCTGGACAGAAAGATCTGGCAAGACCCGTTAACCAAAGCGTTAACACAATCAGTGCTCTTCAACAGAACTAAAAGTGTGACCTCCTAGCTTACAGAATAAAAGAGGGTTCCTGGAAGAGAGGCAGAATGAGAAACAGGCATCATAGACCATCTTCACTTGCAAAGTGTGGGTGTGTCCATGTTCAGAAAGCGAATGTTCATCCTTGTTTCTATCTCAATGTCCTTCAGTATCTACAAAATAAATGTGAAAAAAGTTACTTCTTTCCCATAGCATGGGACCATCTTAAGCATAATATTTTTTATAATGAAAATAATAATTGTATTTACAAAGCACGTTTTCGTACAAAGATTGCAGCCCAATGTGCTGTACACAACATCTTGTAAATCCCAAACAAAAAACAAATCACTAATAATATTGAAGTACAAAAACAATAGCACATACAAGAAAAAGACAAACCATGGTAAATGATCAATAAAAACAATATCAGTAAATGTAAGAAAAATAAAAAGCTGAGCATGCCAACTGATTTAAATAAGCTTCTTGAAGGCGTTAATAGTTTCTGCGTCTCTGATATTGCTTTGTAGGGCATTCCTATGGAGACATAGAAGCTATAGAAGCCTACTCACTCAATAAATCAATCAATATAAATCCAAGCCAATAAAAAAAAAGAACAGACATTTAACCAAAAAGATGTCAACACCGTCCTTTCTTGAACACAATTAATAACAATAAATAAAAAAACACCTTGATTTGACACACAAGTAATCATCAAAAATCAATGTACATACCTTTAGGAAATGCTCGAAAGTGATGCCCTCATAAAATTCGTCCGGCTCCTAGAAATGCAAAACTATAATTCACTACAGATATAAACACTATGCTACACTCCATCCAGTTCACCACTAATATCATATGGACAGGAGGAAGAAACACGAATGGTTCTTTGAGACGATAAACAAGTCACCCAACAGCGAAGAAAGGAAAAGATACAAAGAAATCAAAAAAGAGAAGAAAGATTAATTATGGGTTGGTTAGATTGAATATATAGGTGCTCATTTGTAGCCATCTGTGAAGCCATCAGTGACATTGCTTGTAAAAACAACACACAGTCCTACAAATACAATTTAATTCGATTTGAAGATGGCATATATAAAAAGGCTACAGTACCATGTGGCCCATAGATATGCTAGCCACTTCCAGCATGGCTGCGTCTGCGATCCCTTTGGCTGTCTCCTTCTCCAGGGAGCCGCTACGAGAAAGCAACTCCTCCACCACCTCCACCCACGCAGGCGCCATGGAAACAACAGACACAGAGTCATTACATTTAGTCATTTAGCAGACGCTCTTATCCAGAGCGACTTACAGTCAGTACAGGGACATTCCCCCGAGGCAAGTAGGGTGAAGTGCCTTGCCCAAGGACACAACGTCAGTTGGCATGACCGGGAATCGAACTGGCAACCTTCGGATTACTAGCCCGATTCCCTCACCGCTCAGCCACCTGATTAAGTCATCACACGTCATCACATTGATTACCTCACTGCCAAGTCATGGTGTATCTAATTAAAGCTAGTTAAACAAACAAGGTTTATTACACAGCTATTACACCTGTTACAGCACTGTAGCCATGTTGGTCTACCGTTATGCTTTAAAAAGCATACAGTACCTCAAAACACACCTTTGTGCATCGATAGAGTTAAGGTTGTGGTGATCATTTGAATTGTTGTTCCTAGGCTTTTAATAAACCCCATTTTCTCACATAAAACGGTGTATTTTGTTTCGAATTTGATCTAGGTTTGAAGGAGGCCGGAGGTAAGATAGCGGCTCACGTGTCTGTACTCCTCCAGGGTGATGGTTCCGTCATTGTTAGTGTCGTGCATGTTGAACAGGACTGTAGAAGGAGGAAACAGGAAGTGTCAAACCTACTCATTTCTCAGTAGACGGCTTGAGCAATCCTGTCGACATACTGTAAATATCCCTTTCTTTAGTGTGTCAGTGATTGTTTGATTGTGTGTTTTGTCAGAGCTCAGAGGTGTGACTTACAGCGTAACTTCTCCCTCCGGACACTCTCCTTCTGCTCTTCCGTCAGGTTCAACGACGGAGGTCGGAAGTGGGACATGACCACAAGGAACTCCTCAAAGCCAATTTCCTCCACCATCCCCACTTTATTCTGATGGAAGTTTCTATACAAATTTAGCAACAACAAAAAAAAGAAACTCAACCTGAAAATCTAGAAGAAGTTCTTAAAGGGTGCACTGCCACTGAGATTGGGTGCTTTGTAAAAATAAAAGTTTTCTATTAAGTGGGCAAGGAAGTTGGTGCCCAATGGTGGGTATTACTCTCTATGACAGACAGAGACATTTGAGTACATAAGACATCTTGCTTCTAGCATGACCAAGAGAGGATGACACACAACTATCTGTTCTAATTAGCATATAACAAACAGTGTACCTTTTGTCAAAGAAAGCCTCTATGATCTCGGATCGAATTGGATTGCATGCCAGATCTGGAATCGCGTTGAAGTTGTCTCTACTGCACAACAGAGGTTTAAAAATAGACCATATCAGTGTATTAAAAAGTACAGTGCAGTTTAACAAACATCAAAACTGGTCTGACAGGGTCTGTTCTAGAAAAACTGTAAAAACACGCCCAACCTGTTAAGCTGCTTCCCACACAAAAATACAAATTAAAAGAGAAAGAAGCGAAGGAGGCACATTGAGTCTGGATTAAGAACGTCCACGCACGCAACGGAACTGTAAAAGTTAGCATGACAAGGAACCAGCAAGGCTGGGAATCTGAATTACGGAAATCAAAACAGTGACAGCAGGATGAAAGAGATCTGGGATTGAGTTGGGCCCGGTCAGAGTACCTTCCCAGTCAGCAGAAGGAGGCTCCTCACCTCAGTGTGTCCTCATTGTGACTTAGCTGCTTGAATCTCTTGTGCAGGATTCCAATCTGCTCGGGGGAAACTGCAGAGACGTGTAAACAAGGCGGGCCATGAGTCCCAGACACAAGCAGACATTTTAGCTTAGCTCAGCGGGTTAGAGCGTTCGACTGTCGATAAGCAAGTCACAGGTTCAGATCCCCCTCCGTATGTCGCATTGGAGGAAAGCGTTTGCTAAAACACGTTATTACTGTACTTGTCGCACAGCATGGTGACAACACAAGGCACTGCAGTACGTGTACAGTATGCAGATTCGATGACGTCTTCGATCGTGGCAGATTTGAGTATTCAGATGCTTATGTAAAACCTTACTACTTTGGACATTTGCATCCTCCCTTTCCTATCTGTCTCGTCCTCCCTTGAAAGCAGCAGGAGAGAAAAGGCTGGCGCAGGGAGAGAGTTAGACCCAACATGGGGGAAACAAGTCAGGTCCGTCTGCCCTGCACGACCAGACTGCACTCTTTCTCATGTTGTTCCCTCTGCCAATGCTGTAAACAAAAACTCTCATCTATTATGCACTGCAACTCTGCCAACCCTGGGCTGTAAAGTTACATAAGCCACCTGAGTGAGTGCTATCCAACACATTACTTAATGTTTGAATTATTCACAACCTGTGCAAAGGGTATTTTTTTCTGCATAAAATTACAAGGAGTAGACTTTCTTAAGACCGTGGCCTCGTTTTTTCTTGGATAAAGTCAGAAGGAGGACATTTGCTAGTTTTAATTATAGATTACCAAACAGCTGTGTCATTGTCAAGTGCTGGCTGCTCTTCAGAGTACTGAAAGAAGGAACTTCACACATCCTAATTAGACACCTGGGTCTCACTGATAAGGCCTCAACACAACAAGTTCCCATTTGGTGTAAAGATTCTTTTTTTTAATCCCCAACTGTTCATGTGTTATGGGTAAACAGGAATACCAGTTTTTATGACCATAAACAAACTTGAACTTGAACTATTGCGTATTTCGTTTACAGCTTACCAACTATTTAAGTTTTAACTAAAACTTTGCACCACAAAGTGTGAGGTACTGTAACCAACAGAATGCAGCTTGAACGTGGGGTATGAGAAACATCAATTCGATACAGACATTTCATCCTTTTAATGATATATACTTACATCCCGTCTTCTCCGCAAGATCAAGGTATTCGGGTTCCCCAGGAAACGACTGCAAGGCTCCCATAATTAGAGAATCCCTTCTGCCGACCAATCCAAACGCGTGAATATGAGAGTTGCACTGGACAACGCTGGTCGGACGGCAGCTAAAACAAAAACACTGGTTTAAATGATATCGGTCAGTAACAATGGCCAGCCAACTTCAGTAACAGCTAATATGTTACTGATGTTCAAGATGCTGTTAAATCCGCCCGGTCGTTCGATTCATGCTGCCATCCTTCGCATAACGCGCACTTCCGCAAGTTTAAAACAGTATGGCGACGCGACAATTCTGCGGTAGTTTATGCATCATTCACATCCACTGATAAATAATCTTAAGATGTATCAAATGATTCAACCGCAAACGCATTCAATTTGTGGCGGACATGTGTCCTCATTTCTTGAATGTATGCTGTGGCAAATCATACAGCATTTGGTGCAGGCCCACAATGTCTCTGCTTTGTAAGGTGCAAAAAATGTGACATTATTAAATAGCCTCCTTTTTATCGGTTATACTTATTATCGTTAATTCTTATTTATCATATTGAATAATACAGTTTCAAGCTAAACGACCCAAGTACCATTTGAACTGATTTAGAAAATATATACAATTCTTTATTGTATATGAACAATTTATCATACAAATTATGTAAAATGTAGCCTACTGTAATTCATAGAGACGGATGGTCAATATAGAACATCTATTGTAGTAGCCTACTACAAGACGATAGATGACAGCTTCACATCATAGAGCAACCCATTCGTTACACATTCAAACGCATGACCGTTTTAAAGAGTTATTTATCAAGCATATTGGTTTGCCCATATCTACATTTGAAAGTTTGAAGTGATATAGAAAAAAAATTGTTGTCTACCTAGCAAACAGGTCCACTACATTATTTATTATTCTCATAAAGGCCAGTGCCACACTACCGTGTAGCCTACTAACTTGCAATTTAAGACAATTTTACAGTTGAGTGTTGATGGTTTGTTTTAAACCTTTTATACAAAAGGTCGATTTCAAAGTTTACCACATGGGGGCAGTCTTCCTCTACCTATTCTTGTAATGACGGTTTCATGATAGGCCTAAATCGAAGAATCAGAATCAGCTTTATTCGCCATGTAAGTTTACACAAACAAGGAATTTACTATGGCAGGAAGGTGCAGCTATGGCAGGAAGGTGGAGATGTGTGTGTGCATGGTCTAGGCTTCACTATTCTACTCTGTGAAGCCTCCATTCCTAGTTTTAGTCAGCACTTTCAAAGATATAACATGAATAAATCAGAACCTTGAGTCTGCTTAAGACTACTCGACTTATATTCTGGATAGTTTATTGCCAGCCGTTTCGTCATGAGTTGAATGTTTTCAGAGCTATGTGCTAGAATTTATACACTCGAGGACGGCGAATGTATCGCAGTTTTAATCACACTGAAAGGACTGTACAGTGGCAAAGTAAGGGATGTCACTAACAGCTTCAATGCTTTGAAGTTTACTGGATTTGCAGGATCTGACTAGATAACTCTTTACACACAGTCAAACACACTCACACAGACACATATACAGGTTTGTTTTACTATCCTAGTGAGGACCTTTCTTTCAAACATTCAAAATGGTGTTATCCCTAACCTCTAACGCAAACCTGAACCCTGAATGTAATTCTAACTCTAACTAATTCTAACCTTAACCTTACCCCCCGCCCTCCACACACACACACACACACAAAGAATAAAGAAAGAAACATTGAAATAGCTCTTGAAGAGGTGGGGCCTTGTGAGTGTCCCCAGGGTTGTTTTGGTCTCCACAACGGTTAAGAGGACCACACACAAAAGCACACATCTTTCTCATTTGCTTGCGCTTACCACCCATCTTAAAAACAGAATGATCCAGTGAAAGCGGAAAGAAGATTTTTCTTTATCAAGTCATCTTGTTGGGTGGTGAAAAATGGAACAGTGTTCACCATGTCCCACATGCTCTGTCCTGCTCCGAGACTGCAGTGACAGATAAATCTTGCCTTGCCTCATTTCTCAACACAGAGAGTTTATCATTTAAATATTTAGTTCCTGTTTGGAGTCGCGTCAGTTTAAACAGGTTCTTTATTATGTCACTCATTTATGTATGACTATGTTGGCAAATTGCTTTTTAAATTAGATTGAGTTCCTAGTGAAACTGCAAGAACACATTAGAGTGTCGGGATGAGAAAGCAGAAGAGGATGCCAGGAAATAGACCCAATCTCGTCAGAGATGAGTTAATTTTCTTCAGTCTCATTTGTGGCGTCCATGGTCACCTGCCATGTTTGCCAAGTGGTCAAAGTCAGTCACCAGAAACTGAAAGGGTTTCAGTAGATAACTCAGATTCCCAGGCTCTGTAGACACCTGGTTATTGAATGGTAAACAGACAGTGTCAACGTGGCAATCAAACACACCTGAGTAATTAGAAATATGCAAATCTTCTTTGTCCCAACCTTATGGTGTCCTAAAATGGGGGGGCATTATGTATAAAAGGTGTTGTAATGATGAAACCAAAATGTATGAAAATATCCTTTAATAGAACCTGACAATGCGCACTTTCACCACCGGTGAACTGTTTGATTACACCTCGAAAACCAGAGTAAAATCAAGAAAAGAAAATGTCTTAGTCCCAAACATTAAAGAGAGCACTGTTGTCACAATCCAGCGCTCCCTTTTCCCCTGAATATTGCACCTTTACCTGCTTCTGGATTTTTGACCTCCTGCCTGAACACCGGTTTACGTCTAGCCTACTCCTTTTGTGCCTTTGTAATAAATCTGCGCTCTGCGCTTGGGTCTTTTCCTGCCTCCTGTGATGTGTTACAATTGTATGTTTTGGTTGCCTGTCGATGAGAGACTAAATTGGTATGGAGCACGACATGGTCTGGAACTCAGCTTGCAAATAAATTCTGACTGTCGAGGGGAGCAGAGAATGTTACAGGCAGCACAGGTCAATCAATTTAGGACATGTTCATTCATTTTCCTGCACAGGGGGAGGTACAGGCCGAAAGCGCAGCTGCTTTAAACCTAGTCAATCTGCTTGGTTAAATGATGGATATTCTTCTCTTTGGTTGGAGTGACTCCCCGCCTTTGAAATGTTGTCCTAGAGGTATCATTTTGGAGCGATGTGTAATGGGGTGATGGTACTGACCACTCCTATGAAGAAGGTGAAGAAAGAAGAGTGTCTGAGAGAGAGAGAGAGAGAGAGAGAGAGAGAGAGAATACAGGTGTACATGGAGAGAAGGCGTGAGGGAGGATGAGTGGGAGGGGGAGAGAAAGGGAGGATGAGTGGGAGGGGAAGAGGGAGGGAGGATGGGAGAGAGCGGGGAGGGAGGGAGGGGAAGGAAGAGGGGGAGAGAGGGAGGGAGGATGGGTGGGAGGGAGGATAGGTTGGAGGGAGAAAGGGAGGGAGGGAAGGAGGGAGGGAGGGAGGATAGGTGGGAGGGAGGGAGGGAGGGAGGGATGGAGGGAGGGAGGGAGGGAGGGAGGGAGGAAGGGAGGGAGGAAGGGAGGAAGGGAGGGAGGGCAGCCTGTGGCTGTTTTGCATGCACAGAGGCTGGCACAGGAGAAGGAGTTGACAGGGCGCCGCAGTGCTGCTTCGAGCTCTCAGACAACAGCTGCTGGAAGAGGATGGACGTCCTGGGTGTGCTTGGAAGAAAAACAGATCTCACTCTCAGGCTCGGCTTTCACCTGCCTGTCTGTCTGCATGTTAGCCTGTCTCCCTCACACTTTTCTCTTCCTCACTCAAACACAAACATGCATGTCACCACACACATTCGCACACAAACATTACATTACATTTACATGTAGTCATTTAGCAGACGCTCTTATCCAGAGCGACTTACAGTAAGTACAGGGACATTCCCCCGAGGCAAGTAGGGTGAAGTGCCTTGCCCAAGGACACAACGTCATCTGGCACGGCCAGGAATCGAACTGGCAACCTTCTGATTACAAGCCCGCTTCCCTAACCGCTCTGCCACCTGACTCCCTACTACACATACCCGTACACACATTTGCGCGCGCGCATGCCCGCACACACAGACACGCATGCACGCATAAATAGACTCACTGACACACACATGTGCACACACACATTTACACACACACACACACACACTGTTGCTCACCTCTCCACATACATCTGCAGGTTGGTCGTGAGATGCATGAGGATGAGGTCAACTGCTGACGTTCAAACACAACGTCCTGAATAAAGGTTGTTGATCTGCTGAAGGTTTTACAATTGACCTCAAACACATGGTTTGTTCTTCTAGATTGGAATAATTAGTTGTTGTGAACATGTGCAACGGAGGAACAGAATGTCCTTCATACTAAATGAGATGAATGTTTCCTGCAGGGAAGAATCATCTCTTGTTCATATCAGTGTGGGGGGTCTACTCCATTAATACACACTTGGCTGTGATGAATAATAAATGTATGAATGAAAATGTTTTATGGATATACATTCTTATCCCAGAAAAGGGATTTGTATATCACACGTTTCTCCTCGTAGGTGTAAGAAAATTATTTCACATCGCAGATTCTAGGGAAGGGAACCTACCAAGAATTTATTACAGAACGCACCCACACCCCGCCCCGCCCCACACCCCGCCCCGCCCCGCCCCACAACCCGCCCCACACCCCGCCCCGGCCCCTCCCAAAAAAAGGAAATTTGTTGGCATAAATTGAAGAGCGTTCCATGAAAAAATGAATCTCTCTCTCTACCAAGTAATTTTCCCTGTGAAAGATCAGATTGAAAACTCATTAAGAAGTGAAGCCCCAGGTGTTATTACCCGATCGGCTCTCTCTGAAAAGGAGAACACTGGACCCAGATAACTAAGTGAATAAATTGAACTGAAGGGACATTCGAACACAGACACAACCTAACCTTGCAGGCACATTCTGAATAATGACTGACAAGCTTATACTTCTGTTCTTATCACAATTTTCTTTGATGCCACATACACTGACTCCATGTCAAAGCGATGCAGATCTTGTTGTCGAAAACGTGGGTTTTGCTATTTTCTGAAGGGTATCTTTTGGATTATTAAACATCTTAGATTATTCACTCCAGAAGCTTGTCCAAATCAAATTTCCCATGCCCCATGGTGATAAGCGAATGAGGAAGAGAAGCAGAGAGAGATGAGATGGCATAAAATAACAGCAGACAGATGTCTCCCTCCCAAGTGCCACAGACAGGAAATGAAATATAATTTGAACAGAACATCAGGTTTGATCATTCTGTGTTTTGGGTCGTCAACACCTGCAATCAAGTCTCTTTTTCTACTAACTGCCTTTTCACACTTGGTTTTTGACGGGCAGGTGTATTCTCTAAAGTGACGTTAGCAAAGATAGACAATACACTGGAGCACACATGTTAGCAAAGTTAGACTAATGTAATAGCTTTGGGAATGACTTATATTCAGTTAAACGGCAATAGTAAAAATAATTGGGAAAAAAGCTTCAAAGAGGAATGGGAATACGTTATAGAATAGCAATATCCTGTTAGCCCCAGATGGCCAAGAGTTTGCTGTTTGCAAACAGAGTTCGGTTCTTTCTCTTCTCTGACATCAAAGGCAGGTATTTTTTTTAAACATTTAAAGAAGATTTTTTATTTTTTATTTGTGCCATGCAGATCGGTTGCTCACTCCGTTGTAGCTGTTCTGCCTAACAGGGAGAACAAAGGATTCATTTGGGGCTGACAGCCGTGCTCCTCTAACCATGGGATTAAATTGCAGCATTCAGTCTTTTTCAAGAATGGCTGTGAGAATGGGCCTGACTAAGCGCCGGGGGAATCCACTGTGAGTGGAATGTGAGTCATGGCATTTTGCGTCGCTTCCTCCATCCACGTGCAATGTACGGACAGATTAACACTGTAGCAACTAGACGGGTCCGTTACTGTCTTATTTCATTCCACAAGCGTCATGGTCAATTATCCTGCTCTATTCAGAAATATGAATAAATAAATGAATGGAAAGTAAGATGAGAGAAGCTGGAAAAACGTAGAGGGAAAATGAGAAACGTATTTTTCATTAGTTTCAACAACGGTTTGTTGCTCTGGCTAATCCAATCTGAACGGGAAGGGATTGTCCCCAAATGTCTGGCAATACAAACATGAGAAGATCGTCGTCTGTCACCATAAACACCTGGCAATGACACGTCACATTAATATAATAAGTCTGGCCATTATGCTCAAGGCGTGAAATGCTCTCTCAACCAATACATGTTATTGCTGTAACATTTTAAGCGCGGCTGTCACAGAAACTTTGCCACGGTATTTGGCGGGAGTTGTATAGTGAAAGTTGGCCATACTTTGACAGAATAATGAGGGAATCGAATTGTTGAGGGAAACTGCATAATTTGATTTCCCATTTCCAGAGATAACGACTCATTATCGTTTGTGTAAACGGGCAGAATCGGTTGAATGGGAAGACATCAAACAAAAAAGCTGACTTGAACTTTCTGATGGTTATCCAGCACCATCACTGAAGCATCAAAGCATGTTGATGAACAATGCTCTCCTCTCATCATGTGGGTTTTGTGACATCATCAATCTCCTGCTCAGAGAGACCTCCTACTCATCCAGTTACAGATGCATCCGGATTCACCAGAATTCAAGCAACAATGCCAAACTCAGACACCGTACGCGTCACGCATTCTCCCGAACACTCTCCTTAAATTCTAGTCATGCCATCCCTCCAGTCCTTGCGGTCTGTGGTCTGTCAGGGGTGTGGGCGGAGGGAAGGTGGGCAGCAGATGGCCAGCGAACCCCCTGGTGTGTGCTGGGTCTGTCTGAAGCCTTCACCTCGGCCTTCCCTGCCCCGGCTCTGGGTCCCGCGGGCCTCCCTCTGTCAAACCCTCGTCGGATCACAACAGCCAGAAGACAAGAGCCCACAATTTACGCCACCTGTTCCTGATTGCTCCTGGCCTCTGTGTGTGTGCTCGCCCGCAGGACGCTGGTTTAGGATTGATGCAGCCGGTACTAACCCGGTGCAGTGTTTGCTAACATTTTGGATATTTACATTTTGTCATTTAGCAGACGCTCTTATTCAGAGCGACTTACAGTAAGTACAGGGACATTCTCCCCGAGGCAAGTAGGGTGAAGTGCCTTGCCCAAGGACACAACGTCATTTGGCACAGCCGGGAACCGAACCAGCAACCTTTGGATTACTAGCCCAATTCCTTAACCGCTCAGCCACCTGACTCCCGGATATGCTAAAATTCCTTAGTGTTGGAAGAGATAAACACGTAAGATTAGCCCAGATCAATAAAGTTAAATATATCTGTCTGTCTGCCTGATGAATTCATAGTAACTTCACATGTACCTGACATTCATTATCCCTGAGTGTTCTCCCTGAACGTTGGTCTTTGTGAAAAGGTGGTTTCAGGTCCATTGACTTCAGTTCGTCATATTGCCGAAACACAGTGGCTGTCCGGGAGGCCACTTCAGTGTGTACCCTTATCCTGAGCTCCAACTCTGTGGCAGCAGTGAAAACTTCTCTGGTCTCCCGTCTGCCATGTCAAACGTTCCTGTAAATCCTGCCACTGATCAACCAAGAACAAGTGATGCTGTCAGCGAAAAACTTTTCAACTTGGTAGATGTTTGGGATCGACCTTGTTTAGAGATGGAGACCGTGTCCTTTCATGCGAGATCAAAACACACTAACACAAACACACAGAGGTATCCACACTTACATAAACGTACACACAAATATGCAGCCTGACACACACACACACTGCATTCACATAATTTTCCAACCTTGTGATCAAGGGTCTTCTCAAGCATGAAATTGAAGCGGTTTGATCAACATCAACCCTAATCAACAACATCTTCAATCTTTTGCGCTCCCGCCCCATACAGCTCTGTGTTGTTCTCCTGGGGGGGGGGGGGGGTAGTTCAGCACGCGTGAATCAATGACAAGTAACAATATCACCCATGTAACACTCGGGGCAAGCATTGTTCATACAAGCAGTCACCATGGCTGGCGTGATATCGTTGACAAGCAGTCCTTATTAGAGACTAAGCTTCTTTGTAAGTCTGTCAACCGTCTGATGCGTCACACATCAGCTGTGATCATCAACGTGACGGAGGAGGGTACAGGGTTGGCAGGATCAGCGAGGGGCGAAATGTTTACAGCCACGAAAACGGCTTTGTTATGCCGCTAAATAGTAGCACAGCGGGGAGTGAGCGCAGTCAAATATTCATGCCCGCTACACTTGTGTTATTACCTAATGTATAATTCATGCATGACTGACTGTAGAGGGGAACGGCCGGCGGAGGGAGAGGGAGGGAGAGAGTGAGTGAGGGTGGTGGCGGAAGAGAGAGAGAGGTCGAGGCAGAGGGAGAGAGAGGGAGAGTTAGAGAGAGGGAGAGAGAGAGAGGGGGTGGTGGAGGGAGAGAGAGGGGGTGGTGGAGGGAGAGAGAGGTTGAGGCAGAGAGAGGGAGGGAGGGAGGGGTGGCGGAGGGAGAGAGTGAGAGGGGGTGGTGGAGGGAGAGAGAGGGGTAGTGAAGGGAGACAGAGGGTGGTGGAGGGAGAGAGAGGGTGGTGGAGGGAGAAAGAGTGTGGTGGAGGGAGAGAGTGTGGGTGGTGGAGGGAGAGAGAGGTCGAGGCAGAGGGAGAGAGAGGGAGAGGGTGGCGGAGGGAGAGAAAGAGAGAAGGGGTGGTGGAGGGAGAGAGTGTGGGTGGTGGAGGGAGAGAGAGGGTGGTGGAGGGAGAGGAGAGATGAAGTGACAGACCGCTGCTCGGAGGTGGAACTCCACTGATGGTATCACTTAGATTGAGAAGACTCCGCACACCAGCATACACACCCAAGCACACACACACACACACATAAAACACACATATTTAAACACAAACATGCACACACCCTGAGAAACCAAACCAGCATTAATCAGTCGGGATCTGATGTTCATGAACGTAACAAGTCAGTATACATGTAGCATTAACGTTGTCCAACACTGAGAGAATCAGGCCTGTTGATGTACTGGCCTGGAACTCCAATCATTCTGTCTGCAGTGGACAGTGTTGCTGGAAACTGAGGAAACTCCATCAGTTGGGCTAATCACAGGCTCCCTGCAGAGCCAATAGGGACATCTGTCTGGCAGGAGACACAGAGGAGAAGTTCACCTCTGAAGAAGAGAGCACCTGTACACACACCAGACGAAACTGCTTACTCACCCTGCCTCACCCTGCCTCAGCCTCCCTCAGCCTCTCCCCAGCCTCTCCCCAGCCTCTCCCCAGCCTCTCCCCAGCCTCTCCCCAGCCTCTCCCCAGCCTCTCCCCAACCTCTCCCCAGCCTCTCTCCAGCCTCTCCCCAGCCTCTCCCCAACCTCTCCCCAGCCTCTCCCCAGCCTCTCCCCAACCTCTCCCCAGCCTCTCCCCAGCCTCTCCCCAGCCTCTCCCCAACCTCTCCACAGCCTTGGTCCATCTCTGACAGACTACCCCTCAGCCTGACCCAGCCTCTCCAGCCTCACTCAGCCTGACCCAGCCTATCCCCAGACTCACAGCCTCGAACAGACTCTCTCAGCCCCTCTAAGCCACTCCTTTTCCTCCCCAGCCTCTATCAGCTTCTTCCAGCCTCTCTCCAGCCTCTCTCAGTTATTCTTAGCCTATCTCAGCCTCTCCTCCCCCCCCATCACCCCTTAGCAGTGCTCCCCACAGGCACCTCATCCTCAGATCTGATAACATAGAGAGGGGTCCTGGGGAGATACCAGATGGATTGACAGCCTGACAGTCCAAACGAGATGCGGATGGAGCAGGAGAGCAGAGGAACATTCGATGGTGTATTGCAGAGATATCAGGCAGATAACATGAAAGAAAGAAAGAAAACCTTTGTCAGAGGGCTGGCCAATTTACAGCTAGTTTTTGGTGAAAAGTTGCAGTGCAAATAGCAATAGATATGTGCATCGTCATTCACATAAATAATAATAGTCTCTGTCTGCCTGCCTGCCTGCCTGCCTGCCTGTCTGTCTGTCTGACTGTCTGACTGTCTTTTTCTCTCTCTGTCTGTCTGTCTGTCTGTCTACCTATCAGACAGCGCCTGCCTGCCTGTCTTACCTGTCTAACGGACTGCCCGTCTGTCTGCCTGGAGACACCTGTTCCAGAGTTTGGGGGTAATTAAGTCTGAGTGAGAGTGTCTCTGCAGGGTGTGGAGGCCCCTCCACGGGGCTCGTCGCCCCAGATCTGAACGCCACTCCTGCCAGGGAAGAGCTTTAAAAAGGTAATCACTCCTCAAATGGCCTCTCAAAGCAAGTCCGCCAGAAGGAATGCCTGGAGGACACAGAACACAGGACACAGAACACAGAACACAGAACACAGGACACAGTCCTGGAGCAGCACATTGCGAGAGGGCCGTAGTCAATCCCAGCAGCCAGCTAGCAGCCAGTGTCATGGCTCAGTGAATCCATGGCTCAGGTGAAATCAGTTTGCCAGTCATTCCACAGTGTCTACTGGCACTGCATCTAATTTATGGAATGAATTGATTTCTGTTAGGGATTTTCTTGTTTGCTGCACTGAGAATTCATTTTATATGGCCAAACAGAAGGAATATTCAAAGTCACGCCTTCTATTTAGAAGTTAATTTTTATTTCCGTGTGGAACATGTGGTTGGAAATGAGCGAGTGATTTGTGTTTTGGGGAAAAACACTTCTGATTATATTTATCCTTGAATATTTGTTGACTTGCCCTCTCCCCAATTTTCCTTATCATCCCCTACATACACAACAATGTTTTATTGAAATGACCAGTTTATACATGTCCATCTTATGAGAGTGGACCTATAAAAACACTCATCGAGTAAAATGACCACTCCTGATGTTACAGTAAATTGCTGTGTACGATGTGATGTAGTGTGACAGTCAGTCTTCCTCCCGCAAACCCCAGCAGACATTGTTGCTCCCTGTGCCACCAAGCTGTGCCAGTGTTGTTCCTCCTAATTACACTCTCATCTCAATCCACTGTCATGCAATCTAATGGTAATAAGGCCTTGAGCATGTGGTCTGGGTGACAAAGCTGAACCCGGGCACACAAACCCATGAATAACAATGCTGGAATGCCTTCAACCCACACACACACACACACTCCCAACACACACACACCCTATCCCTGCCGCAAACCCACTCACACACGCAGTGTTCCCCACCACACACACAGCCTTCATACATTCACCACAGACACACACAAACACACACACACACACACACACACGGCCATCCCTATCTTTTTCTATTTTCCCCACAGTCTTTCTCCTCCTCTCAATGTGTTCCTCTCTCTCCATCTGCAGACTTTTAGCGCTTGATTGCAAAGCGCTCATCAATCTCCCCTCCGCCACACAACACTGCGAACAATGCGCTCCTACCGTTATTGGACCTGTGTGTGTTTACACTCTCCACCTAGCGCCCAGCCAATTAAGACGTGGCATTGTCCTTCCCAAGGAGGACGATTTATGAGCGTCCAGCAGCTGCCTGGGTTAGATGTATTGAGGTTATTAAGTGTCTCCTTATGAGCAGGCCGGTGTTTCCCTAGTACTGCCATATTAATCTCCTCCATGCGCAGGGTCCCTGCGGGAAGATCCTGGCGACAGCATCCTTGTCTCACATCCAGGTGCAGATTAGTTTCCTGGGGTGCCATTCTAAGGATGTCCTCCAAGAATTGTGTCATGTGACTAAAAGGGGGCGTGGCCGTAGTTTCCTGGGGTGCCTCTCCTGTGGTGATCAGCCCCTGCTCCATCGTCTGCATCTCCCGCAGGAAGTAGGCGGATGATTGTCTGGTGTCCCGCAGGAAGTAGGCGGTTGACTGTCTGGTTTTCCAAAGGAAATTGGTAGTTGATTGTCTGATCTCCCACATGAAGTAGGTGGTTGACTGTCTGATGTTCCAAAGGAAGTAGGTGGTTTATTGTCTGGTCTCTCACAGGAAGTAGACAGTAGCTTGTCTGGTCTCCCACAGGAAGTAGACGGGATTGTCTGGTTCCCAGACGGGCCGTCTGTGCTTCAGACACCACCGAGGGAGGCCCATCCCGTTTTGACCTGGTTATTGATTGGTTATTAACGCTCCCACCACACAGCCGCCAGATAACCTGATGACCTCCGGTCCCTGTGTTGGTGCAGTCGGTTTATTACACTGTAAACAACATTAACAATATTACAACATCCACTCTTTTTGACGTCGGGAAAACTGTTTGCTTTTCCTGTTCTGGCGATAAGCTCCCCACTCTGGTCTCTCTCTCTCTCTAGCCTCTCTCTCTCTCACTCCGACTGTATCTGTTGACAGATTGATACGGGAGGCATCGAGTCGCGGGGCTTGGATATCTCCGTGCCTCTGTGCCGTCTCTCCACTTACTGGGAGGAAGCAGGGTGGCATGAGAGGAATATCAAGTGCCACTCTCTCTGGGCGACCATTGCAGGATGGATGCCCTACTAAATTAATCACAAGCAATTCATTAGGAAACTTCTTAGCAATTAAAATGTGCCCGGTGCATAAAAAGCAGGAGGGATATTTCATTAAGGGGGTGAGATTCACTGGATCTCTTGACAAAAGGCGTGAGGAGGGGTACCGATCGGGCCACGTGAGGCTTGTGTTTAGGTGTCTTCAACTCTCTCTCTCTCTCTCTCTCTCTCTCTCTCTCTCTCTCTCTCTCTCTCTCTCTCTCTCTCTCTCTCTCTCTCTCTCTCTCTCTCTCTCTCTCTCTCTGTCTCTCTCTCTCTCTGTCTCTCTCTCTCTCTCTGTCTCTCTCTCTCTCTGTCTCTCTCTCTTGTGGATGACTGGGGAGGAAGGTGAAGTCTCTGCTCCAGTGGCTGGGAGGTGGGGGGGGGGGTCCGAAAGGGAACGGGAGATGCCTCACAACTTCGATTGTGTCAAAATGTCCGCCTTCATTCCATGTCCCTTTTTGTGATGACCGGGATGTTGACAGGTTGCAGAATGGACTTGTGTCATAACCGTGACAACCTGTATAGCTGTCTAAACCAATGAAATGACACAGATGTGATTGTTTCGATCCGATACAATCTCAGAGAAAGGGAGGTACTTTAGATCTGAAAACAAAACTCCAGACAGATCAAATTTAAATTCTCAATTGTTTGTTCTTCTGTCAAACAACCTTCTCTTTCTAATTTACAATATCACACACAAAAAAACTAGTCGAGTCAACATTTGTATTCTGCGCAGACATCCGTTTGACAGTCGGACGATAACTGTCAACTCTGAAGTGAAGAATAACTCTGAAATCTTGTGGGCTTGCTTTTTATAAGGCAAGATTATGACACTCCTTCCTCTCTAATAAAATTGTCCTGGAGTTGTAAGTCATCCTTAATGAGCTGGGAGCCTGCAACCGGCACAGACGTACTGGGTCATGAGAAGCTTACTCCAGTCTGTGTCAACTGGGGAGACAGACTTTGATTTAGTTTAAATCTCCATACCCAATTTACATTTCAAAAGGCATGATCCCTTTAATTTCCATGAAATTGGGTATGTATTAGCACACGTTAGATACATGGAATTCGAAAAGAGGGCCAATAGGATTCTCACTCGAAGACATCACACATGGGAAATCAACAGTGAAATCGCCGATACCTTCTGCCTCTCTCCTACCTTCCTGTCATTATAACATGAAGCACTCTCAGTCTCTTCAAGACTCCAAACAGCTTACCTGACTAATGTCGCATTTAAACAACCCAAATATGATCTAAATTCACTTCCTAAAGGTTACCTGGTACTTGTACCTGTAAGGTTCAATGGGTTTCTTAATTTAAGTCGCTGGCATGCATACAGCCAGTCTAACTGCAGTCCTCTACTGATGGTTGACACTGTCACTGTGTCTCACATATTCAGTCTGGCGTCGCTCTGTCTCTCAGCTTCCTCGCCTCAGGACAGACGCTGTCAAGACCGTGTCACTTCCTGTCTCGCATGATGAATTTCCAGTTGACAGGATGTGGACAACATGCTTCCAGAAACAGACGATGCCTGGCCTCGCCCTAATTATTCACATTTACATGATGGACTTTATTTAGGCCTGGGAGAAAACGGGTCCAAGAGGACAGAACATGTCAACTAATCATACAACCAGCCCTCCAGACAATATGCAAAGATGTGGAAAAATTGAGACAATGACCAAGAAAAGTTTAAGTACAAAGATACATCATTTTTTGCCTATGCAGTAATTCACTGGAATTTCAAGGACTTTGTCAGAATCACAACATCAGCGAAACAGTGATGAAAGCAACAACAACAAGCGTCCCTCCCCACGTCCATGTCACATCCTGTAGCAGGCCCATCACTTCCTGCAGCAGGCCCATCACTCAGCCCTCTCAGCAGACTGACCCTGTGGCCACACAGCTGCTCTTTAACCCCACTGACCAGCCTGGCTGTCTACAGCCTGACCAGCCTGGCTGTCTACAGCCTGACCAGCCTGGCTGTCTACAGCCTGACAAGCCTGGCTGTCTACAGCCTGACCGGCCTGGCTGTCTACAGCCTGACCGGCCTGGCTGTCTACAGCCTGACCGGCCTGGCTGTCTACAGCCTGACCGGCCTGGCTGTCTACAGCCTGACCGGCCTGGCTGTCTACAGCCTGACAGGCCTGGCTGTCTACAGCCTGACAGGCCTGGCTGTCTACAGCCTGACCGGCCTGGCTGTCTACAGCCTGACCGGCCTGGCTGTCTACAGCCTGACCGGCCTGGCTGTCTACAGCAAACATGGAAGGTTTGCTCCCTGTCCCTCTCTGGCCTCCTGAACCTCCCAGTGGTTCTAAGCGTGACTGCCCAACTTCATGTTCTTTCATCAGTCCTGGCGCGGACCAGAGGCTGGACGGAGGCTGGACAGACTCCACTACAAGCCCTCAGGGCTGGTCCGACCATAGATATATATAAAGGGTAGATGTTTCGTCCGCGTTGCCGGACAACGGAGTCAAACTTCCGCACATGGCGGCCATCTTGCTACAGTCAACTCGGTCACCCATAACATTGTGTTGATGCTACATGTACTTTTTAAATGACCAGACATTTTCAACCGATTTTTAAACGTTTTGGTTTGTTATCAACGTCAGAGATGTCGTTATGCCACTGCATACTTATGAATAATTATGTTTTTTTTTTTTTATATAGAATAGAAGTAGAAGCAGTGGCATACCGGCATCTCTAACGTTGATAACAAACCAAACCGTTTAAAAATCGGTTGAAAATTGAGCAAGTTATGGTCCTTTAAAAAGTACATGTAGCATCAACACAATGTTATGGGTGAGTGAGTTGACTGTAGCAAGATGGCCGCCATGTGCGGACGTTCTAGACTCCGCCGTAAGACATCTAGTCTTTATATATATCTATGGGTCCGACTGCTCCGTCATGTCTCCGGCGAGACCAGAAGACCGGAGCGCACAGACTCTCGGTGTCAAGAGTTGCTGTCAATGCTTGCTCTCCAATGGGAGGCTGTATCTGGGCCAAGAGTCACAATCCCAGCCCTCCAAGTAATCTAAGCTGACAGCCACAAAGCCAAGCAAGAAGTATTTCGAGTTGATCAAACAAAGACATTATCGAATGCTAAAGATGTTTTCTTTTTGTCTTCCTCTTTGTGACTTTGCCCCAAAAGCACCGCTCGCGTCATCAGTCCCCGTCTCGTGCATTGACAGGATGAAGCCAGAGGGAGGAGAACAGCTTCATTACGGGAGCGACGTCCCTGCCCACAGAACTGTAAAATTGGTCGCAGAGATGGTATCGATCCAGCCCCTCAACTGATGTTGTGATTGGACCCTCAAGCCTCAGGATTGGCCCTGCTGTCTCTCTCCACCAACTCATCAGGCACCTTCTGCAGAATCTAAAGCTCTCACCCGCTCAGAGTTCTTTAACATGCGATGCTTCGTTTTGCACCCCTGCTTCGTGCAGATTGTGAGATCCAAACCCACAAACCAACTGTCACAGACTAAACCTCTCAATGCAGCGATGTGACTGAAGTACTCTAAAACAACACTGGTTTGTATGCCAACACGTGCAAAAAGCACAACAGAAATGTTGAGAAGCGATACTCGTGTGAGGGCTTGGCCAGCGTGCGCGAGACCAACCATTTCATAAAAAAAAACGAAGGTCAATGGTGCTTCAGGGGGGAGATTATCGCTGACCCTTCGACAGCACTCCATGCGTCCGTCAATAATATTGAGTTGTGTAACCGTAAATAAACATTGATGTTTCCTGCCGCCGTGGCGACGTCTCAGAAGGGGCACCTTGGGGGGAACGGGGCTGTGTAGGGGGTGAAGAAGAGGGAGACACTCATCCCAACCACACAGACTGGAGGTGGGGGGGGGGGATGGAAAAGGGAGATGAGGCGGACAAGGCGGCCGATGCAACCGGCCGTCGCGGACAATGATGGATGGCCTGGGGAACGCGACCACGCACGCTGCATTACCGCCACATAATTGACTTTCAGGACGGAGGACCCCGGCCCCCCAAGGGCTCGCGGTTTAGCCACAAGGTTGCGGGTTTGTTCAGGATGCCGGCGTTTACCGGGAGGATCATGTCACTAAGCCAGGGAACGCGGGCCAGGGGATACGGACTAGATAAGTCCATTACACATGACCTTGTGTCCCCCTCTACCTGTAGAAGAGCATCGTCCAGCGCCGTGCGTCCGGGACCCATCAGCCTTAATGAAAACCTGCACGCGGCGGAGGTCAAGAAGCTCCCTCGGGAGCGTAAGACAACGCGTTGGATGATAACGACGTGTTACGGTCCTCGTTGAGGCGTAATTTACTAGTCCACTAGTCATTTTTTTCTCTAAGAACGCCAGTGGGCTGATGAAGACCCCAGCACGTGTCCCCAGTCTATCAGAGGAAGGAGTGAGGTCGCAGGGGCGGGGTGAGGACACAGGGGCGGAGTGACATTGCGTCTGATTGGATGGGCTGTCTAATTGAGCTTGGCCTCTGTCCGGCCTCGGCCCAGTGACAGCCGCCGGCGTCATTACCCATCATGCACCTGTCAGTCTGTTGTGCCTCTCGCCGTGACGGATGGACACACTCAGGAACCCAACGACTCTGTCGAGACGGTCCACCACTGTGTCGCTGTTGGTCGTCAACGACCCCTCCAGGATCCCAGCAGCAAGAGGGAGAGCAGAACGTCCACTCTGACCACTGTGTCCACACACCACATGTCCACACCACGGGTAGGAAGGCAGACACACACACATGGACACACACCTACTTACGCGTGGACACACACACATCCACGCACGCACTGTCTATTAGAGATACACACCGTCTTCTCACGCTACCAGCAGAAGCCCAGGCATCATTTTCAAATCACCAGGTTTCCATCAACAACGTTAGCGATGACAAAGCCGCTCTGAGCACCGAAGCATCTAATGACACAAGAGGCGGGTGTTG
This sequence comes from Osmerus eperlanus, assembly GCF_963692335.1. Classification (NCBI taxonomy): domain Eukaryota; kingdom Metazoa; phylum Chordata; class Actinopteri; order Osmeriformes; family Osmeridae; genus Osmerus; species Osmerus eperlanus. The sequence goes on from NC_085031.1 coordinate 15,370,714, forward strand.
GTGCGGCGTAGTGCTTTCCAGCAGTGTTTTGTATTTAAACAGTGTAACTCCAAATGCCCTGGGGTGCCACAGCACCAACCAACAACTGCCATAATGATTTATTTAACAGATTTTGCTTGGAGAGAGGCTCAACGCTTTATTAGCACCAGGAGACTCAGAGAAGCTCACTCTGCAACCTAACGCTGCTTCTTCGTGACACTGGTCAAGGTCACTGACAGTTGTTAATTTTTGATTGCCGGGACCATCAAAATATTCAACCCTGGAATGCATCCCGAGCGCTTCTAATTGAGTCCATAACTCATAGACTTAGGACTGAACGTGTCCTGAGTCTTTCTTACGGTCTCCTGTTTGAATCGATGCATGGGTGTTTCCTGAAAGGAATGAAGTGACAGACAGTGGAATCTATAGGAGGAGGGGAGATGGGGCGGGGGAGGGAAAAGGAGCAGCCGGAATGTCTCACTTGCTGCCATGCATACCTGATGATGGAGAGGAATGGAGGGAAGGGGGGGTGAAAGGCAGAAGGGATGGAGAGAGGAAGGGACGGAGGGAAGGAGAAATGGAGGGATGATGGAGAGATGATAGAGGGATGATAGAGGGATGATGGAGGGATGATGGATGGATGATGGAGGGATGATAGAGGGATGATGGAGGGATGATGGGGATTTGATAGAGGGATGATGGAGGGATGATGGAGGGATGATAGAGGGATGATAGAGGGATGATAAAGGGATGATAGAGGGATGGTGGAGGGATGGTGGAGGGATGATAGAGGGATGATGGAGGGATGATAGAGGGATGATAGAGGGATGATGGAGGGATGATGGAGGGATGGTGGAGATTTGATAGAGGGATGTTGGAGGGATGATGGAGGGATGATAGATGGATGATAGAGGGATGATAAAGGGATGATAGAGGGATGGTGGAGGGATGGTGGAGGGATGATAGAGGGATGATGGAGAGATGATGGAGGGATGATGGAGGGATGATAGAGCGATGATGGATGGATGATGGAGGGATGATAGAGGGATGATAGAGGGATGATAGAGGGATGATGGAGGGATGATGGAGGGATGATAGAGGGATGATGGAGGGATGATGGATGGATGATGGAGGGATGATAGAGGGATGATGGAGGGATGATGGGGATTTGATAGAGGGATGATGGAGGGATGATGGAGGGATGATAGAGGGATGATAGAGGGATGATAAAGGGATGATAGAGGGATGGTGGAGGGATGGTGGAGGGATGATAGAGGGATGATGGAGGGATGATAGAGGGATGATAGAGGGATGATGGAGGGATGATGGAGGGATGGTGGAGATTTGATAGAGGGATGTTGGAGGGATGATGGAGGGATGATAGATGGATGATAGAGGGATGATAAAGGGATGATAGAGGGATGGTGGAGGGATGGTGGAGGGATGATAGAGGGATGATGGAGAGATGATGGAGGGATGATGGAGGGATGATAGAGCGATGATAGAGGGATGATGGAGGGATGATGGAGGGATGATAGAGGGATGATGGAGGGATGATGGAGGGATGATGGAGGGATAATAGAGGGATGATGGAGGGATGATAGAGGGATGATAGAGGGATGATGGAGGGATGATAGAGGGATGATAGAGGGATGGTGGAGGGATGATAGAGGGATGATAAAGGGATGATGGAGGGATGATGGAGGGATATAGAGGGATGATAGAGGTTTGGTGGAGGGATGATAGAGGGATGATAAATGGATGATGAGGGATGATGGAGGGATGATAGAATTTTGATAGAGGGATGATAGAGGGATGATAAAGGGATGATGGAGGGATGATAAAGGGATGATGGAGGGATGCGAGGGTGGCATCAGCGAGAGCTCTGCCATGTTCTGCCCCTCTGGGTGAGACCCCCTGCCTCATCCCTCCCCTCGTCCAGGATGAGACACCTCCCACCACCACCCCCCATCGAGAGTGAGCTCCCCGCTGCTCCACCCCTCCAGGGGGGACAAGAGAGGCCCCTCACCCGCTGGGTCTGGGAAGGATTGCGGTAGAAGGTCAGGAGGAGAATGTCAATGGAAACTAGAGACAGGTGGGGATTTTCCATTACATTTCTATTAGGGTTGACTCAAACACAGGGCCTGGGCAGGAAAGCCATGCTGTCTCTGGAGGAGAGACTGAGACGTAAAACCAGCTGCTCTTACACGGCAAGACACAGCCAGAAACATCCACACACACACACATGTACCCACACACACACCTATACAAACACATGCACCCACACACACGCATTTAGGCACACACACACACACATGCACCCAAACACCTGGGCACACACACACATGCACACCCACCCTCCCACACACACACTTACACACACACACCAGAGCACACCCACACACAACCACACATACACGCATCCACACACACCTGGGCACACACACAACTACACATGCACACACACACAAACAAACACACACTTGTGCACACACCTGCCCACAGAGCTTTCTGCAAAGGTTCTCTGCAAACATCTGTCCCCACTGTTTGGGTGTACTGGCAGGCTATGGAGGAAGATAAACCGGCCAGAGCATAACTCCTGGCATCTCCTCTGAACAAGCCCTTCCTGCTCTGGAATACAAAACAACCTCAGCCCCAAGGAAAACCCCACTCAAAGGCTCTGTCAAAACAAAACAACACAGAGAGAGAGAGAGGATTAATGCTTGCTGGGGGAAAATGACCTTTGAAGGATCTGCAATGACTGATGAAGTAAACCAAATTATATATAAATATATAGTATATTTATCTTTCTGTTGTTCTGTTTATATATAGACATACAGTTAATATGCAGTATATTCATATGTAGACAAAACATGCTAATTTGTTATGTAAGAAGCCATGAGGACACAATGTCCATTCACAACCCTACACATTAATTAAGGATTTGAAACAGAAGCCAATCAATTGATACAAAATACAAACCCAGTATAAAGATAACCCAAAAGACAGATAAGGAGCATGTGAGAGATAAGGTAGGGCAAAAGAGTCAGAGACAGACACAGAGAATGGGCAGCGAGAGGGAGAAGAGCAAAAGAAGGGAGAGGGGTTCCCACTCAGAGAAACAATTCTCGTTCCAGTTACTCCCGTCCGCGTTCCTCCTTAGAGACCCGTCCTCTGTGAGGACCAGGGTATCAAACACGAAGGTTCCTCTTTAGAGCTCTTTCCCACCTGCCAGGATTATTTTAAGTATTCTCTTTCTGCACTGGCCAAGTCCCTGTGACAGAGGAATGGGAGGAAGGAGTGATGGAGGGATGGGGTGAAGGAGTGATGGAGGGATGGGACGGAGGAGGGATGGAGGGATGGGACGGAAGAGGGATGGAGGGATGGGGGAAAGAGTGATGGGGGAAGGAGTGATGGAGGGATGGGACGAAGGAGGGAAAGAGTGATGGGGGAAGGAGTGATGGAGGGATGGGACGAAGGAGGGATGGAGTGATGGGGGAAGGAGTGATGGAGGGATGGGGGAAGGAGTGATGGAGGGATGGGGGAAAGAGTGATGGAGGGATGGGACGGAGGAGTGATGGAGGGATGGGGGGAAGGAGTGATGGAGGGATGGGACGGAGGAGTGATGGAGGGATGGGACGGAGGAGTGATGGAGGGATGGGGGAAGGAGTGATGGAGGGATGGGACGGAGGAGTGATGGAGGGATGGGACGGAGGAGTGATGGAGGGATGGGGGGAAAGAGTGATGGAGGGATGGGGGGAAGGAGTGATGGAGGGATGGGGGGAAAGAGTGATGGAGGGATGGGACGGAGGAGTGATGGAGGGATGGGGGAAGGAGGGATGGAGGGATGGGACGGAGGAGTGATGGAGGGATGGGACGGAGGAGTGATGGAGGGATGGGACGGAGGAGTGATGGAGGGATGGGACGGAGGAGTGATGGAGGGATGGGGGAAGGAGGGATGGAGGGATGGGACGGAGGAGTGATGGAGGGATGGGACGGAGGAGTGATGGAGGGATGGGGGGAAAGAGTGATGGAGGGATGGGGGGAAGGAGTGATGGAGGGATGGGACGGAGGAGTGATGGAGGGATGGGACGGAGGAGTGATGGAGGGATGGGGGTAAAGAGTGATGGAGGGATGGGGGGAAGGAGTGATGGAGGGATGGGGGGAAGGAGTGATGGAGGGGTGACGGAGGGAAGGGAGAGAGGGGTGATAGAGGAGTGATAGAGGGGTGACGGAGGGAAGGGAGAGAGGGATGATAGAGGAGTGACATAGGGGTGATAGAGAACTGATAAAGGAGTGATGGAGGGGGGATGGAGGGGGGATGGGAGGACTTATGGAAGGATGGAACAGTGGAAGGATGGAGAGATGGGGGGATATTATGGGCCGGAGTGAGAGAGGAAGGAGGCTGAAGATGTCACAGCCATCTGATAACAGCACGATCAGGATAGAACGTCTCACCCTCCTTAACGATGACTGATGGAGGTCAAGGCTACACCGTGAGATACTAGAGGTTAGTCTACTCTATAGTCCAGTCTATCGGCTGTTGTTTATTTCCCGGTGCATAATTGATCACTGAATCACACTCATTGGCAAGATAGGGTTAGTGGCCACTTAAGCTCTAAAACCAAAACCCCAGAAAGATCCAGACCTCCAGCAACAGGCTCGCTCGCGGCCTGTTTTTCACAGACGTAATGGCTTGTGAATCACGTCCCAGTGGCTTGCATCCAGTGTCAACATTCCATTAAAATGAAAACTGACTGAGTTGTACTTAAACAGATTCATTAACCAGTAATCATGTGACGGTCTCACATTCTCCCCTCAGTGACTCTGTGCTTCTCATGAATACTGATTAAGAAGCAGATTAAATCCTCGCTGCGTAGCTCACGGGAGAACTGGAAACGGTAACCTTAACGTGTGTTATCAGCGAGGTAGGTCTGGGGCCGTGACAGGTCAGACCCACAGGATCTTCGAACCTCACTTTGACACACGCTCCTGTCAGTCACGACTGAAGTTAGGAAGGCAGAGGATTACTAGACTTCAGTCAAAGCGTCACCGTTGGGTATCACAGCGCACGCTCGAGGAAATACATAAACATGAACCACCAAACATGTGTGGAGACAAAGCACTTAAAGCAAACTAAAGTTGTAATCAAGCTCAATGCTTTTGTCTTTATCTCAGTTTAAGAGGATTTAACGAGTGCTCAATTAGGAAACCATAGATATCTCATTAGTCCCCAGACTAACACACAGACGTCAACAGGTTTTAATACATCATGTTAACGCGCAAAGACAAACATTCAATAACCCCTTTTTGATTCTCTTTGTCTTTTATTTGTCCCTCTGCACGTAGGAGAAATTAATTACACAGCTATTAGTCATGAACATACCTGATGAATGTTCATCGTGGTGCCATGGAATTTTCTACATCTGAACTAATGAGAAAATACGCCATCTGCTCCACCCACATGCTACACAATGCCTTTCCCAACATCTCTGCAGTTCTAGAATATAGAATGCATCTGAAGTAGAACATGTCTGCAGTTGTAGAATGTAGAACCATTTATCTGAGCTAAAATGTCACAGCAGTTCTAGAATACAGAAGACTTCATCTGAGGCAGTAATACATATCTGCAGTCATAGAAAATACAGTAGACTTCCTCTGAGTTGGAATTGGAACTTTAATACTGAGACTTTATACAGATAAAATACATTGACGCGCATAATGAATACGAGCGCTTCCACAAACCCTCTAGGATTCTTATATCAGCTTACTCACATAATGAGGCATAAACACGCTGGATAGCTTCACTTCAAGTGAACATCCAGTCCTGGCTTCAGGGGTAATTGCCAGATAAGAGAGCCCACAGACATGACGAGGGACAGTTTCCCAGGCACTGGGGTGGGTGCTATATCGCACCATACGATTGAGAGCAAATTGAAACATTTCAATGAATCCTGAATAAAACATGTGAAGGGAAATATAGCTCGTATCAGTGAGAATATTAAACGAATAGAAGAGATTGAGAGATGTAATTATTAAACGATCTGGGAGTAGACCTCTTCTATCTTCCGTGACCATCCAGCGATCTCCGTGATGGGTTTACTGCTTTCGCTTCGGACCATGAAGACTGTTTAAACTGTGGGCAGGGGTTAATAACAGCCTCGCTTCTCTTAACTCTGACACCCTTATGAATTCAACAGTTTCATTCACACCAGCTGAAATCTAGGTTGTGCCGTACGTGTGCACATATACGAAGAGGGATATGAAGATATATAGAACAACGTCAATCAAATCACATTTTATTTGTTTAGGCGTTTTTACCAGGAATATGTCACAGACGGATTCACGTGCCCTGCCCATAGATTAGCACCTGCAAGCTAAACCCTAAGGGAGGCACGAAAAAAACTCCCAGGAAAACTCAGGATGAAAGCGTTGAAGAAAAAAATGGAAGAAACCTTGGGAAGAGCAGATACCACTCAAGTACCCTTTGTGTGTGCCTTCCATTATATTTGCTTGTCGCTGCCGTGCGTTTCTGAGCAGTCGAGTGCAGTCGGCATCTGTGGCTTTTGCTCGGTGTCCAAGGCCAAGTGCGGTCTGGGTCTGCAGTAATCCTGTTACCGTGGCCGCAAGCCGTCTGCCGTCGGCAAACAGAGCCATTAGAGGGAGTGCCGCCGGTCCATCGAGGGCATGACGTGAACGGTGATAATAATCTATCTCAAGTAGAGCGATGCCACACATGAAGGACATGCAAGAGGTTGACCCTATTACTTACGCTTTGCTGACAGAGGATGAAATGAATCCAACACGCACCAAACAAACATTTTCACTACTCACATTCAGCTCAAGGACAACATGTCGATTAGACCACGGCGTCGGTGAGGGATAATAGATGTATAGGCCGAAGCAAATATACAAAGGGTAGACGTTGTTCTTTTATAAAAGAAAAACAGCACGTGAATGTCTAATAATAGTGCTTTGTTGTTTCCCTAATGTAGGCAGTGAATCACCTGCCAAAATTAACCACCCGACGGAAGTGCATTGTACTGAAATGACTTTCTTCAATTTTCCGCCTTCCACAGTACAACCAGGATGCCTGGCTGTACTACGTATCTGTTGTGCCCCTGAAAAGAGCACTGAGAAAAGAAATACAGTCACGGTCAACACAACAGTGTTGCTCATTCAGATGTTTATCAAAGGAGAGAGAAAAGCCGCGCTTTTTCTACAGTTGAAAGGCAGGAGCAATCAATCCAGAAGTATTTGGTTAGACTTTCTGACAGATTATCGATCTTCACAACAACCATACGGAAAATTAATATTATTCATGTTTATAACTCATAATTTAAGTCTTTTAAACACCCTTTTCTAAATAGACATTATTTTGCATTTGTAACACCTTTTTAAAACAGACATGAATTTCTGAACGATTACCATGAATTGAATTGTTTCAACTTAACTTCATCTTGTCACATATCATCTTTATAATGTCAATACTAACATGAGTTAGGTACCGTAATGTACAATAATTGGATAGAAGGTGTCCGAATGGAAGATAAACACTTTAAGGTCACATGACCTATCTTGTGATTATATAGGCTAGTTACGTACAGTATGAACATGTAGTTACACTTTATTATGGTTTGGCAGTACCAGCCAGGTACTCAAGTGAAACTTGGTATGAGGGAGGTTGGGCTTGTGGTTGTTAACATCAATCTTCTTTTAGTAACAGCCTTCAACTGCCCCTTTTACAACATCCACTCACCCCCTATACCCCTCCCCCATACTGGGCTTTCTTACATTTTGGTTAGAACCTATATCTCTAACCCTAAATACGTAGCAGTTGTATTTACAGTGTTGTTGCTACAGGTTTTGCTATGCAGTTGCATGGAAGTTAATGTAAACTTAATGGAAATAAAGTTCTCCAGGTCTGTGCATGAGGAGCCATATTCATGCAGGGATGAGGTACGAATAACGTTTAAGATTCCGACGGGAAGGAAACAGCCAATCGGCTTTCGCAAGCTGTCACGGGATAACTCTCCGAAATAGATTTTAAATCTGAAACAAATACAAAATCAGGCATATCATCATCTTCTCCCCGCCAAGGCCTGGAGAATGTAAATCAATACTTAAAGTCGTTTCCAACTCGACACTGTAATCCATATTCATACCTTGATCTCTGTCCCATTAGGGATGGTAAGTTTGTGCAAAATCCTGTACATCATGGAAATACATTTTTATAGACAATGGTTTTTAGGACGAGGATAAGTAGATAAGGTGCTCATTACAAGTTAGATCACAACACTCCGAGGGATTTGACACCATAAGTTTGAGCATGCTAGCACGCTCGCAAACACGCGCACATGAAATTGACTTGAATTGCATATATTTCTGTACGTGAATACGTGAATGAGATGCAGTTCTCTGTAGACTGCGGTCCTCTCACCATTGGGATCCTAAATGGTGATGTCATTCATACAGTACAGTAAAGCTCAAGAGGCTGTGTTTGAAATATCATTATCATGATGTCGTTCAAACCCAGGCCGACATTGACATGTCTCAAAACCCCTCTCTGTTTCATTCTATCAGTCCCTCTCACTTACTCTCCCTCTCTCCAAATGAAATGTTTCACCCTGTCAAAACTGCCAAATGCTTATCTTTGTGTGTCGCTGTTGGAATGTCAAAGAGGGAAACTCTATTAACAGCAATGGTAATGGAGATGCCCTCTGCAGTGGGTCTCATCAAAAACCATGAAATAAGGCAACACTTCCTGATTGCCTCAAAAAACAACAAAAAACGAGAAATATGAATATTCACGCAGAACAATTTCATCTTGGGATGACTCGTTCACCAGAGGCATTTATTTGTCACTTGGAATTTATCTTAGTTTTTATCCTAACTGTTTGGTCCTCTGGAAGAGAAGAGAAACAGTCTCTAATCAGCTATTGTTGTAAATTGCTACTGTTTGTGCCAGATCATCACCCTTAAGTATGTACTTGCATTGAAAGGCTAATCACCATACCAAAGATTTACCTCAAAACATGTCTCTGGGATGTTTCCCTTGTTCATTCATTGATGCTACTTATAATCTATAATCTCAACTAACTAATACTATATTATACCAATACTAATTATATGTCTATATAGGATGGAGGTAGCCTACTATATGTGGTACAGCACAGTATTTGACAATTATTTAGTTTTTTCTTAGTCAACCTTTCATCAGAACAAATGACTTGCTCCATATCTATGTTTGAAAATCAATTATTGGTGGTAAAACGCGGAGGGTACTTTGAGCCCAGTCATCATTTCTCCTGATTCCAATCTGTCGTACCCAGGAATCCCTCAATGTCTGCGTTTTCTGTTTGTCATTCAAGATGTGAAGACCTGCTCGTCCAGGTTCTGCGTTTCATGCTCTGTCACGAATACAGGCATCGCAACGCGTTCTGACCTTCACTGCTGATTACTCTAAACAAATAAGTTTCTCTCGTTTATGCTCGAGTGCACAGACACTTGTTTCAAAAAGCTTGCATTTTAGACGTTCTTCCGTGCTAAACTCACAAACAAACGCAACGGGATTGATGTTTGTGAGGTCAGAGTAGTCATTGTCATCGAGATCGTTTACGTTAGTCGATCAGAAAATGATACGAAGGGAAAGTGTGCCACGATAACTATTGTTGTACTATTGTTTGTATTTTATGACTTTTATAACAAATCAGCGCATAACATGACAACTCGACTAGGATGATGAAAATGGAGTCAGTGGGTCAGTGTGGGACTCAACAGTAAATATTTGATCTGGGTGGCGAAGGTGGGGGCAGTGCTTTGCTTAATGCACCTTTTCATCTTGGCACAGATTTTGAAACACCATCATTCACCATTTCGCTGTGTCGTAAACTATCTCACTTCTCCACGCTCACGGCTCCCTCCAAACGGCCTCTGCAAAGGAGCATGCAAATTGCCCGCACAGTCTGTCTGAGCTGTTTCCTCTTGTGACTGCATGAATAAGAGCCATGTCCAAGTCATTATAAAATAAAATAAAACAGTTAGGGTGTGATTCCTCTGCACCCGTCTCCTTCACTTAATACCACTGTTTGCGAGTGGAGATGCTGTATGAAACGTGATTTGACTTTATTCATGGTTGGAGTGCCAGTGATATTAATCTAAACTAAAAAGGAAAAGTACTTAAATAAATGCAGAAATGTCATCCATAACAGTTCGCTATATTCCTCCATGTTAGTTCAGCCGCCAGTTGTAAGTCATGAGCCGTTATTTGACATTCAAGTGTATTAGACTGTTCTGCACCAAGAAAAAGGTCATTGTTTTGAAAAGATTGAACCCTTGGTTGCACTGCATTATACCTCAGATAGCTATGCATTGCTGCCAAGACCCAGGCGCACAGCACAAAAGAACTGAGTAATTTATGTATCTATGCTGTTTTGGCTTTCACAGTGACGGTGGTAGAAAGCTCCAGAAGGTAACCTAATTGGCAACAGAGCGACTGTGTGCCCTTCAAAAAACAAAACATAAAAATCCAATTTCAATTGAATCGACTAGTGCGCAGCTTTTGTTGTCTTGATTGTGAGCATAACAAAGACAGCAGGCAGGTTAGAAGGCATGCACATACACACACACACATACACACACTCACCCCTACCACACATTGACAGTCACGCTTAGACACCAAAAAAGTATAAACATTATTGTTGATGTGGAACCAAAGGATGTCTCAATACCAAACGTCTTCTGCACATTAAAACCAATAACCGGACAACCGTTATTTAGGAACACTGTAGACAGGTGTCAGGTGGCTGAGCGGTGAGGGAATCGGGCTAGTAATCCGAAGGTTGCCAGTTCGATTCCCGGTCATGCCAACTGTGTCCTTGGGCAAGGCACTTCACCCTACTTGCCTCGGGGGAATGTCCCTGTACTTACTGTAAGTCGCTCTGGATAAGAGCGTCTACTAAATGTAAAATGTAAATGCTGCATGTACCATGTATGAATAAATAAAACTGATGTAACATATGCTGTCCCTCAACTCCACTGGTCCACATTCATAGAACTCACTCTAATTCTGTCTCTTTCAGTGCTTGGGAGATGTGACGCGTCTTTCATCATTCATTTGAATACAAAATATTAATAAACGTGTTCCTCTCTCATACCTGGCACATCCACTGGCAGACTGTGAGAACTGCTACTGGCCGCTTTTAGCATTGTAATGCAGCCTGGCTGCTGGATGAATGGGATGACTGTAATTCCCCACAGACAACACAGAGGTTTCACCTTTATTTCATGCGAGTCTGTCCCTCGTCTCTGATAAAACAGTCTCTATCTGGGTGACCTTGGCTCTCGTGTTCCACTGAGGGTTTTTCTCCCTTCCTCGCTCTCTTCTCCGACTCTCGTTTGCCCTCCCTCCCTTTGCTTTCCTCTCTTTCCCCTCTCTCGTTCTCTCCCTCCCGCTCTACCAGAGGGCTGCATAAATCGGAGAAGACTTTGTGATCAGTCGTAGTGAGATGTTCTTGATAAGCTAAAGTGAGAATATGTGTTTGTGTGCTAAAAAAAATGCATTGGCAATCAAATTGCAACGTATTTCTGTGTTGCAGCTTGGTCTGTGTGTGTGTTCATGCGTGAGTGATGTGGGTGTATGTATGCATGTGTGTATTGTCTGTGTGTGTGTGTGTGTGTGTGTGTGAGTGTGAGTAATCTGGGGGCTCTCCAGATATGTAAATGAAAAAGTCATATTTTACTTTAAACACCTCTTTTCCTGACGGATGTGGAAGGTAATTCCGTCGATGTCTCGTTATTATACAACACCAGGATGGCAGAGCACCAAATCATGAGATATGGCTATAATCCAACCTCTAACTGTGTCCCCTAACAAATGTAACAGCAGAACTCTCCTTTAAACATATATCCCCCCTGCTGACAAAACAATTGACACTAATTGATCCAATAATCAAGAGGAATTTAACACCATTTATCGCAATCGCGGAGGTAAAGATGTTGGCTACCTTAGGGCTAATTGCGATCATAAGTGTTTATTTGCCTTCTTTCTAATTGCGTCTCCTTCTGAGAAGCTGCACATGGCAGCAGAAATCACAGAGTAAATGAGAGGAGACAAGGAGCATGTCCAACTGGGAACTCCACCGTAACAGCTGGTTCCTCCTTTTTTACATTTATATTTATATTTCTTTCAAAGCAGACAAATTGACGTGATGGGCATTAGCGTCATGGGCAATCTCTGCAGGTAGCGAAGGTTTATGTGTTCCAGACAAACATTTGCGTTCAGACTTTGATTTGGTTACAGCAACAGTTAATACTGCTTGATCACATCAGGGATAGATGTGCCAGCCCTGCTGTTGCCCCTTGTGGCCCCCTAGTCTACCCCACCACAACTTCAGAAAGCAAATACACACAACAATATGTAGTACTGGGTAGTGTTATTTTAAATAAATAACTGAAATCTAATTATTTGAATTGATTCTGGGGAAATATCTTGGGGCGCCTTTTGCATGGTTCTGTACTGTCTACATGTATACATATCCACCCCCATAAACTATATACTGTATACGTATATATACGTACACACAGTATACTACTATGATTGGATTATCATGCAGGTTTTAAGTGTCAAACTCTCTCAAAAAAGTATTCTAGATGTTAGATGTGTATAAATTCACCACCAAGCAGTCATGGTTTGCATGAATGTCTGTTATGCTCATAGTATGTTATAATCTTTGTCATAATGTTTGTCTGATGGCATGTTATAATCTTTGTCATAATGTTTGTCTGATGGCATGTTACAATGTTTGTCATAATGTTTGTCTGATGGCATGTTATAATGTTTGTCATAATGTTTGTCTGGCGTGTCTGTGTGTCAACAGACTGTCACATGTTGTTGATCGACCAATGACAGGCTCAGAAGCTAGACTTTGACTCACAAAGATATTTCCACATGCATCACATCGCTAACTCATTCATCCCACTGACATCACTATGTCACCTTAGCTTAAGGTCACCTTAAATCAGGCTGAGCGCAGCCGGATGTCAGCCCTTGATTTAAAGTTAAACTTCTTTCCCATAAACCAGAGACAAAAAAAAACAATGCACCTCAAGGCCCCCTGTTCTCACTTACATAAGCTGATTTCTAATGGTGTCATGTTGTCCTCGTCTGCACAGGCTGCCAGATGCTCTTTGTTGGTACGTTTCTCTTCTGGCTGATGCGGATTGTGACAAGACAAGTCTCAGAGCAAGGCACGGATCGTACTTCAACTCCACACTCGTGTGGGTTCAGTCTTCCCTGTTCTGTTCAGTCCTTGTGGTAAAATACAGACACTTCTCTCTGAACTGGAGAAGTGACGCATGAGGTATTCCACTGGAAGAGTTTAGGATACCATTTTTAAAATGTGCCTAGAGGTACAGGTGTATGTGAATAACTTTTGTTCAATCAAGCTGCCGAATTTGACAGTGTTATGTTAATGTTAAGTTTTATTGTTGACTATATTCATAAAATTGGCTGGGAGCGGGGGCTCCACTGTACTGGAGCCATATATAAATAAAAAAAACGGTATTAATGCGGTAAAGTTAATGCTAAAGATATAAGTCCATATCTAGGCCCAAATCAAACCAAACCTAGGTCTGAGGAGAGCAGGCACCTTAATCCCCCAAAGCGTTGTGAGGTAACCAGACACTTTTACCAGTTGTCTGCTTGTAGTTTATTGCCATGATTCATCCCCACCCAGTCAGACCGTGGCTGTCCATCATGAGTAAAACAGCTAGCTACCAGCTAACAGTAGCTAGCTGTTTAATTCCAACCCCCCTAGCAAACTTTGTTTTTGGACCTCCTAACTGCTACCCTCAGATGGGTTTGATTATCCAGAATATTTTTTATTGAACAAACATGTAGCGAAGGATTTGTATTCTTATTTAGTGGGAATGTCTGTCAAAGACCGACAGATGCTGGTGCTGTAGTTTGTGGGCTTGACATGATCATTAACCTGACGGTGTGCATCAGTTTCATAGGAGCAATAACAGTGAGTAAGCATTATCTCTCTAGACCAGACAATCTTGATGAGAGTTACGGCCTCTCATTAGGCAGCGTTACGGAATGTTAATTCTGTGTCTGAATGGTCTCATAAATCCGGACAGCGTTTGTTTAATGCAAACAAATAATCATCAGAATGAAATTCATTAATGTCCTCTCCACCGTAATGTCAAGATTATGGCCTCATAGATATGCAAAAGCGTGCCGCGACTACATTTTATGACTGTTAAATCTAATTTGAGGGCATCTAATCCTGGCTCCTTGCTGGTTGTTGGTGCTTTAATGATTTGATCCTGGCAGAGGAGGAACAGAATAACAGAAAAGTTTAAAAGCAAACAAACACTTTCTCTGAATTCTTCAAAACCTACATTGCTGGGATCTGTTGGGTTTTCAATGACACAACGGCTAATCGTAGGCCTATGCTGAGAAAAGAACCAGATTTCATTCTGATCACATGTTGCCTCAGAGGAGCAGTCTCATAGTTGTTGAAATTGAGGGCTCTACAGGCAATTACATAATCAATCAATATTCCCAATAGAATCAGCCATGGTAAGGTGTCGCAATCCAGGTTTCATTGATGAGGTTTGGGTGAATTAATTTCTGCTCCGTTAGTTTGACAGATTGAATTTTCAGCAGGGAAAATTCTGTTCCAGTTTGTTTGTTTTTACAGATAACTTTTGCAAGGTGGTGTGTGTGTCTCAGAGTTTGTGAGTGAGTGTGTTTGTTTGTGTGCCTGCCTGCGTGAGTGTGTGTGTTTGTTTGTGTGTGTGTGTGTGTGTGTGTGTGTGTGTATGGAGGCTGATCTTAACGGAATCTAATCAAAATATCCAATGTCTCCTCAACATAAAACAAAGCTGCAGAATAAAAAAAACACTCAATGAAGTTTACATTGATTTATTCATCTAATAGAAAAACACCATACTTCTCCAGCTTATTCACATCTGAGGATTGTTGTTAACGCCTAACATAAATCTATGTCATCACTGGGTATGAGGGTGTGTGCTGCATTCTGAAGTGGCCATGGCAACCACAGAAAATATCAGTTGGTGTAAACAATGCCCTTGGGCATGTCATTGGCAATAATCCTGCGTTGTGTGACTGAAGGAACCTCCAATGGGTGTACTGCGTCAAAAAAAAGTGAAAAAGTGTGCTGTTGTCATGATATAATCTCGGATTGGCTGGGGGAATGTGAAAGAACAGGTATTTCTTTGTTGTTTGTTTGTTTGTTTATAGCTTGACCAGGAGAAGCTGCAGTCCCTCTGCATTACACATAAACAAACTCAAATATTTACAGCCATCAAGCCCTGTTGTCCCAATCCTATCTTGTGGAACAAAAATTAAACACTGTTTACTTTTCGTGCCTTGCCAAGGATATGAAATTGAAGTTGTTCAACAGTTTACCCCAATGTCAGGATGTTCACAACTAAACAAATAAAATGTATTCACAACTAACCAGCCAAAAGGTACCTGAGCTTTAAACCGAGGTGAAGCCGTTCGGTCGTTTTGGTAGCTTGGTAGTTGTTAAGACGTGACACGTACAACTGCCTCCCCAGGGGTTCACTGGACATTCACTTCTGGAGTCGGTCTCTTGACCCAGGTGAGACAGAGGAGGCCATCTGTTCTCGATCACAAGGAAGGCGCAAGGGCTCTTTGAACCGTGTTTGCCGAACAAGCAGAGGAGTGAAGGGGAAACAAAGCAGAGTGAAGTCATATTGACAGACTCTGTTACCCTGGGGTCGCCTCCAATGGACTCAAACCATTAAAGATTCAGTTGGAACAAAAGAGGGGGCCTGCTGGTCAGGGCATGAATGCAGTCTGGAGGTTATTGAGCTACCTGACCTTCGAAGACGACTGAAAGTGTGTACTTTTTCACAGCGGCACTATATTCTCTCTCTTTCTCACACACACACACACACACACACACACACACACACACACACACATACATACATACATACATACATACTCAGTCTGTCACCAAGCATACAAAACAATCTTCATACCATACTGGTTTGTACAGCTTTCCAGCATATTTTATTCCTAGCAGGGAAGCTATGACATTGAAGATCAATCCATATTTAAAGGTTGGCTCTCAGGCACCAAGCGAGCAGGGTACCTTTGTAAACACACACACACTGCAAGTGGGGGGCTTTTTTTGGCGGAGTCACGGTAGAGTCTGTTTATCCCAGACCACTGGATGTCTGGCTGACTGTGAAAAAAAAAGCTAAAATAATTGTGTCATGTTGTACAGCTGTATCGTGTGTTCCTACAGTACACGCCATTGTGTTCTGGTTTTAGCTCATAGCTGTTTGTTTTTTTACAATTAAATCCATCAAGTACTTGATCTGTTTACCAGTGAAAATTCCCGACACTTTCCAACGAACACAAGTTTCTTCAGACGCCGTGTCATTGTTGGAAGCAGGAGCCTGCCAAGCTGGGTCTGAGGGGATGACTCAGTCTCTGAATCTTCACACATCCATCGAATGGTGCATGAGCCTGGACAGGAAAGCCTGTTATTCAGGTCTCATGAAGCATGCTGTCAGACTCTGAGGCTGGTGCCCGGAGAGAGCCTCAGGTGCAGTGGAGAGAGACGACCCCCCTGCATTGGGAGGAGAATAGACCTGCCAGACAAGCCTCGCGCAGGAACAAGGGGATGGCTGAGTGGTGGAGCGTCTCACTGCAGATCAAGCCGATGCAGGTCTGAGTGTTTTCTGTGATGCTTCAGACGAAAGCGAAATAAATGCTAAAGAGGTTTGTGAATCTCTCCGTGGAGCCCATGATGCAACACTGTACAATGATCTTCCCAAAACACAAATACATTTTACAAAGGCCCCATTTAAGGTCCACAACTAGATCACACTGAACCAGCAGAGTGAGTGATGGAGGCTCCGGGTGATCTCAACTTGTGTCACGCCATATTCTATTCCTCTTTCTGTGATAGTAGGCTCCACCATCATCCTGGCTCTCTAGAAACAGCATATTTGTTATGTCTGTCAGACCTGCTTTGGATGTCATTGCCCTGGAAGATCGATTAATTACCAACGTTCCAGGCAATTAGTTAAAAGCTGGAATTCAAGTGTGTTCAAAAAATCGAATACCAGCCTTTTGCAGCAACGAGATCATCTTTTTTTCATATAGGAAGCATTAGGCTTTTGGGTATTGAACCAAGCTGATTGTGTCTGAGTTGTTATCATGAGCAATCTGTTCAGCACTCAAAACGTCTCATGCTTACATGACAGGCAGCCTGAGTTATACCACTCGTGCGCTATTTTGTAAAATAATTTACAACGTCTTGGATAGGAATGGGAGGGGTGGGGGAGAGATAGGTGGAGGAGCGCGTGGCTTTTGGAGTGCGCGAGCTGAGAGTGAGCCAAAATGAGACAGCGCGCGGAGAACAAGACTGAATCAACCTGCGTACGGAGAGTGTAGGGAACACCTCATAAAACGGGAGTCGGCGGGGAAATCTCTTGAACATCTTATCGGGAGACATTCGAGAATTTTTAGGTTTTGGGTTTGGGGTTTTTCCCCCTCGTCTTTTCGCAGCTAAGAAACAGGCAACCTATAAAACAACCGTTTGCAATTTCTGCAAGATCATTTAACTGGTTTTGAGTAGGCTAAGCAAGACGCAAAAACAAAGATGTGAAAGAAATGTGAGATAAAGATGACTCTTTTAAATTATTTAACCCAAAAACCGGAACCTGTAGGATCCAACTTAACATATTTCGGTCTTTGAAATGCGCATTCTTGTAAATTAGTGACAACTTTGACAGAGAAGCCCTCGGTGCAGACTCGGATTTCAGTTTGCTCTGTTTTTAATGCATTTTTGGAATCCTCAAACGCTTCCTTCACGGATGTGCTAGTGTCTCGTGGAGGTCTTTTATTGTGAGGTCTCAATAGAGTGGGTTTATGGCTTGAAGGAGTGTGTCACCAGTTTATGATGATTATTGTTTTAGGTAAGACAATGCGTTTCGTTTGTGCAGCCTACACAAACTCTAGACTGTAGCCTATTTGTCTCGACTATTTTTGCACTCGGGATGTAGCTTGTGTGCATCGAAACCAAAGGAGTACAGCTTACACTTTGTCACCGAGCTCGACGTTACACGATTCTGTCGTTGGGTTTCTGAATGAACTAGAAGAACGCAAAACAACCAAGAGCACTTAAATATTTAGTTTCTGTGGACTTTTTTCTCTTCGAAAAGTGGACAGCCTACCGAGCGAAGTTTCCATCAAAAACCACGGGGAGCTATATGACGATCGCCAAACAGGTGTTGGTTTTCCCTCGCAGAAATGCCAGTGCGTGCTGTAACTACCAGGTTCATGTACAAGGGACTTTGCACAATTCCAGATATCCTATCGTATCGAACACCCGTAACCTTGCCTGAGGATGAGGTGGAAGGTGAGATCATTACTAGTTTATTGTTTCAAACAAATACCATTTGCATGTGCATTTAGGTGAAAGTTGAGCTTTGACATCATTAATTTACTGCCACCATGAGTTCAGGACCTTGGATAGCGCCCCATCGCCTCAATAGATGTCGGCCTGAAACGGACAAATATAATGCCTACCAAATCCAGTTCAGTATGAATCATACTCACTTTCCCTGCTTTTATCTGTTGCAACCTAACATGTGTAACCGATTTATAAATGGGGATATGTACAAATAAACCATCTGCTCTCTGGAAGATAATTCAAAAAATCACTCAAATGTTTAAATAGGTTCCTTGACATATTTAATGACATGCAGTATCTGTCATATATTGATGGGACCAATTGTAGTAGATTGTTGGCTGTTGGTTTGACAGCTAAAATAGAATTGACTATTTTAGATAACATACAGTCATTTTGAATAATTCCTTATTAGTTTATTATAATTCCTTGTTTATATAATTTCAGGAAATGTTCTATTTCCGATCTTGTACACGCACCGGGTTCACAGCATGTCACCAAGACAGGTTGTCTTGCCTCTTGAAAGGAATGACTCACAGAAGCCAATTAAGTGGGACTATATTCATGAATTTGCCTTTTGCTGGGGTTTTTTCTTGCTAAGGTTATTCCTGATTGATAGCCCAAGACACCAGGAGGTTAGAGGATCCAAATAATAATGTATCATAAAAAAGCCTGTGATGGATTTATTTGTAAAAGCAGCAGAATCATTGAAATTATAAAAATGCTATGAGCTAAAACAGAATGAGGTGTGTACTGTAGGACTGCCTAATACAGTGTATCAATAAATGACAATGAAATGTAGAAGCAAAATAGCTTTTTCCTCATTGTAACCAACTCTTACTGAGTTGAGATTGATGGATACAGCATCACATCATTAAGCTCCTCTCCCTGCCCAGGGGAACCATGCCAGAGATCATTACTACACCTGTCTGAAAAGTGAATTGGCAACATACCAAGACACACATCTCCATTCACACTCACACATTCAAACATTAATCTTCATTTTAGATTTTTTACATAACACTAGAAAAAGAAAAGACAAGATGAAAAGGTGTCGCTGGTCAGATCAAAATAATGGCACAGCTAGTGTTTTTCTGGAGCCTAAGAAGAAGAGGACAATCAAACGCGACATCCTTTCATGTTGATGATGAAAATCTATTTTTTCCTTCAGCTGTTTGCAGGATGTCCAGGCCCACTTCCTGATGACCAGGCCCACTTCCTGCCAAGTTGTCTCACCTCCCCAAAATATTTATTGCTTTGAGCGATTTACAAACCCACTTGCATAAGGGGAAACAGATCTCATTAAAAACTCGGCTAAGAGTGAACTTAATTCAAAGAATGAGATCAAAACAGAGGATGTAGAGCCTCCATGTGTTGCTGGTGGAGAGACTGCCAGGCCAACGGCACTGTCCCGAGCGTAGCTTTGCTACATGGTCGTTAACATTTTACATTACATTTAGTCATTTAGCTGACGCTCTTATCCAGAGCGACTTACAGTAAGTACAGGGACATTCCCCCGAGGCAAGTAGGGTGAAGTGCCTTGCCCAAGGACACAAGGTCATTTTCCTGGCAGGGAATCGAACCGGCAACCTTCTGATTACTAGCCCGATTCCCTAACCGCTCAGCCACCTGACTCCCACATATGGAGAGGAGGCTGGCTGGACTGCTGGATGGAGGACATGTTCTCCTGTGGCCCAGGAACTTATTTATGTCTGCTATAGTGGATATTGGTTTTGGTCTAGGAACTTTGCAACCATACTGCCCTCTGTCTTTGATTGTTTCTCTTGTCCAATTGAGAGGACATCCTGGGCTTTCTAACAATGTCACAAAAGTGAACAACCTCTAAAATTGTAAGTAATAGAGACATAAGAAATTTGAAAACTATGTTGTGGTATGGCTTTCTATTTTAAAAAAAAATTGTTAGCAAAACCTAAACACCTATGTTATGTCAAACGTGAACATCTCCAAAACTTTTTCACTGGATTTCAGTAAGTTAAATTCAACAAAATGGCCAGATTGGCTTTTACGGACCTCTGTTATATGTCAGAATGTTTCAGATGTGTTTCTCAAATACCTCAAGCATCCCCTGCTATTGCATACTGGCCAAACTGTCGCAGCTAAGTGCTTCATATCCTTGGACAAGAGAAAGGCATGTCTGTTGAGATAGATAAGACTGTAGTTCAACATAAACTTCCTGGTTTTTCAGTGTAATGTTCTTCCTGTTGCTCAGTGCCTGGGAGCCAGAGAATGGTATTTATAGATCCCAGTGTGTAGAAGGATCCCCCAGACACCAGATGTAGTAGTGGGCCGCAGATCTGCTTTCATTTAGCATGCAAAGCTGTCTTTGTCACAAACAGAGGGATGTTACACAATGCTGTTCACACAGAGACGAATGGAGACATAATCATGAGGCAGTCTTTCTTTCTGGAAGCTGAAGGATGGAGGCGTCTGAATAAAAACAATATTGATTCATCCTTCTGATTTAACAGGCAGACGTACATACATACACAAACAATGATTTTTAGTTTACAGTAGAAAATAACTTAAAATAATTACATGGGGAAAGTTTCAGAATGACACTATAAATTGTATTCAAACAAAAGAAAAATGCTTAAGAGTCTGATCGAATGTCAACTATTTACATTTACATTTAGTCATTTAGTAGACGCTCTTATCCAGAGCGACTTACAGTAAGTACAGGGACATTCTCCCCGAGGCAAGTAGGGTGAAGTGCCTTGCCCAAGGACACAACGTCATTTGGCACGGCCGGTAATCAAACTGGCAACCTTCAGATTACTAGCCCGATTCCCTAACCGCTCAGCCACCTAGGCAACAGAGGAACTATTCAGTTCCTCTGTTGCCTAACTGAAGACCTAGGCTTTAGGTGGATTTATTCCAAAGTGGGAGAGTAGTATTACAGATAAGCTTAGATTTTTACAGAATGGTAATCAGTGAATTCCCTCTGGAGACTCAGGCAGTTTAAATGAGCTCCACTGAGGGTTTGCTAACAGTGATAAATCATACCTCTCATCTTCAAGAACCCACATAACTGTGACCTAAGAGAAGCTAGGCATTCACGAAGTTAGTTACAGGACCTCCTCTACTGAACCAAATACACCTGCCTATGGTGCAGCAATTATCCTGGACCATCAAAAGGAAGCGAAATATCTACTTATTATCTGTATCTTCAAGGGGATTTAGTACTCAAAACACTAAGAGCAAAGCTATCAAGCAAAACAAGGTCATTCCTGGAGGGAGATCATTGACTACCTGGAACCAGTAAATACACAGAATACCTGTCAGTCAAGTTGAATAATTTTTGTTTCACTTCATAAAACACAGAAGTATTATCGTGCCAATGGCCCAGACGAGCTAGGATCAATCACATGAAGGATGAGACAACAACGTAGTCACAATGCAGAAGTTCAGATTTCACTACCTATAGCAACATAACCCCAAATACTTAATAAGCTAATTAGCTAGAAGTAATATAATCAAATGAGCACATATGTCAGTGTCAATAAGTAATATACAATCGTAAAATGAGCTAAGGTTCATAGGTGTCACGTTGGCTGAAGTGTCTCACCTTGATGTTGATCCTAGCGGGATCTTTACCTGGAAATTAATCTCTAGTCCAAGCATTACCAAAGTTGTGAACATGAAGGTAGTTCTATGTATGCAAGCAGCTGAATGTTTGAGATGGATTTGGACTTGCAGTTTTTTGTTGTTTGAGTAATGGGTTCGATGGTAGTTTGATACATTTTCCGAGAGCGGTGTTGTTCCTTAAGACCGTCAAATGGCCTTGGATAGATCAGACATTTATCTTGAGCACTAACAATGATAGCTGACATGCAATTTCAACTGTGGTCAAAGATCTGGTGTTGCACAATTACTCTGAAGTAAATTGACTTTGGCAGTTGGAAAGAACGTCTTTGTAGTATTCAATTGCCCAAGCACTAGAGCATGGATTCCAACTCAAATGTCTACAGCAACAACATAATTATATAATTTATTTTTTTGTTGTAAAAACCTTCTGGACTGACCTTGAAGAGACACTGAAGGCTAGAATGAATTGGTGCTATTGAACCAAAAGGGGCTCCACTTTAAGTCTGGAAACAGGACTGCCTGTCAGTGGATGAAAGTATATATCACTGGTGCTGAATTAATGTTCTGTCACTAGTATCTGCCTGACAGTGTTCGTTTTGTTGAATGGCATAATACTGTACCAGCTGTGAGTGGAAAGTATTAGCTTGTTATAAAAAAAAATAGCATCTACTGGTCTGAGAGAAATGGAACATTTGTTTTTAATGGCTGTTTCAAACTGTATTTTGCAGTGTTTTTACCAGTATTGAGTAGTGTTTCTAGCAGTCTTGGGAAGTGTTTCTAGCAGTATTGGGTAGTGTTTCTAGCAGTCTTGGGAAGTGTTTCTAGCAGTATTGGGTAGTGTTTCTAGCAGTCTTGGGAAGTGTTTCTAGCAGTATTGGGTAGTGTTTCTAGCAGTCTTGGGAAATGTTTCTAGCAGTATTGGGTAGTGTTTCTAGCAGTCTTGGGAAGTGTTTCTAGCAGTATTGGGTAGTGTTTCTAGCATTCTTGGGAAGTGTTTCTAGCAGTATTGGGTAGTGTTTCTAGCAGTCTTGGGAAGTGTTTCTAGCAGTATTGGGTAGTGTTTCTAACAGTCTTGGGAAGTGTTTCTAGCAGTATTGGGTAGTATTTCTAGAAGTTTTGGGAAGTGTTTCTAGCAGTATTGGGTAGTGTTTCTAACAGTATTGTGCACTGTTTTTAGCAAGAGAGGTAGAGAATATGAATGAGAAAGGGACAGAAAGAGGATGGAGGAGGAAAGAGAAAGAAAGGGGAGAGAGAGAGAGAAAGAGAGAGGAAGGGGGGGAGAGAGAGAGAAAGAGAGAGGAAGGGGGGGAGAGAGAGAGAGCGAGAGAGAGGGTTGGGGATCACAGCTCTGCATAGATGATGCATGGTAGACAAAAGGTGAAAACCTGACAGCAGATCAGACAAAACAAACAAACATGCCTCATGCCGAAGGCTGATGAAGTCCGAAAAAAAGATAAAATAATCTACGTTCTAGAATGAATCCGTATTCTACAATGGATCCTCAACAAACATTCTATTGCTGTCTGTATAGCTGAAGCGAATTTCTGCTTTGATCTGCAGCACACTCAAGACATTGTTTAGTGCTCTGGGCCTCTGTCATGAGTTGCTGGGTCTTCCCCCGAGAGTCCTGCAGACACTTAGTGCCGCATTCAGCTTGCTTTCTGATCTTTATAATTACAAGGATTCACATGGCATAGATGAGTCACTCTGGAATCGTTTTAGCTCAATAAACAAATGCCCCTATGGGCATAGAGTCATCCATTCATTCAGGGGATTCATTCAGTTCTTGTGCACAGCCCGTTACCACCAGGGGATAAAGAAAATAAGTAATTCCTTGAAACACATGCTGCTCTACATTTTAGTTAGCAGTCTGAAAGCCCCAGAGCCTTGTTAAGATTTAGCGACAGGCTGCTCCCAGAGTATCAAATGCTAAATGTGGATTAGAATAGCACTGGTTAGCATTGGTTTGTAGCATTGATTGGTGTAATAGCCCACAGTGTCTATTAGCGTCTATTGGGCCAACGTTTAGTTTGGTAAATAGCTTTCAGATTTCCACAGTCTTATACCCAGTGCATATAAGGGTAGAATAAAAAATGGGTTCGATCATGTAAGCCACATGGCAAATATATAAAGAAACTGCTATATGATGTCATCAAAAGGGGTTGTGAATAAAAAATGATATAGCTTTCTTAATGACGCTTGGGTGGCGTTTCGTTTGGTTAATGATAGAGAATATTACACGAATAGCTGTCGGGCCATGAAACATTTCATCAAGCCTGTTCAAGTGACACTCTCTCATCCCTCACCCCCCCCCCCCATCCCTAGAATCAATAACATACTCAACCTAGCCCAATCCCTATGTCACTTCCTTTCTCTGCTCCTCCACCCTTCCACCCGACCCGCAGAGATAAGGGAGGCGTTCAAGGTGTTCGACCGTGATGGGAACGGCTTCATCTCCAAGCAAGAGCTGGGCATGGCCATGCGCTCACTGGGGTACATGCCCAATGAGGTGGAGCTAGAGGTCATCATCCAGAGGCTGGACATGGATGGCAAGTAACATGTAGTCATTTAGCAGACGTAGGGTGAAGTGCCTTGCCCAAGGACACAATGTCATTTGCACGGCCAGAAATCGAACCGGCAACCTTCTGATTTACATTTAGTAATTTAGCAGACGCTCTTATCCAGAGCGACTTACAGTAAGTACAGGGACATTCCCCCGAGGCAAGTAGGATGAAGTGCCTTGCCCAAGGACACAATGTCATTTTGCACGGCCAGGAATTGAACCAGCAACCTTCGGATTACTAGCTCAATTCCCTAACCGCTCAGCCACCTGACTCCCAAGTATCTCCCAGTTGCTCATCTACACACCTACAGTACATGAGCACACAGCACAGGATGCTACAAGTCACTTTGATCACTGATAGTACGTTTACTTACTGTGTATTGTCACAGTGGATTACATTAATTGGATGTTTCTTTCCTGTGTATGTGTATTGTTGCAGTGGATTGTATTTATTTATTCTTTCATTTATTTGCTGTGTATTGGTTTTGTTACATTATATTTTAATGTTCTGTACCGTGTGTGTACTTTCATGTATTGTGTATGTACCGTGTGTATCTGTTATGTGTTCATGCCTACACACTTGTCTTTGCAGGCGATGGCCAGGTTGACTTTGAGGAGTTTGTGACCCTCCTGGGGCCAAAACTATCTGCAGCTGGAATGCCCGATAAGTTCCACGGAGCAGATTTCGACTCTGTGTTCTGGAAGGTATACAAAGAAGTTATCAGTGTTCTCTTTTCTGTAAAGTCCCCGACTTTATATCAGGGTTAATTATGATTTTCTCGTTCCTTGTTGAAGTGAAATGATTTTCCTGAGGGCTTTGAAACTATTTGGTGATAATAAACCATTTTAATTAAAATGCCCATGAAAACATGATAGGAGTTAAATATTGTGGTCATTAAAAGATGAGAGTAATTCCAGACTGTTTAACAGTTTTAATTGGCTGAGCAGGTTTTCCTCTGAGGTTTTTGAAATCAATTCTATTTCTTAATCAGAGGCGGTCCTAGTGCAATGTTCACTCAATTAACAAAACCCTTTTTATGAGTTCATTGTTTACAGCCCGTTGGTCACCGATTTCAGTGATGAATCATTTTGGTGTTTGAAAAAGGCAACACCGAGGGCAAGACATTGACATGACAATGGATGTTTCTATACTAGTTATACTTTATTATAAATATAATGTTATAGTATACAATATATTTATAGTTAATAGTATATTGTATATTATTAATAGTATATTGTAGCATAGTGTAATCTGTGCAGTAGTATGAAGCACTTTATCCTATACAGAATGTAGTACAAAGTAGTCTACACAGTCGAATAAAATAGTTTATAAACCACAACTAACTTCAGACAGCAGGACTGTTTCTCCTGCCCTCCCTCAGTGTGACATGCAGGGCTGTTTCTCCTGCCCTCCCTCAGTGTGACATGCAAGGCTGTTTCTCCTGCCCTCCCTCAGTGTGACATGCAGGGCTGTTTCTCCTGCCCTCCCTCAGTGTGACATGCAGGGCTGTTTCTCCTGCCCTCCCTCAGTGTGACATGCAGGGCTGTTTCTCCTGCCCTCCCTCAGTGTGACATGCAGGGCTGTTTCTCCTGCCCTCCCTCAGTGTGACATACAGGGCTGTTTCTCCTGCCCTCCCTCAGTGTGACATGCAGGGCTTTTTCTCCTGCCCTCCCTCAGTGTGACATGCAGGGCTGTTTCTCCTGCACTCCCTCAGTGTGACATACAGGGCTGTTTCTCCTGCCCTCCCTCAGTGTGACATGCAGGGCTGTTTCTCCTGCCCTCCCTCAGTGTGACATGCAAGGCTGTTTCTCCTGCCCTCCCTCAGTGTGACATGCAGGACTGTTTCTCCTGCCCTCCCTCAGTGTGACATGCAGGGCTGTTTCTCCTGCCCTCCCTCAGTGTGACATGCAGGACTGTTTCTCCTGCCCTCCCTCAGTGTGACATGCAGGGCTGTTTCTCCTGCCCTCCCTCAGTGTGACATGCAGGGCTGTTTCTCCTGCCCTCCCTCAGTGTGACATGCAGAACTGTTTCTCCTGCCCTCCCTCAGTGTGACATGCAGGGCTGTTTCTCCTGCCCTCCCTCAGTGTGACATGCAGGGCTGTTTCTCCTGCCCTCCCTCAGTGTGACATGCAGAACTGTTTCTCCTGCCCTCCCTCAGTGTGACATGCAGAAGCTGACCGTGGACGAGCTGAAGAGCCTGTTGTACGACACGTTCTGTGACCACCTCACCATGAAAGATATCGAGAACATCATTATGACCGAGGAGAGCCACATGGACAGTCCAGAGTGCCAAGTGGACATCGACAGTATGACCTCAGCATTATCTATCCATAGATTTTATCCCTAAAATGTTATTCATTGATGTACTGTATGAATTTTAACATTGACATGGTGGTAAATTCATTTAGCAAATCAACGTACAATTTTTTTTTAAGCTATTTCTCACTTCCTCCCTCATGCTTTCTCTCTTTCTCTCTTTCTCTCTCTCTTTCTCCCTCCCCTCAACCCAAACTCAAACCCTTCCCCCTCCCCCCCACACACACTCACACAGCAAGCCCAACACAACAGGTGAAGCATACGTGCGTGCGGAAAAGCCTGATTTGTGCCTTCGCCATTGCTTTCATCATCAGCGTGATGCTCATCGCAGCCAATCAGATGCTCAGGAGAGGAATGAAGTAAACACAGGAGTTCCATCCTCTTCCCAAACAAGTGTTTTTTGTTTGTTTGTTGTTTTTTTGACATTCAACTTAGTGGGTTGGAGGGAATAAATAGAGCTGTAACCCCAGCACCAAATTTAAACCAGCAAAAAATCTGGTCTGAAATCCATTTGAGCTTTCTGTTACAACAACTGTCAAAAACGGGAGCGTAAAATCTGTAAAAAAAAAATACAAAAGTAAAATACAGATGTTAAATATATTGTTGCTTCAAAGGCTGGAGAGAATATCAGTCAACAACTTAAACACTCATGGACTTAGAGCTCAATAATAAGACAGGATCGTGGAAGCATGTCTCGGAGTGAACCTGTGTTGCCTGTGCCATGATAGTAACCATGCTCTCTCTGTGGTTCAGAGACCAGGGGGGGTATTCCAGAGGGCAGGTTATGCAACACAACTGGGTAAGTAAATCCACTAGCTGATTCACAATGTTGCAGCAACCTACTGGCAATGTTGCTACAACGCTGGGTGTCAGCTGGGGAGTTAACTTACCCGGGTATGTCACATAACCTGCTTTCTGGAATACCCCCCAGTATGTATTAGATAGTTGGAGCAGGAAGTCAACAGTGAATAACGTGTAACTACCTAATGTAAGAGGAGTTACGCTCGCAATGTGGAGGATTATAATTTGCACTATCTTTGCATAACAGTTTTAGATGGGGTGTGTCTGAGCTTGCTGCAGCTTGCTGTGACGTTGACAAACAATAATAATTAGGTAACGGTGTTTCCTGAACCCACCACGTTGTCCCAGTAATCACACACACTGTACAGTGTCATGTAAATACGTTCAAGATAAATGTGTATTCTTAATCTATGTGGTGTCAAATGTCAAAAGTTTGATGTACCTATCCAAATAATTATGCAAATGATATGATTATTATAGCAAAAAAAGTACTTAGTACATTAACTCCTTTTGTAAATATCAGTACTATGTAAATGTAGAGACGATTCCAAAAGCTCTACATGTCTTGCAGTATTCTGTGATGGACACAAACATATCAATGTTGTTTTGTTTTTTGACATTTATGTAGAACACCAAAACAACATATTTCCACTATGGTTTAATTGGGTCTATTTTCTTATTGAGAGGAAGGACACCTTATATCTATGATTCTATTAAGAATGCAAAACATTGAATATTTTGTAAATCAGGGTTATAATGTATACTTCCAGGTTAACTGGAAATAGAGGATATGTCACACAATTAATGTGTTTTAAGGCCATGGACTTACATTTAACTTTAAGGGTTTTCTGTTACAGATTTATTTACAAGAGTCAGTGCTTTCTTTACTAATGTTTGTCATAAAAAAAACTTTTATGAAATGTTATATTTTTTCTTGCTATTTTTATCAAATGTTATCAAGAATATGTATCATGACAGAGATATTATTATATTACAAAGAAATAGAGCTTGCAATAGTCTTCACAAGAAGGACAACCAGTTGCTCTTTTACTTATTTAATTTGACCATACAACATAGGTCCATAGATTGCATTAATGCAAATAGTTAGTGTATTGAAAAATAGGCAATGCTTTATAGACGTTTAAGCAATTATACAGCGTATCGTATGTTTCAGTGGCATTGAGGTAATATGGTTGTTCTACTGTTGTTTACTATTTGCCAAAACTAAGATTTCTCTTTTGTTTTATAACTCATAGTACTGTGACTTACCTTGAGTCAAGTTTTGTTCAGCTCTGATAACTTGTCTCAAAGTAACTATTTCAAGCTTAGTAGAGTTTGAAAAATGCACTTACCAATGATTTCAGAATTCTCCTGCGGACTATTCTTGGGAAGAAAGAACCTCAAAGCCACTAAATGTATTTTTGTCTGAAGTATTGTAATGTAAATAATGATGCAATACCTGCAAGCAAAGTGAACAGAAACACGAACATTCTAAACGTTTTGCACTTCCTGTCTTCATCATACATGGAGCATCCAACAATGTGTTTCAACTCCCATACAGTTACAGTTGAACATCCCAATGAGATTATGTCGTTCATATGTGCTGTATTTGCACATATATATTAATATCTACAGTATATAATTGCATCTAATATGAAACCTGTATGTGTGTGGTATCTGGAAGCATGAAGTCAATTAAATACATAACATTTAAGCCTTTTGTCATGTGTAGTTTTTCACAGACACATTGGCTTCATGTTAGAGGACAACCATTTTGTTCTCGGAAGTGTGACAGTCTCAACATAACATGAAGACCAGCTGACAGAATATGGTAATGCACATTTCATTCATGAATCTAATGTGGTGTATTGGTATATTTTAGGGGGTATGAGTACATGTAAGTATAATTCACCGGCCTGGTAAACTATCACGTCCCTAACTCCGATTTGAGGTTCAGTCCACTGATTGGGATTGTACAAAGTAATCAGTATTAGGATAAAGGGTTAGTTATGTGACAGCCATTGCAAGCAGACATGTAAACTGTCATAGATTCTATCTGTGATCGAAAGGTCAGCTGGTCCTGCCAATCTGTGATCCGTGACCACGTTCCGGTAACGGCCGCCGTCTCAAACGGCTTGCGTCGGGAGAAATCCCAGGCCACCAACCACAGTTAACCCTTGTGCTGCCTTCGGGTCACATGACCCAAAGGTTCATAACGAACCATCGTTGTGTTTACCCAATTTTACCCAATACAAAAACAAATGAAAATCATTTTCTTTTAACCTTCGCAATGTGGAGGGTCTGAGACAGCCCGACGGTTAAAAGAAAATGCTTCACTTTGTTTTTGTATGCGGTAAAGTTGTCACAATACGACGGTGGGTAACAATGACTGATGGGTCAGAATGACCCGAAGATAACACAAGGGATAAATTAAACACGAGCGTCTTGATCCCATCTGGTTTTGTTTTGCCTGGTAGAACCCCTCCGCTGCCAGTGTGGAAGCTGACGGACGGACTCTGGCAGCAGGGGCGATTCTATGATCAGAACTTTAGGGGTGCTCAGCCCCCAATGAGAATGTGACATGAATACAGTGCCTTGCAAAAGTGCTAAACCCCCTTGCTATAAATCCTTAATTTCACTGGATAACAATTAATACATTTATGTATTATTATGCAAAATATTGAATGAATGAAAAAACTAAGGATATCCCTTTCTTCATGAACTACCAGCATCAAATGATAATGAACAATAATTATTTTTATTTTTGTATTATTATTATTTTTAGGGGTGCTCAGATGAAAGGGTCTAAAAAATCGCCAATGGCTTGCAGGAACTCAAAATCAGACAGACAGTTTTATAATCATCGTCAGGGCTCCACAGAGACCCATGGATCGACAGATCACAGATACCCTTGAGGAAGACGAGGAGAAACTCCCAGGGAAATTCTGTGTGTCGAAAATGAAAGAAACCTTGGGAGGAGCCAGTCAGCCTGAGCCCAGATGGTGATCCCCTCCCTGGACTCGCGGGACCCGAATCCCCGTCACCTGGCAGGCAGGGGGTCCACCGAGCAGACATCATTAGAGGATCCACATCCTCAATGTCGCCTCCAGATGTTAGAAAGCAGCCCAGTTACAATTTCAACGTGGGGCTGCCTCAGCTGGTGCTGCTTTGCGTGAATGCAGATTGAATGTCGGTGCAAAGAACCGGCATGGAAAACTGCCCTTTTTCGAAGACATTTGCGGCTAATTTTATCAACCCCTCAAACAGAGATTATAAATGTCTGCTCATTTTTGCAATTCTTTGGGAAATTTAAGATGTCACCAAATCTGGGAGTTGATTCTTCTGGGGTTAGATGAGAATAAGCTGACAGTACACCCACACATGAAAAATGTACAACCTGTTACTTGATATTTCTATCTCTTTTTATCCTTCTTCTTCTGTAAGCTCCTGCTACCACATTGGTTTCCCATGTCTGTGCTGCTTCCATGACAGACGCTCTGGTTTTGATGGTGTAAAACCTTGACAAGCTGGCGACCCGGGAAGCTCTGACAAGAAGGCACTCTGAATTTAGTGAGTTTAGTTCCACACACGGCGTGTCCTCCTCACGATGACAGCGCCGGGATTCGGTCTGGGGAGAGCTCTCTTACTCTCCCCCCTGGGGCCGAGTGCCCCACTCTCAGGGTCTAGCAGCCTGTCTGCAGTGGGAGCCTGGAGGGCCTGTGGGTAGACAGCGCTTTCATGTCGTAGATAGCCCCACGATCCCTCAAAGCTCTATCAGGTTTTTAAAGATGACAATCTAAGAGGAGGAGTCATTAGGGGTGCATGTGACTACCGTGGAAGTTGGAGTCCAACTTGATGTTACTTTTATCGAACGTCATTGTGATGTGGGAGGAGGATGGTGTGACAGTTGATCCTAGTGCGTAGTTCTATTTCCAGTGCTAATAGTGGAGCAGATGAATACAGTAAACTGAAATTAGGATTTTAAGATCTGAAACTAATTAAAAGTGAGGAATAGCAATCTATAACGTTATTCTTTCTCCACACATATTTAGCATTTCCTAACTATGTATTTATTATTTGATGACAGGAAAATACATCCACTGTACTAAAGGAAGCACTCTAAATAAATGATAGTGTAGAACCACTAGGAAGCTAAAAATAGATCTTATAATGAGTAAATCCAGGCAGCACTCCAGACAAACAAACGATCTGTGCCCCCTCCCTCCTCCCCCCCTCTCTCAAAAAACATGATTTGCATATTTTTGTGGAATGAGATTTAAACTCCACACTTCACGCCTCAAACGTTTGTGTACACAACATAATTCTCCCCTGAGCTTTGCTCGGAACTAGGTAGAGTAAAAAAAAAAAAAAACGGATTGGGGTATGGGAACCCAGCCTACAGGTACTGCATTACTGAGAGCAGAAGAGCAACTGGGGGCAGGCCAAACCCTCATTTACCCTGAGCCAATGCAAAACCTATCTTGTCTCTTAATTAAATGTTAAGACTTTTGGCTCCCATGTCAGGGAGAGGGGAGATGTGCCTAGTTTCAGTAATGATTCATTCAGGCATTTTGGACTGCATTCTCATAGTAGGTGTACATAATACAGAATGGTGCAGATATAATGGGGGTCAGATGGCTGAGCGGTTAGGGAGTCGGGCTATTAATCAGAAGGTTGTTGGTTCGATTCCCGGCCACGCAAAATGACATTGTGTCCTTGGGCAAGGCACTTTACCATACTTGCCTCAAGGAGAATGTCCCTGTACTTA
Source organism: Osmerus eperlanus (assembly GCF_963692335.1). Classification (NCBI taxonomy): domain Eukaryota; kingdom Metazoa; phylum Chordata; class Actinopteri; order Osmeriformes; family Osmeridae; genus Osmerus; species Osmerus eperlanus. Next base: position 15,403,233 of record NC_085031.1, read on the forward strand.
CTGTAAGTCGCTCTGGATAAGAGCGTCTGCTAAATGACTAAATGTAAATATTACTTAATTATGCCAGAAATACATTATCATTCACCACTGTATCTTTCCTGCCTATCATTACCATAATTATAGACGTATATATTTCAATAACATTACAAGTGTAGCCTAGTTGGCATATGTAATATATATTGCTGCTCCAGCTTAAGTGTGGTACTACTAATCATTGTAAAAATAAAAAAACATTACTAATATTGTGTTGTGTCAAGACAGTGTATGCTGTATGCTCTGCATAAAAGTGCTAAATGACTAAAATGTAAATGTAAATGCAAATGAACCTCTAAATTAACACTTGGCTGAGTCTGCCTACATTCTGATAGAGACACATTAAATACAATTTCATAAAGCCTCAACTGATGATTATCTATATTTCCGTGGTGACCGTACATTGGGAGACTATAAAAAATAATAACAATGTTGACATGTATATGCCATCTATTAAGAAGACTTTAGCTGAATGAGCAATGAGGAAACATGTTGGTGATGACAGATACAACAATACATGAAATTACATTTGGCCAAGCTGGTATTCACCAGTCCACAAGCATCTCCCCCCCGTTCTGGGTGAACATGATCACATGATGGCAGCCAGATCCCTGATGTTGTCAAACCAGTCTTTCCTCAGCAGACAATCGACTGGGATTATTAACTGGTCACGTCTTGCTTTGGAGGTTAATCTGCATTCAGCCACTAAACTCATTTGAAAGGCGATCACAGTGTTTATAATCGACAGTCATTATAAAAGACCGCCACCATCACTCAGGTGCCACATAAAGAGAAACAATAATGGATGACACTGACGGTTTCTTTACGACCACAGCGCAATAACAGCTGGCACGTCTTTCAGATATGGCTGTCCCTGGATGTAACACCTCCAGAACAACTTATACATGCAAAACAAAGCTACAATTATTCATGCAGTTTCCTTAGACAGAATATCTATCTATTCATCTTGACTGTGTTTAATCTATTGATCGGCCCATCTCTCTCTCTCTATATATATATAAATATATATATAGGGGTCAGATGGCTGAGCGGTTAGGGAATCGGGCTATTAATCTGAAGGTTGCCGGTTCGATTCCAGGCTGTGCAAATGACGTTGTGTCCTTGGGCAAGGCACTTCACCCTACTTGCCTCGGGGGGAATGTCCCTGTACTTACTGTAAGCCGCTCTGGATAAGAGCGTCTGCTAAATGTAATGTAAATGTAATATATGTTAACGACCATGTAGCAAAGCTACGCTCGGGACAGCGTCTGCTAAATGTGTGTATATATATATATGTTAATTTGTCGTGCTTCAAAGTTTGAATTCAGTATTCAGCACAGCCTGCCCTCACTGGTAGAGGTCAAGGTCTTACAGAGCAGTGGAGATGGTGAAAAGGAGAGGAGCAGATAGAAAGGGCACAGTGAGAATGTGCAATTAAACACCCAACTGCTCCTGCTGAATACCAACAGCGTGAAAGGTAGGGCTGGTGACAGCAACTTTAGGTAGAGACAGCTGTAGATTCAAGTAGTCTTGACATTTACTTTACTATAAATCTCCTTGTTTAAAATATTAATTTTTGGTGTGAAGAGATTGGATTTCCCTGATGGATATTGGAGTGATAAATCACACATGGCAATCAGAGGTGGGGCTGGCACGCTGACACACTAAGGCTGAGTCATTTAGTGTCACCCTATTTGGAGGAAGGGATCCCTCACTGATTAGCTGCCCTTAAGCTTTAAAAAAAAAAAAGAGTTTTCATGGGAGCTTTTCATTGTCTTCCTTGAAGGTTTGGGTTGGTTTAGGTGCAGTTCTATGGGCGTATGTGAAGCCCTCTGTGCCTTTGCTTGTAAAAAGGCCTATAGAATTTGATATCACCCAACTTTATACACAAAGCCCTTGCATGTTTCATCACAGGCCATATTATTCCTCAAGGCAGAGAGAGCCCTTTTTACATCACTGAGGGATGTCATTATCATCCTGGCATCCTCCTCAGGAAACCAATCTGGAACAAATGGCAAGTTCTGTCAGGATACGGTGTTCCTGATTGCTATCTGCTTCCCTGGCAGAAGAGGCGGACAGCAGAATGGGACCATCCCAAGAGTGACACATGGCTCGTCAGGACATCCTTGACGGTACATAATTATGACGGCAATAAAAGAAGTCCATTAGCGCCATGAGTATCTAGTTTAATCGACATTAAAATGCAAGCATTTCTGATTTATCTATCTAATTACACAGTAAGACTGCACACATTAAAAAGTGAGTAAAAAACGACTTTTTATTACAAAATGATCAAGATTAAACAACAATATTAAACAACACAAAGAGATGTTCCCCATCCACGTAAAAGTTTTCAGACTTTCCAGAATCCAGTGACTGGTATCTTGTGTGAGTTCTTATGTGGATGACTGCCTCAGGACAGTAAGGCCCAGACGGTGACCCTTCATTAACCCCACTCACTGTTCATATGGACCAGCCACCCGCCAAGGGGAGGGGGCTGGAGGGAGGGAGGCAGGTCAGGGATGGAGAGAAACTGTGGGGGGACGTCATCCGCAGCTTGACCGTCCTGTTGGTCCTCCTCCTCCTCCTCTTTCAAAACCCTGCAGGAGCGGGATTTTCACTTTAGCACTTGGGAGAGAAATTCAATGGGTGTACATCTAGTGACACAGTGTGTGCGAGTTAGCGCTGGTAGCTCGTAGCCTCGTACCCTCCGCTGCTCAGGGCAGCTCTCTTCTTCTCCCTCCTGGTGAGCCAGTCCTCTATGCTGCGCTCAGGGAGCGCTCTGTCTCCGGGGGATTCCCTGTGATGCCTTTCCTCTGGAAGACAGGGGGGTCAGATGGTTGTTAACCCTAACTTACCTTTATACTTGCTAGTTCGATTCCCGGCCGTGCAAAATTACGTTGTGTCCTTGGGCAAGGCACTTCACCCTACTTGCCTCGGGGAGAATGTCTGAATGACTTACTTACTGTAAGTCGCTCTGCTAAAATGACTAAATGTAAATGTAAGACAGAACCCATCACTTGTTATATGAAACTAATCTAGCCGACGCCATCCCCACGGCAACTCCCGTGAGAAGGGGATCGATTCATTGAACGGAGATAGAAAGATAAGCACGATTGGAGTCAACACGAGTAAGCCGATACGCCTGGATTTCTAAAACGTATCGTATAAGACAATACGTTTAACTGCCCACACGGGATGTGGAGTCATGTTGCGTGCGCCGCAACAAATTTGGACAAGGCAGACAGCACCATCTTGTGGAAGCAACTCACCTTCGATCTGTCTTTTCAGGTTCTCCATATCCCTCTCTGACATGTGAGAGAACCGGCAGCTGGGCCCAAAGCCACAGTTCCCTGACGCACAAGAGAAGTAAGGTTATTGATTAACGTTAATATGATTTTCAAACTGACATCTTTAAGGGACCTTCATCTGGTCCTTGTGTTGGTCAGGGAGTCAGGTGGCTGAGCGGTGAGGGAATCAGGCTAGAAATCCGAAGGTTGCCAGTTCGATTCCCGGTCATGCCAACTGACGTTGTGTCCTTGGGCAAGGCACTTCACCCTACTTGCCTCGGGGGAATGTCCCTGTACTTACTGTAAGTCGCTCTGGATAAGAGCGTCTGCTAAATGACTAAATGGTCGTACCTGTCTGAAGAAACTTCCGGCAAGGCTTCTTAGCTTGTTCATCATACAGAAGGGCTGCAGTGTCTGTTGAACGAGAATGGATGTCAATGTTTACAACTCCAACCAGCTATGCAGCAAAGTCAAAAAAAACAATTAATTTAGGCATACACCTTGTTCTACCCCAGGTTACAATTTAAAACAATTAAAATGATCTTGAAAGAAAATAATACACCGTCTGTGGAGTAAATAACTTGCCTCTGAAATGGTCGAACCAAGCTTTTTTTGATCTGTGGTGCTGAACTCCATTCAAGTGTTTTTTTCTATTGTGCATGTTGTCCTGAAAGGACCTGTCGCAGTAGTCACAATAATACCGCTTCCCCATGATGAGATGCTGGTCCCAGATTCTGAAAAGGCATCGCATACTGTAAATTACCCTCGTTTTTGCTCATAATGTGGGAATAGCTGACGGCCATAGTAGCGAATGTCCGTCAGCAACTCTGACAAAACGTAGGAAACGGAAAACATATTTGTTCAAAAGCCCTGGAGTAAAGTAGCCTACCTTAATTTGAAAGCTAGCACTACACTACGTTGGCTAACAAACAAAGTAATGAGTTTCTACACTCCTGTTAAGCTTTGCTATTTGATTATTGAACGAAAACAATTCTATGCTGTAACAATAAACAATACATTATGAATTTGTACGTGTATTTACCTTATATAAGCGCAATATTACACATCCTATATGTTTTGGTTTGTAGGGTACACGTTTTACCACACGGTTCGGTTGACGTTAGAAGTACGTTTTAAGGTGTCGTCATATCCGGAAACTGCATTTCTCCGCCACCCACCCAGCATCCACCATGTCGCTAGTGAAAGGTGTCTACCACTTGCTCTTCAAAAAAACATCTACCTTTACCGTTACCATTATGGTCGCAGCGGTACTATTTGAGCGAGTGTTCGACCAAGGAGGAGACGCTATATTCGAGCAACTGAATCGGGGGGTAAGTGTTGTCAGCGCTATTCCTAACAGACTCGTTGACCTTAGCTAGCCATTATGTTAGCAGGAAGCTAACGGAGGACACGGCGCAACAGCCCTTAGACTAGTACTGTAACCGGCTCCTACTAGCTCATAGCTTTTGGCCCAGTAATCCTGTTTAAATGTAACTAACATTCCTAACCATCTTGTTTGTTTGACAGAAAACAAGTCTATAGCTGGGTTGTTGTATCGTATAATCCTGGAATTCTAAACCCCTTCATCGAGTTAGCTTATTGGTTTGCTAACTAAATGTCCAATGACTGTCAATAATATTATTAACGCCCGTGTTGTTCTTGCACTGTGTGTATAGAAACTCTGGAGCCACATCAAGCACAACTACGAGAAGGAAGACGAATAGAATGCAGCCAATTGATGCGGCGGGAAGGAGGCTAACGCTACCGTTTCAACATCCCATTCCTCCCGAGTCCATCTTCCAGAATCGTCACTTCGACATTGTTTTGAATGTCAGGCTGAAGTGTTGTCTTGTCTATCAGAAATCCTGTTGGGGTTAAAAGACTGATCAGATCATCATGGAAGAGTTTCCTGTTAACTTGTCCTCTCCCCTGCCATTGCTCTCCTGACTCCTCGTCCTCTTAACCTGTAAATGTACTTTTAAATTACCTCTGTCAATAAATTCCAGATAAACCTTTTATATTTGTAGGTTTGGTGTGTTCTGTAAATAATGGTTCTGTTAATATGGTGACATTGAACAACCATGTCTTTCTCAGTACAGACACAACCGTTATGGTGCAAATGTACCTTCTACTTCAAGTACTCCTTACTCTGGGATCAATAAAGTGCCTACAATAGCCACTTCTCCAGTACCTCTATACAATGCAAAAACAAGTATGGTATAATACAATTATAATTTACACAGTCCAGTTTAAATGGATTGAACTATTTTAGCTTCTGTTATTAATATCAAATTGGGGTTGCTCTGTTCAACTGAAATGTATATTTGCGTAGTATCTAGAATGCACATCACTCACATTTGAAAGGGCTTTATTAGTCAACAATTTGGAGGTGGATTCCAAATCGACTTTTTCTGATATAAATCATAAAAGATTAATGTCGATCTTTAGAACTCCTGACATTTCTCACCCCATTTGACCTCCGATCATGCGGCTTCATGTTGGGATGCATGGAGGCTGAGATCCAGCAGATGGCGCTGTGTGCGTGTGTTCTCTGTGAGAAGTAAAAACATTGGAACAGAACATTATAAATACAAGTGACCAGAAATTTAGTTTGCCCCAAAGCAATTTGTGTTCCAAAACTACCCCACTTTCGGTAAATTTTTGAAAACTTTCTTAAATTAAACAGCTCAACTGTAATTGACAATCAAACCTTTTTTCTATTCAAATTCAAATATGTGTTGCTGCATTTCAAGAGAATGTAAATAAATCATGTGCAACACGTTTCCAAGCCTGTTTATTAAGATGTTTACATACTATACACCACTTGATTTTCTGCTTTCCTTTGCAGTTGTTGTTTTTTTTCCACCAACTCATAAAGTAATTTTTTTTCTCTCCCAAGCTATGTAATGGCTACCAGATGTCAATGCTTTCATAGGGTGTCACTATGGTAACCACTGTCTCCCTGGAGGATTCTGGGACAGGATTGAGTTGGTGGTTGTTCCTCAAGGTCTGGCGTGCAGTCGCAGACCAAGCTCCAGGGATATGTTTAAACTGGCAGTCAAAAAGCCATTCTGGTACTCCTCTCACCACCAGACCACAGGCTTTTCCCACATGGCATCTGAATCAATCTTTTTTTCAATGAGCTGCACACACGCACTCTTACTAAATCCCGAAGGCATGGTTGTTAACCCTAACTTACCTTTATACTTCGCACAACCACTACTAATTTACTTGCTCTGAAGTAGTCCAACCAGCATGATGACCTTACATGCTGAAGTATCATTTCTAATCATCTGCTACTCATAAACTAATCATACTTGGAACCCCCCCCCACCACACACACACACATCTTTAACAAACTATTTCCGCTGTTCTTTGCTTGTGTCAGTGTCAGATGTGAGCATGTCTGAAGATGTTAGAATCGTCGAATCAGCACAACTGGCTCCAGCTCAGCATCTGGGTCTGATTAAACACCATACGATCTGTCGGCTTCTCTGCCACCTCCAAAAAAACTGCTCATGCAGCGCCGGCAGGACACATGTCAGCCACACGGGCCTGCCTGGACACAGACCCCAGACTGTTCCACCATCAACAGCCTCCTTGTTTCCATACGAGACCTCTGGTGGCTCCATAGTTCTGGTTGCTACGAGTCAATCTAATTGTGTCAACATGGGCTTCAAAGGTTTTCTCTTTATAAATATGAACACTTTGAGTATTTGGAAAAGTTCCTTATTTCTGAAATAAGATTTTTGTAAGAGTGCACTGACACATTATACTCCCGAGAGTAAAGGAAATATCGTTGTGTTTGATTTTAATAAAATAAATGGTTGAAATTAAATGAAAATGATTATAATCTCTTGCATTCTTTATAGTATGTTTTATTATGAATATCTAAGTATTAGAATACACAAAATACTGAATATAAAGCATTGTATGAGAAAAAAAGGTTTTGTAAAAAATATAAATCCAGGGCAAAAACACCTTATTTGCCCAAAAATACTTAACAAATGTATCCAGTACACTGTTAAAAATAAAAAATAAACAAAACAAAAAAAGACAAAAACAAGACCGTTAGTTTACAATCTGTGGCGGCATCACGGCCACCTTTGGCTCAGTCTTTGTTTTCAGGTCTGAATTTCCGTCCTTGCCCTTCTTTCTCGGAGGCTTTTTAATGGGCGTCTTCTTGACCACCAGGTCTCCCTTCTCGGGTCTCTCAGAGTCTTGTTTCTCCAGAGTCTTGGCTTCTTTGGATGGCGACTCTGAAGCAGAACGCTGCAGGCCACTGGACGTTGATGTTGGTAGCAGGGCCTTTCCAGCTCCAAGATGGCAGCTTGCGGAGGTCTTTTGGGGCGGTGTGGGCTTCTTCCTCTGGCCCTGAGAGAGGCTACTCTCCTCGCTGGTCTTGTCTTCGCTTCTGCTCAGGCTCTGAGTCTTCTCCTTCAGCTGAGCAGCTAACAGAGAAGCTGCCTCCGGGTTGATGTGCGGTTGAATAACTTCTCTGTTGTTGGAGGAACTGGGACTTTTCGGCGGAGACTCAGTGGGGTCTGGAGTCTTCTTACTGACGCGGAAACCGCTCATTTTCCTAAAGACACTCTGTACGGCCCCGTTTATGTGGTCCAGCTGCACCAGACCTGAACTGTTTCTCTGTGTTTTCGTCTCACCAGAGGCACTGGCCTCATCTATGCATGTAGCCTCCTCTGGGCTCACGGTCCTGTTTTTGCTGGATTTCTTTCCCGATCTCGATCTCTCCTCCACAATGGTTTCTTCCTGACTTAACTGATTGGGATTGGCCCCAGTGGCTCCATGGATCCAAGAGACTTTGGGCTTTGTGGAAGGGTCCGGGGGCCTTGGCTTGACTCTCTCTGATGACGCACACTTCCTGTTTTCTTTAGGTTTGCTCCTCCCACCTTTGTTATCGTTTGGCTTATTTATCTGCTGTGGAGGCTGAGGGGCGGGGCCTTTGAGGGCCACACTAGCAGACTCTGAGCCACTGCAGGAACCCTCGCTCTCTGAGAACGGCTGGCATGGAAACGGCTGGCATGGAGGCTCACTGCTGTTGGCTGCTGAGGCCTGCTCAGTCACCCTTGTGTCCTCAGGCAACGTCTCGACCTCGGAGACGCCGTCCACGTCCTCGTCATCGACAAGAATCGTTGTCTCTGTTGTGTTGTTTCTGTCTTCTTTCCTTCTGTTGTCCTCGCCGGACTCTGGACGGACGGAACACAAGACAGGACAGAATGTTACGGACGTTAATTTGTCTGTTTCAAAGATATGCCCCTATATCGTCATCTCTATCGCCGTGATCTTCTTTCTTCCTATAATCATCCAATCAATCCTGACCTCAGCTACAACTTAACGTTCGAAAGGAAGAGGTCACGATTTGACAAAGGCGTTGGTTTTTAGTTTCCTGTTATTTCTGGCTCATGTTACTGGACTTCTAATGGGATGAGATGGCTTGATTAAAAAAAGCTTATCTAAGTAAGCTGAAGCTTTAAGTAAACACCTCATCTGGATCTCAGCTAAGATTAGAGCTGAGCCCCAGACAGGATATGAATGTTTTGTATCTGTTTACAATACAAATTATTTGATTGAAATTAGGTCATGTATTTGGGTGATTTGTTAAAATAACCAGGACCACCTCAGTCGACATCCTACACAGAATGTTCCTTTACAAGGGAACAAAGATTTGACAAAACGTCTACCATCTCAATTCTAAGTTACTAGGATCACAAAGTGATTCTCCCTGTTGGAATGGCACTGCTTTGGAAATCGAGGCTAAATTTGAAATAAAGCGACCTAGGTTTCAAACAGTTTTTCATGATGAGCTCAAAAATAATTTGCCAGACAGAACATCTGAATATTCTAAGTGCCTACAACATGCTTGTAGCAAATACTGTCCCCAGAAAACAGGACATCAGCTGTCATACAGCAGAAACACTTGACAAACTCTCAGCTTCAAAGACACTACATTAATCATAGATGAGGTCACAGCGGGTGATTTTGAGCTTCCTAGACTGGTGGAGGCCAGAAAAGCAGGGGGGGTCAGTGTGGGGGTCAGATGGCTGAGCGGTTAGGGAATTGGGCTACCAATCAGAAGGTTGCCGGTTCAATTTACGTCTGTGCCAATTGACGTTGTGTCCTTGCGCAAGGCACTTCACCCTACTTGACTCGGGGGGAATGTCCCTGTACTTACTGTAAGTCGCTCTGGATAAGAGTGTCTGCTAAATGACTAAATGTAAAAGTTTAAAGGAAGACAGAGAAGGTTGCACCGGTCACCCACCATCCTGGGGCACGGAGTAGACTGGGCTGTCCTCGGCAGTCTCTTCAGAGGAGAAGGACCCTCGGGAGGACCAGGAGGGGGAGGGCTGCTCTAATGCTGAGGGGGGCTCGATGAAACTGCAGTTGAACGTGTTTTCATGGTCGTGGTGCGACACTTCAAAAGGAACACAAATCAGACAACAACACAGTTAGGTTTTCCTGCATGGCCATATCTGGAAATATATCTGCATATTTCATCAGTACGTCCATGTACAACGAATAATGAGTATATTTTACAGGCAGCATCAGACTACCCTGCCCCCTTTCTCCCCCTTTCATCCCCCCAGACCCACTACCCCAGTTCCAGTAGAGAGAAATTGCAGGTTAGGATAATTTTTGCCACTTCCTGTCAGGCTGTCCAGAGGGGCCCTTGTTGGAATGAAGGGAAACGGAGGAAGAGAAGGGGGGGAGGAGAGGGGGGAGGCAGAGCGCAGCTACAGACATGCACACATTGACCTCATCACCACAGCACTTCCTCCTAAAACCCACTAAAGACAGAGGGGTAGTGATACTCTTATCCTCAACCCTGACCTCCGACTGTTTACCTGGCATGGGTGGAAAGGTCCAAGTCTGACCTTAAGTCCTTTTGATCAAGTCCCCCTTTATACAAGTTCGTTTTTTACTCAATCGGTCCCCTTAAAATAGCCCATAAGAGCTCATCTCCAGACACTAATTCCAGACATGAATAAGCAATGCTGTTCTGATCCTTGATTGTCTGTTGTGCTTGCTATATGAGCTATTTCTATGTCACTTTGGATAAAGGTGTCTTCTAAATGAATACAACGTCAATGTAATATACAGAGTATTTGTGTAGTTCATTCAACAGCCAGGCAAGACGAGGAAATGTAAGTGTTGAGGTTTGGTACAGGCAATGCCTACCAACTACTTTGGGTAATTTCTGCCTCCTCAGCGGAATTCGAGGCAGCTTGGAGCTTATTCTAGTAAACCCTCCACAGAGCTGTCTCTTAGTCTGTCTCTTAGTCTTGTTCTCTGGGCTGAAAGTAATAAACAAAAAGCAAACAGTGAATTCTCCACAGAAATGTAAAAGTGATGTCTGTAACTACACACACGCAAAAAAAAAACGCATCACAAACACATAAAATCCTCTAAGAGCAGAATAACTACACAGAGTCTGTCACTGGCTCATAAAAAACACAAGATTACAGCGCTTTGAAAATCAAAAGAAACGTTGTTTCACATCAACGCATGTTCTGGACTGGAGGGGCCTTACTCGTCGCTGTTCTTCTGCCTGCACAGGCAGCAGCAGCAGAGCAGAGAGAGGAGCAGGAGGAGCAGAGAAGACACCAGCACTCCTGCTGCCATCACACCCATCCTCTGGTTCGGCTCTGAAACACCAAAACAACGTGCCGAAGCGTTAATCTGTCCCGTGTTTCGCTTGTCCACCGCGAGCTACGCACTGTAGCATAAACATGTCATTAAAAAGTAATCTGATGATTGTCTTGTTTTAAGGACTCCTTCGACTTATCATGTAGCGGGATTCAATAACAGAGACAGGGGGTGCTTTCGTGTTATCAGCTGTTTGAGACGGGAACATGGAAGCTTCTTACGTAGGTTGCACGCTCCAGAAACGGGGTGGCAGTTGTTGTCGTGACAGGAACATGTCTGGGCACAGTCGATGCCATATTGACCAGGTGCACAGCTTATATTACAACTGTTCAGAGACAAAGGATAAATCACACATGCACAACAGAAAAAAGTCCAAATCATAGTCACTTTTATCACTGGTTTTGAACCTTCCAGTATATGTTACATTTACGTTTCAATATGGTACGTCTAAACTATAATGTAAAAATAACATCCCAACTTCATAACTTCAGGGTGTTATTTAATTCACTCTCACAGTTACATGAGGAATATTTTGAACTCACTGAGCTCCATGGAATCCAGAGTCACAAAGACATTCTCCAGTAGCAAAGTGGCAAGTCCCATTGAAGCAAAGCTTGCATTCGTTGGCACAATTTTCTCCATATGTTCCGTTTGGGCACTTGAACTCACACCTGTCAATATGAAAATGAACACATTTTTACTAAGGGAGCGATACCTGAGCACAGAATATCATCTTTTTATAATGCAACAACAGTACTTTGCAAAAGTTTAAGGCACAAAAAAAGTCTAACAAAACTGCTTAACAAATGTATATACATATTTTTTTGAGTACGTATTCAATATGTATTTTAATGGAGTTTACATTTATAATCCGGATCTAGTTTCAGTACCTGTCTCCCATAAAACCAAGGTTACAGTGGGGGCATTTGCCGTCAATGCGATTGCAGAAGTGCCCGTCTTTGCACGGCGGGCAAATGTCGTGGCAGTTCTCACCAAAGAATCCCGGGGCACACAACTGGTCACACCTGGTGCCGTTCCAGCCTCGCTCGCAGGTGACACAGCGCCCCTCAGTCACCTTGCAGGGCTGCTGGCCTTTACAGTGGCCACACCTGCACCAAGCACAGTCACAACGCAAGACGTTTTAAAGTGTTTGTTTCGCACAAGGAGTGTGAAACCACACAGGTTTACACAGGTCCATCAGAGTGGACCTGTGTAAACACTCAAGAATTAAAATGAACATACCTGGTGCTACATTTATTTAGTTTTTACAGGGACCTGAATGGTACACCCCGGACGAGCACAATGTGTCAGGATTTGAATGGTTCGACCATGCTTCACACTTCACACATAGACAGGGCTTTTTCATTTAATTTTGTAGCTGGTTACCAGTCTGTGACCAACACCATTGGATTTGCTTTCTTGTTGGGTCATGGGAAAGAAGCCTACTGGCTCTAGCTGACCAACACTATTGGCTACGCTTTCCTATTGGGTCATGGGAAAGAATATACTGTCTCTAACTGGGTCACACCTTAAAAGGGATGTCAACCACATTAGATCTGCCTGCTCGGCTAACCGGTGACATCACCGCACATGCGAACGCTGGAGCGCCCCGGCTGTGAGGCGGCGAGCATGTGCCTTACCGGTTCCTGCAGTTCTGCCCGTAGAACCCGGCGGGACACGGTTCCTTGCAGAACTTCCCCCTGAAGCCTGGCCTGCAGGTGCAGGATCCGTCGGCCTGGTTGCAGCGCCCGTGGACGCACTGGCACATGTTCTCGCAGTGGGTTCCCCAAAGACGCTCCCGACACTGGCAGCGGCCAGTCAGCTGCTCGCACGGAGACCTGTTGCAGGAACACTGGGCGTTGCACAGCTGTCCGTACCAGCCCAGATAGCACTGACACTGGCCCGTGTTGGGGTCACAGTGAGAGTGGCTGCTGCAGTAGCACTTGTTGGAGCACGTGTCGCCCCAGAAGCCCTGATAGCAGGTGCACACGCCTGTGTCTTGGTGGCACGAGCCCTTCTGACAGCCGCACGGATGCTCGCAGTTCGACCCCCAGCGGTTGGGCTTGCAGGTGCAGGTCCCTGTGACATCGTCGCATTGGCCGTTGGGGTGGCAGGTGCATTTGCCCTTGCAGTCAGGACCCCAGTACTGGGAGGGACACTCTGTAGCAAGGTAGGAAGAAGAAGGAAGGGTAAAATAAAATATGACATATTAATTCAGTTACGTAACTCTTCTATTGAAGTCTGTACATGACTCACACTGAGCCGACTTGTATTTAATATCAAAAACAAAAGTTAATTGTACACATATAGGCAACAAGAAAATGTATAGTTAACAAGACCAACAACACAAGATACTTACTCATATCACAGGTAGCACCAAAGTAACCATGACGACAACGACATTCATTGGGGCGAACACAAAGTTCGTTCTCGTTGCAAGTGAAGTTACCCTCACAGAGTGCTGTGGGGACAAAGGCAGAAAGGATCAAAAACTTGAAAACACTTTATCTGTCATAACGTTAGCATTTGAAAGTGTAATGAGTGTAATGAGTCAATGTACACACGTGTTAAGCATTCCTTTCCTAATTGAGTCCAACCACTGCAACATTGTAAACCTCCTTCAGATCTGATTAGAGAAGCAACATTTTAGTTAGTAGATTGTTGTAATTTAAGTAATTACAGTGTTATTACACAGATAGGGGAGTAAAGTAATATAAAGTTCCAACTCAAAAATAGCACATTCAACTCTACAACATGTCCACTGCCAAAGTCACTACAAGATAAGGAGAAGGAAACCGTGTGTATTTGTTAAAGTTTTGCAGACATACAAAAAAAACACCAATCTTGATATTTAACAAGCAGTCACAACCAGAATCTTTTTGTTGTAAAGATTCTGTTGATTTTGCAAAGTGAAGTTATATATATAAAACCATTTTATTGTGTGAAAGATTTCTTACCCAGATTCGCAAACATTTCTACCTCTGGGATTTAGTCCTTGACTCCAACAGAGAAGTACACTCAAAAGAAACACAGTAACTGTTATATTCCTTGTTCCCATTTTGCTAAAGAAAGCATCACTGAGTGTTTTCCAGGGAAAATAGGCGACCTTTATTCCAAGCTCCACTGACACCTCCTGCTCTGAGTTGAACAAAATATTTGCCCATGCAGCTCTCTGTAATCAAGAGCTTTCCCTGGGCTGAAGTGTGAAAGAACTGACAAGATGTTGCAAAAACGTGAAACTTTAGCAGCTCCCAAAACTTCCAGAGTGGCAGAACAGCATGGAAGCCCTCCTCTGAGTCCTCCCACCCCTCTGGGAAGCAACTGTCCAATGACGGCATCGGGCAGTCTGACTCCCGTCATCCTCAAAGACCAAGATACCGATCTAGAGTATTTGTTTAAATGTAGACAGCTGCCATCGTATCCTATAGCTAGTCTGAATATTTTATATATATTTTTTTTTTTTACAAGAATAGGAATTAGTCGCTGACTTTTAAATTATACTTCAACATATAATTTCGAAGTTAGCAAACAATGATGGCATGACTGCAACTCAAAGTACAGATATGCAAGACTATATTAAGGAGTATGTCTACTAGTTTTGGTTTAAACATGAAGTAATTACACAGATACTATGTAAACAAATGAATACGTCAACTGATACACTGAAAATGTGGTCAAGGGCTCCCTCTGTTGCTAAAAGATTGTGTCTCACTCCATGTTACAAAAGTCCCCGAGTCTGAAAGGCTTTATTTCGTAGGCTATAGCTATAAACTGTAGGTTATTCTTTATGTTCACAAATGACAAGGAGCCACATGTTTCCAAAATGGCCACCACAGGGATGATTCGATTTCCTGGAGATAATTGTAAATAAACCTTAATTTTTTTTAGTACATTGGTACGCAACGCTGCGCGCCTCCACGGTCCGCTTCCACATATTAAAATAGTGCTGCTGGCAACGAATAATACACCTTATAATATGGTTCCTGCAGTGCCATGGCGGGCCGGACCAAATGATTTCGCGGGCCGCATACGTTCCCCACCCCTGTTTTAGGAGGTTTACTATAAACCACCACAATAACGCATAATGTTCGGCTATGGTATTTTTGCATCGCACCAGCAGCGTGCAATGAACGTGCATATAACCATTAAATAACCAAGTAGTCTATTTAAAGTACTTATTTACCATGCTGTAAACTTAGCTTCTGCGCCACTCTATATAGGGTCTACAACGAGCCCGCGCGCTGGTTGTGCTGGCTGTGATGAGGGAGTTCCTGAATACTAAATGTTTAGTGCGTCAGAATGAGCGATATCCAATCGCTGTGCGTGGCGCCCATGGTTTATAAAGATCCTCGCCGCATTAGCTGACTCAAGAAAGTTCTCCATCAGTCGCTTTTTCCGCGTGTACTCTCAAGACCAGGAACTTTATCTTCACTTGACTTCCATATATAAACTGATGTCTTATACTAAATTAGTACCAGCTCTAATCAGGGCAAATTCGGAAAATATCAAGAGAATACGTTTTTCTTCGTGTCCTGGGAGGTTTCGGTCAACTGTTGCTTCAACGCAGAGGACAGAGGTTCAGGGTGGGGAGAAAGACCCACGAATCGATGGTGACTGTACGGTGACGAAACCGGTTCAGGTTGACCTCATAAGCCAGACAAAAAACGCCGCAGACACTCACACACTTAAAATTACAATTGACTTTGAGAACACCCTGGAAGCGTACAAAAGTAAAACCAACATCGAGCTTCTGAGAAGTCTTCTGGTGTTTAAGCTATGTACATTCGACTTCCTCGTTGACAAGAACAAGGAGGTAGGAATCTAGATATCCATCCTCAGTAGGCTACAATGGCATTGTTCAGGTTGCTTACTGGCTAGGTACTTGATTGTGCTGAACTGATAGAAATACATCTATAATATGTATATATACATTATAAATATTAAATGCATTAACTTTGTATACATACGGTTAACCATTTGGAATGGAAATGTATAACCCCCCCCCCCCCCCAAAAAAAAAACAAGGTCAAAAGTAATGTTTTGGGAATCAAAACGTAAGATAAAGCTTCTTGTTTACTCTGACTCCAGGAAAATACTACTTTTATCATTTAATTTGCATTGAATATAATGGAGGCTAGATTACCTCAAGACTTCTTCAAATAAGGTATTTTAAATAACATTGCCCACATGACATACGGTAAGTGTGTTGGAAGTGCCTATTAGGTCCTATCGTGCCCAGGTACGTCAAAACTGCCACAAGGGTCTTCTACTCAAGCTTGGACATTACCTTCATTCATTTGTTTTCATATACAGTTGATGAACCTCACCAAGAAGGTCTTTGGCCAGCGACTGTTTGAGAAGCTGATGAGGATGACCTTCTACGGCCAGTTTGTGGCAGGGGAGGACCATAACACAATCAAGCCGCTGATCAGGAAGAACCAGGCCTTTGGTGTCGGGGCAGTGCTAGACTACAGTGTGGAGGAAGACCTAACCCAAGAAGAGGCAGAGAAGAAGGAGATGGAGTGAGTTTTTCTGACACATTATTTTATCAAACTAAACGTGACACGTCAGTTGTTGATAGCCCCTCATTACTAAGGTGTCCTAAGAACATCCCTAAAGGCCCTTGCACACTGAGTGCGAAATTTTCGTATGCGTTTTTTCGCAATCGTAAGCCTCAACATTCGGTGGCTCTGAATTGCCTAAAAAAACTATCAAAATGCTGGCTATGGATGCGAATACGCAGAAAATCGAACCCGATCCGAACTTTTTTTGACGGACGAAAGTTTCAGAGGCAGTGTGTAAGCGCGATTGACATAACGTGAGGTCGTATTTATTTTTTAATGTGCGAACATTTCGGATACGAATTTCGGACTCAGTGTGCAATGGCCTTAAGACTGCTAGGTGTAGCCTAGATTACTAGTTAAGGACGTGCTCTTGTTTCACTTTCCGCAAGCTAGCTCAAATTGCTCATTGTCATTGATTGACATAACAACAACCATTCTGAATTTGGCAGTTGCATTTGGAATGATGAAACTTGGCAGAAAACGTAACCGTGACCAATTCAACAGTCCACTATGACATCACTGTCAGGTTTGGACTTGTACTTTGGAGTAAAACCTGTTAGGACTGGTTTCAGCTGCCCAAGATGAAAGCCAATATCTCCAGCACAGAGAAATTATGTTCTATGTGTAACAGGACTGTGTGCAATAACTCCTAAGATTGATATTGACAACCCTGCACATAAACATCCCAGGCAATTTTTCACTTAGTCCTGGTTGTAAACAATTACTTTAAATCCCTTGAATTCCTCTGCCCATACCCAGTGTTCATTGGCCAGCCTTGACTGACCTCTTAGTCCTTATTGGTTGTTCCTGGGGGGCCTGTTTAAGCCACTCCCATTGAGACTGCTGTCACATGAGTCGGCACATGGCAGCCCTGTTACCACAGGAAGCTAAGGGGGTGCAGCTTTATTGGACAGTGTTTTGAATGCACCTGGGGAGTGTATATTTGGGTAGGGATTTTCTTACAAGATACTCCCACATTCTAACTGTTACTGAATACTGAGAATGTCAACCAGAGAATGTTTTCTAAGAACATACACAGCTGTAGCTTGGATGTTTACATAAAAAAAAAAACTGCATTCTGATAATACATATAGAATATGAAAAACATTTTCCAAAATATATAATTCACCAAAACTAAAATCATGACATTTAAAAACTTTACAAATGCAGGGTTTCCCACAGAAAAGTTGTTAGTTAAGGTGGTTGGGTGTTGCTTAGGCGACCGCCTTAACTGAAAAGTGCTGCGGGAAACCCTGCAAATGTAATTCATATCAAATTGTGATGAGAGTAAATGTCATGAATAATGTTTAGGCATTGCAGACTGTATAATACGTTTGAGGCAAAGTGACTGCAAGTCAAATGTCAAGGAACACACTGGACTGAGCTTGAGTCTTGTCAGTTACGTATACGTTAGTTACAGAACACCCACTCTTTACACAGGAAGTCATTACACAGTGTTGCAGGTGTCTTAGTATTTTGGTTAAACACATTAGCTACTTCCACCCTGAACCTGGCTTTTATTTGTATAGCCCTTTTCACAGGGGCCCTCACAGAGGGCTTCAGAAATGAAAGGGTTTCCTTTTGCCTGATTGTACAGGAATGTTCCAGATGAACAAACAAATTCAGTGGTTTAGAGGAGTCTTGGAGATTACCTCTCATTCTCTGCAGCCTTTACAGTGTTTTGGGTGCGTCTCTGGTGAATAATTGAGATAAAAGTTTTTGTTCAAACTGGCATGCAGGTTTTGCATAATGTTAAGAGCTTGGGTGCATGCCCATACAGGATACTCCTTTTCTGTGTAATGTGGGTTACAAAGTTAACGTGTTTGTACAGTTTATAATCCAAGGTCAGAATACAAAAGGTTTTTCCGTTTTTCACAATGCTAGCTTTGTCACATGCTGACCTGATTGAAATCTGACACACAACCAACAGTTTAACTTGTTATATTTATAATGATCCCAGCTCTCTCTACAGATAACACATTTGGGGTGGTCAAATATTTCAAATACATTGGTCTCTTCCAAGAAGCCTTTTACTGTAAAAGAGACCTTTCAGTGTTTTAAATTCTAAAAAGAAATAAGAACGGATTATTCGCTAACTTGTTATCTCACTAGGTTTGATTGGAAGAACAAATATTACAAAATGTGTCCTTATAAAATGTTTTGTGTACTTTAGCAGGTAGATACAAACTGTACTGTGTGGTGTTGTGGTGTAAGAGGATGAACATCATACTGACGCACACTCAACCATTTGACTCAGGAGGACCCCTAACCCTTTACTCGGATACATTACCAAAGACTCACATGCATAACTGATCAAATAACAGACTGTTTGCCCTTGTGCATATAGCGTGAGTCCCCCCTGCTTGCTGCCAAACATGCCAGAAATAGAACACGAGGGTGTTCACCCTGGATGGGCTGTGAAACGCCTGGCTCAAACCAGGCGTGACATGAAACGTGATTTGCTTAAGCACATCCTGCTTGGCTAAAACGTTGTTTTGCAACTCCTTTTTCCAATGCTGTCACCTGATTCGTCTGGTCATGTGTTCACCGGTTCATGTCGCTGTCTCTGGTGTCATGCATCTCCTCAGCCAGTCTAAATACTGACCTGATGCATGCATGCATGACAGGACTTCAATACTTCACTGTGTGTTACTCATCTTTTTCTCCAATACCCTCTCTTTCAGTGCATGTGTATCTGAAGCAGAGAAGGAAAGCCCAGGTGTGTATTCATGGACTCAACACATACATTTCAATTCCATTCTGCACTTCAATTCTGTTATTCATCGATTTATTTGCGTGTGATGTTATGCCAGCTTTGATATCTTCAGCATCTTAACACAACCCATCTTAACACAACCCATGCAGAAAACTCCAGAAGTGTCCTGAAATCAAATTTAAATGTGTTAAATGAGACGAATATTGCTTGACCAAGGTTTCAGTTATAATATATTTACAGATAAATTGTAACTCAACAAAAGGGAAGGATGTACCAGTTAGTTGTCTTAAACACATCTCACTGACCATTCTTGGAAACCTTTGGTAAAAGTACCTTTGTGTAATTCTGGACAAAATATATGTAACCAACCTCTTGACATTTCAAGGTGGTTAGTAAGTGTATTCTGAGGTTCGGAGAGAGGCCTCATGTTAACATGCCAGTGAGAGGACAGCCTGGCAGGCTTGACTCTGTGCCCCAGCACAACATGCATTCCTAGCCCCCTGACTCCTGCTGACATGGAAGGACGCAGAGTCTGGCTGACATGTGAGTTAGGTTGATGGCCCAGGCTGGTTCTATCTGGCTGTCTCCTGGAAGCGAGCTGGGGCAGGCCAACGAGGGCATGCCTGTCAGTTGAGTTACAACGCAGATGAGGCCGTAGTCAAGGCGACCTGGACTCTGTGTGTGTTTTACCCTTCAGTCACCTCTCCTCTCCCTTCACGATCTCAATCTGGCAGAAGACACTTTGGAATATCTTGTACATCTTATCGATATGTATTAATATGGAATGTTTTTAAATTTATAAGTTGATTCTATATATTTTGTCCAGAATTACACAAAGCAGCTTTAACAATTGCGAAAAGGGTTAGCTAAGCTAAGTTTCCAACAACAGTAAAAAAAGGCTTACAGTTGACAAATTCACATCTCCTATCTCTGCTTGAAAGAATGTTATCCCAGTACAAACATGTCTGAACAAGGAGATTTCTTGGTGTCTCTAGGCTAAAATCATATTATTTAGGTGGTTGTGTCAATAGGATAACATACCTGCTTGTGTGTTTCCGTCCTGGTGATGTTGTGCACTGGTCAGACGGGTACAGGGTCTCGTTGCCTTGGCGACGTCACACTCTGTTGTTGTCTTTCGTCTCCAGGCATCGGCCATCGTGAGAAGAAGTACAAGGCCCACCGACAGTTTGGTGACCGGCGAGGTGGAGTGATCAGTGCCAGGACGTACTTCTACGCTGACGAAGCCAAGTGTGACAGCCAGATGGAGACCTTCCTCAACTGCATCAAGGCCTCCGGTAGGCTGTTGGTTCTGTTCTTTTGAGCTATGCAAGTGGGCCGTGAAAATGTTGGAAATGGCTGCTTTAGAGGAATGCTACTATCATGCTTAGGAGGTATTTATGTCCTCAACTGATTCAAGGCCTCCGGAATGTTAATATAGTTGTGGACCACATAGTACAGGTTCACAAGCGATTTAACTTAAGGCAAATGTTCCGTGGACATTTTGTCCTCATCTGCTTCAAAGTCTCTGGCATGAGACATACCAGAAGTCTGTACACTAAAGTTATACTCACAACAACGTTACACTACTAGATTTTTTGCATATAATAATAATAACAACAAAGTATTCATTTCATAGACCTGCAGTTAGTTGTTCTAACCACTGAGCCATACCTAACCCCCCGGCACTTTATACATATGTTGTTCCCAGGAGGAAGTTCTGTAGATGGATTCTCTGCCATTAAGATGACTGCCCTTGGTCGTCCTCAGTTCCTGGTGAGTTTGACTGCCTTCGAAATTGTTACATTCAACTGCCTTCAGTTCCATCAAAATTGTATTAAAGTCGTTCCAAAAGACTTCATGGGAGTTATTTCCTCTTAGTTAGTCATCTTTTTTTTTCTGACCCTCTCTGTTATCCCCTCCACCAGCTCCAGTTCTCAGAGGTGTTGGTAAAATGGAGGCAGTTCTTCAACTTGCTCGCAGCACATCAAGGCAAATCCGACATGGCAGCTTTGGAGCAGAAACTGGATCTGGAGCAACTTAAGGTGGGCAAGGTTGCGGGTTGTAGTGGAAACAGACTCTACGTGTCTTGCATGAGCAGGTTCGCTCTTGGTTACCTGTCAAAACTTGAAGCCCACCGTTTTGAATATTTATCATCAAATAACCGTCAACAAACTGCTGTGAAGATGCCGTTAAAATGTAGAGGCTAAGGAGTGTCATTTATTTAAAAAAAAAAATCCCCAAAACCATGTTTCTTTCTTATGAAAGCCAAAACAACTATCCCCCAACCCAATTTTTTTTTTACATTGTTAACCATTATATATATCATATTTATTAATACATTTTCATATTTCTTCTTCAGGATAGTTTGACTAAGTTGGGGGTTGGGGACAAAGATGACATTGAGAACTGGTTTACCGGAGAGAAACTAGGCTCGTCAGGGTAAGAATCTCACACTAAGAGCACGGACACGTACACTAGCTCCTCCTTACAGCAGTTTAAATCACACTGTAGTTGATATTTAGCATTATAAAAGGCATTTTTATAAGGGCCACATATCTTAAGCTTCGGTTTAAGCTTTTGAGCTATTATTATTAGTATTATTGTCATGAACAACAAAAACAACAAACATGATTCTTGATTGTTTTTATTATTCTATGTGCTTATGGTTCTCCACTCTCTCATGTTCCAGGACCATAGACCTTCTGGACTGGAACAGCTTGATCAATGACAGAACCAATATCTCCAACCTGCTCATGATTCCAAACTTTGAGGTGAGCTTAGCTAATGGACCACGCATTTACATGCAGAGGTTAAACAGAACGGTCAGTTTATACACTTTCAAGGGAATCACTAAAGTAGAAAAATTCGACATCAATCTATGTGTTAGTCTTGGTTATTCAACCATGCTAATGTTAAGAAAATTCTCCTCCAAATGGCTTTGGGACTGGGTATATCTCGGTGTTAGTCCATTTGACCGTGTCTCCACCTGGATGTCGCCTTGAATAAAAGTGTCAGCTAAATGAACACATTATTAGTATTATTTGTATTCGTGTTTATTAAAAGGCACAACTCACAATATGAAGGATACATGATTCTTCCGCCCTACAGACGGGCAAGCTGGAGCCTCTGTTGAACAAGTTCACCACCGAGGAGGAGAAGCAGATGAAGAGGTTGCTGCAGAGAGTGGACGTTCTGGCCAAGGTACCATCATCAACACATACAACAACCATAGGCAGAAATCCCGGGGGGACAGGGGGGACACGACCCCCCCATCCTGGGATTTTTGGGGGATTTGTCCCTCCCAATAAATCACTGTAAACATAAGGACATTTTAATCATATTAATAATATACATTATTAATATACATGTGTTACAGCAGTCATTTTGGTGTCCCCCTCAGGAATTGCTCTTGAGAAAATGTTTATAATTGTCCCCCCCAAAATTGATAGCAGATTTTCGCCACTGACAACAACCCATCACTTGCATGGTCTCTGATGCAGTGTGTCGACCCAGATTTCACATCAAAAGTCCCAGATTTCACATTTAAAGTCTCACGTGAATACATTCTCACATAAACAGCCTCACAAAAGACTAAAAGAACCAGTGCATTACTGATGAACCAGGGTACTATTATGTGTAACTAAAAAAGATATATATCCCAGCTAATACTATACCTCTTTTAAGTTAGTTCTCCTACATCAAGTTATTTTCATTATCACAACCTATTTTACAGAGTATAGCTCAGCGGTAGAGAATTTTACGACAGACAGTTTCAAGTTGGAATCCCCCCCCGTATGTTGCGATAGATAAAAGCGTCTGCTATGTAAACACATTAACACATAACATCCACCATAGAAACAAGGACCTGGTGGCCCAGTGTTATAAAATGATATTGATTCGTCTGGATTCCTGGACAGGGTTTCAGCAAACGTTGCTTGGCCAAACTCTGAAAGGACACTATATAGCGTATCGCAACCCTGTTTACTTTGTAAGTGCTGTGGGAGACCTGAGAGGGGGCCTGGAGATTGCACCAGCCAAAAACAGGCAACGAGAATCTGCATCATATAACCAAACCTCAGGAAGTACCTCAGGATACAGACCAACAAATACACGCGTGTTGGAACCAGACACGCCAACACCGTCAGAGCCTCTCAGTAATACATGTATGTCCAGATACGTGCGTGTACACAGCCGGTGAAGCGAGGACAGATATTTTCCGGGGGGCGGGGGGGTCACGCGGTCGTAGGGGAAGGGGAGGTGACCGTTGTGTGGCTCTTGTTTCCCAGTATGCGGTGGAGAACGGCGTGAGGCTGATGGTGGATGCAGAGCAGACGTACTTCCAGCCCGCCATCACCAGGCTGACTCTGGAGATGCAGAGGATCTTTAACAGGGATAAACCCATCATATTCAACACCTTCCAGTGCTACCTCAAGGTATGCACCCCCCCCCCCCCCCCCCACACACACACACACACACACACAACACTGATAACAGTCCATGTTGGCCCTGTGTGTGCGGCCGCTGAATACACAGAGTGAGCATCGTATCAGCCTCCTTAGATCCATTTAGTAGTAAAACCCTTGTGAAATCACTTTCCACTACAAAAGCAGCTATACTACCATGACTTGGCACGTTTGAGTGTGGCCCGCAATATCTACAACACTTCTGGTTTTATCACGCATACACTCAAGGTTATGATTTCATATGACCAGAATAGCTGTTACTCATCTACCCTGTTTACAACAAATGCAATAGAGCCTTGTGACTGAGATCACAAGGTGTGTCTATGTGTGTCCGTGTGTGCGTGTCATGTGTTTCTGTCGGTGTGTGTATATGTATCGTGTGTGGTGTGTGTTCATGTATCGTGTTTGTGTGTGTGCATATGTATAGTATGTGTGTGTGTAGGTATCATTTGTGGTGTGTGTGTGCATGTATTGTGTGTGTCTGTGTAGGTATCATTTGTGGTGTGTGTGTGCATGTATTGTGTGTGTGTAGGTATCATTTGTGGTGTGTGTGTGCATGTATTGTGTGTGTGTGTGTGTGTCCTATACATAAGTGACCCCCCTCTCTGTCTCCACAGGAGGCCTATGATAACGTGTCAGTGGACGTGGAGCTCTCTCGGAGGGAGGGCTGGTTCTTCGGCGCCAAGCTGGTCCGAGGGGCGTACATGTACCAGGAGAGGTCCCGGGCCCAGGAGATCGGCTACGAGGACCCCATCAACCCCGATTATGAAGCCACCAACAGGATGTACCACAAGTAAGTTCCTGTAAGGAGCCGGGTGAGCCTATCACTTTTCACCCGGATCTGTGTCCACTCCACTGCTGTGGGAGTCGGTTGTGCTTTGGGAGTCGGTTTGCGCGTGAGTCATTTGCTCGTTTGAATCGGTCGCCAGTGTGAGTCGGTTTGTGCTTGGGAGTCGTTTGCTCGTTTGAATCGTCGCCTGTGTGAGTCGGTTGGGGGTGAATCCAACAGTGAACTCCCCTTCCCTCCCATCCTCTCTGAAGGTGTTTGGAGTACGTGCTGGAGGAGATCGACCACAACCGCAGGGCCAACGTCATGGTGGCGTCTCACAATGAGGAGACAGTGAAGTTCACCCTGGACAAGTAAGACCGCACTCTCGCTCAAGAGCCACTGTACAGTATGAGAACTACCAGGGCAGGGGTATAACTCAGGGTTTGCTGTAGAGCCTGTGGCTGCAGATCAAGAGACCCCGGGTTCAATTCCCCCCTGTGCGATAAAAGCATTTGCCATGTTAACATGTAACACATCCAGAACATAATGACAGACAGTTGAACTAGTTTGAGTAATGAGTGCTTTGCATTCATCTCATACTCATACAACACAACATGGACATAGGGAATTCTGGCCTGTGTTTAGAGCAGTCGCCTGCAGGTCATGGGGTCGCAGGTTCAAATTCCCCTTGTAGAGAATGTCACTTTGGCCTAAAAGCATGTGCTCAATGAAAACATGTGAGGAGCATTTGTGTTCCTGTCTTGTGTAACTGGATGGTGTTTTTCTCTCACACCAGGATGAACGAGATAGGTCTGTCTCCCACGGAGAACAAGGTCTACTTTGGACAGCTGCTCGGCATGTGTGACCAAATCAGCTTCCCACTAGGTACTGAATGTAAACACTTGATTGTTGTGTAAACATCACAGGGGTCTTTCGTTCAAAGGTGGAGCTTTTTCACCCCTGGGGTCTGGACTGTTGCAGGCATGTCCTTTCAAGTTGCTCCTGCAAACAGTATTCTATATATTGACTTCTCGTGTTGTTGTTAAGAAATGATTTTTTCTCCCCAAGCCATCAGCCAGGAATAGGTATAGCTCAGTGGTAGAGCATTTGAATTCAAATCAAGAGGCAGAGATGGGAAGTAACAAAGTACAAATACTTTGTTACTGTACTTGGGTAGATTTGTCTCACTCCTTATTTTTTTACACAAATATCAGTACATTCTACCTCTTAAATGTTCAAGCCAGGCTTGTTAATTTAGTTTTAATCTAATTCAGGCATGATCTCTCTCCTCCTTTCACTGTGTGTGGGAAAAAAAAGTTGAGATTAAAATATTTTCGAAAGGCTGACATGTTTTTGGGGGAAAAAGTTTTGAAAGATTAAAAAAATATTTTTGAAAAAGTTTAGAAAGGTTGAAAAAATATTTTTGAAAAAAGTTTCAAAAGGTCGATTTTTTTGAGAGGGGAAGAAAAGTAAAAAAAAACGGTTTAGGTAACTAATTTTTTACGGTTAAATAATTGTTGAAAAAAAGTTTAACAAAAAAAGTCTCGAGAGGTTGAATTCTTTTGTTGTTGAATTGTTCAATTACTTGAGTGAAGGATGTGTGTACTTTTGCCATCTCTGTCAAGAGGTCCCACTTTCAAATCCGCCTTGTACGGCTAAAGGATCTGCAAAATAATTACAATACCTGTGTTTGTCCAGTTCTCACTCGCTCAAGTCAGGCAGGTTCCCCTTAACCTGTGTTTGTCCGGTTCTCACTCGCTCAAGTCAGGCAGGTTCCCCTTAACCTGTGTTTGTCCGGTTCTCACTCGCTCAAGTCAGGCAGGTTCCCCTTAACCTGTGTTTGTCCGGTTCTCACTCGCTCAAGTCAGGCAGGTTCCCCTTAACCTGTGTTTGTCCGGTTCTCACTCGCTCAAGTCAGGCAGGTTCCCCTTAACCTGTGTTTGTCCGGTTCTCACTCGCTCAAGTCAGGCAGGTTCCCCTTACACCTGTGTTTGTCCGGTTCTCTCCCAGGTCAGGCAGGCTTCCCGGTGTATAAGTACGTTCCATACGGACCGGTGAACGAGGTGATCCCCTACCTGTCGCGGCGTGCCCAGGAGAACCGTGGTTTCATGAAGGGCTCGCAGAGGGAGCGGAGCCTGCTGTGGAGGGAGCTCAAACGCAGGCTGGCCGGCGGGCAGGTCTTCTACCGACCCGTCTACTGAGCGGACAGGCTGACCAATCTCTCCCCCCTCAGCCAGGATGACCTCCCTACCTCCCCCACACTGACGATCTCTCCCCCCTCCACCCAGGCTACCTCCATGGAGACCCCCCCCACCTTCACCCCACGCTCACTGTCTCCTTCCTTTAACCAGGCTGACTCCATCCACACTCTGCCCTATCCCGACCATACTGTCAGTCTCTCTCTCTGTCTCTCTCTCTGTCTCTCTCTCTCTATCCCCCCCTCCCCCCCACCCAGACTAATTCAGCCAATCCTTCCAAACATTCCAGTCCTTCACCTTTACTGTACCTACGTACCTGAAGCAGAAAGGTCTAACTATTTATTGCATTGCTGAGTTCAACTTTGTTTTCTGTCAAACTTTAGCCGTGACCTATCGGTGCATTGAAAATGCCTCAGCGGTTTGGCCTCATCTTTGTGCTCTCAGAATGATCTCTGTAGTTTTGTTTTGGTAGACACTCCTAACAGACTCGCTGCCAATTTATTTAATAATAATAATAAAACTTTATTTATATAGCACATTTCATACAAGAATTGCAGCTCAAAGTGCTTTACATAAAATCAATAGAAACAATAATACAAGTAATAAAAGTAATAAAACCCTATGAACACAAGCCGCAGTCTTTGCGATATGTCCAGCTACAGCCTTTGTGGTTTCCCAATATCAATAAAAATGTCAAAATAACATGTTGGGTTTTGTCAGGGTCCTATAGTTCTGTATGTCCATACTGTGTTGCCTGGCTGTTGCTTATAAATGCACTGTAGTCCTGTGCAGTAGGGTTTACTGTAAAGTCTGACTGAGAACGAGTCGAAACGTCGACTTGTAAAGACACATACCATATCCTTTACATCCTATTCTATGCAGGCAGGGGTGACAACATTCGCACCCCTGCCATGGAGATGTTTTTGTGACCTTCTACTCTTTTGTGGGTTAGAGGAAGTCTGCTTTGGGACCTACATTTGTTAACCGTGTTAAAGTTTTGTTTAACCTATGATTAACCTTGGTCTTTTAAAAATGTAGATAATATATTGAATGTACAGTTTTAATTGTTGGGTGAGAGTTTTTTTAGTGAATGATATATGCATGTGTGTACGCAAGTTTTGTGTTTAGATGATTATGAAATAAAATACATTTAAAAAAAAGATTCAATCCCCTGTGATTCGATGCCCTGTGTTGTACACATCACGTATCCTAGCAATGTTTTCATTAAAACACATAACAGTTGTGACGGAGTGTAACCAGACCAGACAGGAGGGATTCAAGCGCAGAGGGTTTTATTAATACACAAGGTATTCAGGGAACAGGCAGAGAGGTCCAGGCAGACAGGTCCAGGTAGACAGGTCCAGGAAGACAGGTCCAGGAAGACAGGTCCAGGCAGACAGGTCCAGGAAGACAGGTCCAGGAAGACAGGTCCAGGAAGACAGGTCCAGGTAGACAGGTCCAGGAAGACAGGTCCAGGTAGACAGGTCCAGGAAGACAGGTCCAGGAAGACAGGTCCAGGAAGACAGGTCCAGGCAGACAGGTCCAGGTAGACAGGTCCAGGCAGACAGGTCCAGG
The DNA here is from genome assembly GCF_963692335.1 of Osmerus eperlanus. Lineage (NCBI taxonomy): Eukaryota > Metazoa > Chordata > Actinopteri > Osmeriformes > Osmeridae > Osmerus > Osmerus eperlanus. The sequence goes on from NC_085031.1 coordinate 15,431,503, forward strand.
CAGACAGGTCCAGGAAGACAGGTCCAGGAAGACAGGTCCAGGAAGACAGGTCCAGGCAGAGAGGGCAATAGACACTCCAAATCTAAATGACTAAATGCTAAATGACTAAATGCTAAATGACTAAATGTAATGTAAACCGTAATCTGAGTACAGACAAAGGGTCATAATAGCCGCTAACAGGGCAAAGTAGAGTATCCAATAATCGTAGTCGGAAGGCAAACAAATGGTCAGAAATACAGAACGGATTAGACGAGAGGATCAAGGCTCAGACTGAAACTACGACTTTGCAACAAGACTAAGGAACACAGGGTGTAAACGGCAAACGAAACGGGGCAAACAAGCAACAGATGAAACCAATGATTAAAGGTATGACACAGAGCGTCTATACGGAGATACCTAGCTACTGAATGACAGTACAATATGCTTCCTGTTCTGTGCACAATAAAAACGCAATATTGTGTTTTCTTGTGAACTCTGACTATTTCAGGTATCCCTCTACACACTGCAAAGGATCGTGTTTGAGGTCACAGATGAGTCGCGTGTTGTGGTCTGACTCATAAACCTATCTTGTCATTTTTCCTTGGATCATAAATGTAATCATGGTTATCACACACATACACACACACACACACACAGGGACACACACACACAGGGACACATTTACCCAGTCTTGTCCTGACCTTCTTATGACTTTAGTCTACAGGAACTGTTGATAAAACAGCTACACCACGGTTATTGTGCTCAGTACAGATCAGGAATTGTTCTCTAACAATGCTGTTGAAAGGGGATGATTACATAACTTGTGTGCTGCAGTCCTGCACAGCAGGGTCCCTTTTTCACTTTATTGCCTTTATTGCTTTGGTTGGTACAGTGTTTTATCTTTCTGTTACAGTACATTTCACTCTGATTTCTAATTAAAGGCATTCGCAATATGATCTCAGGAGGAGTTAGACCACATTAAGAAAGCTGAAAGGCAGGATCGGTATGTTTTGGGGGCGAGGGACGCCCCCCGCCCCCACCCCCCCTCCTTTCAAAGCCACTCCCCCAAGTAATAACTTTTGATTTTGAAGATTTTGAATGAACTCCTACCTGTCTGCTGCTTTCGGAAACCATATTTCCCACATTCTTTTCACTGTGCCACTGCCCTCTAGCACGTTACGCCACCTTGAGGTCAACGTGGTATAACACATTAGCGCCACACTAGAGATACAAACAACACTTGATTGATCCTCAAGGGGAACCTACACTGTTGAAACAGTATTGTACAGGAATATTTATATTATTATTTAGTCATTTAGCAGACGCTATTATCCAGAGTTATAACAGTGAACACAAGCCCTAAGACATTGCCGTGACAGTTGTGTCAGCTTCAGAGCTTCCAAATTCACATGATCTTCTTTTATCCAAAGCCAACTACATTTAGTCATTTAGCAGACGCTCTTATCCAGAGCGACTTACAGTAAGTACAGGGACAATCTCCCCGAGGCAAGTAGGGTGAAGTGCCTTGCCCAAGGACACAACGTCATTTTGCAGAGCCGGGAATCGAACCGGTAACCTTCAGATTACTAGCCCGACTCCCTAACCGCTCAGCCACCTAATTCCCACTACAAACAGCATGTCTGGGTTCAGCACATAATCTGTACACACACATAGCAAATACACGGTGTACACACACAAATACACACACACAATAAGACTCTTGCACATGCACATACACAGTAATAGATAAGAATAATAACAACACAACAACAGTGTAAACAGACTGAGGAGTGTGGTTGGAATTATTTCCATTCACTAGCCTTGCTGGCAAACATCTCTTGGCTGCAATACTGTAACATGGTTATTTCTGTCAGAATGGAGGAATTGCCAGAATTACATATTCAGCTTAGATGTTGTGCACAGTACTGTTTGTTTTTATTACTGTATTTTTTCTCCTAGCACAAAAACCTAATATAAATGCAATGCTTCATAATGAGTTGTGGCACAAGTGACAAAGTGATATTCTATAAATATTGATGCTACTTTTTTGAATGTAGCCTACTGTCAAGAGATCTTGCAGTATTTGTCCATGTTGTCCACAGTGCAGTACACACTATGACCACTAGATGGCAGTCCTGTCTCATCCTGGTCAGAACTGTGTATCACCTGACTTAAACCCCAGAGAGTCTGATGCTTTCGACATGAGAAAAACACACAAACACTCACATGCAGGCACACAAATACACACAAACACACCCATACAGACACACACACAGAGCGACTAAAATTTCAACTTGAAGAAAAAGGATTCACAAATGATGCCCAAGTTTATTTTTCTTGCCCTGGTTATTGCGACTGCTGTTGTCTGGTTTGGTAATCAACGTAATCACTTTAGACCATGCCAGAGAGCCTATAGAGGGGAGTGTCACGTGACCCAAACTCAGTTCACTTTGTGAGGAAATGGCTGACAAAATGTTTGTATGTTGTAGTGGGGAATAGTAACATCTGGACTGAGTCATTACTGGAGATAATGTGACCTCAATTTGTGTGTGTGTGTGTGTGTGTGTGTGTGAGAGAGAGAGAGAGAGAGAGAGAGAGAGAGAGAGAGAGAGAGAGAGAGAGAGAGAGAGAGAGAGAGAGAGAGAGAGAGAGAGGGGGGGGGAGGTTAAGTGTGTGTGTGTGTGTGTGTGTGTGTGTGTGTGTGTGTGTGTGTGTGTGTGTGTGTGAGAGAGAGAGAGAGAGAGAGCGAGCGAGAGAGAGAGAAAAAGAGAGAGAAAGAGATAGATAGAGGGAGAGGACTGGTACTATATAAAGCAGGCAGGCAGCCCTGAGTGAGCATGTATCTGGTTTCAATCTCAGCATGATCCCAGGGACAAAGAGCACTGCTCCATGCCTGCCTACTATGGGAGAATGTGATACTAATCCAAACAATGGGAGATGATACTACTACTAATGTTATAATGTGCTCATTTAGCAGACACTATTCATCCTAAGAGATGTACGGGGGGCAGAGAGTGTGAGTATGTGTGTGTGTGTGTGGGGGGGGGGGGGGGCAAGACAAAGGGACTTTTTTTTTTACCAAACAGTTATCCACCTCTGTGTATTGTGTAATGGATACATTTTTCAAAAAACCTCTCTGTTGCAAAAAAAAAAAAGTATTCCTGCATAATTACCCGTTAAAGTTGTCTGGGTGCTGTGAACCATTGATAGGGCCTGGCCACATTTCTTGAGCTTTAAAAGCTCAGAAGACCATTAGAGAGAGAGAGAGAGCAACTCCTGCTGTACATTATGACTCATTTGGGGCTTGTGCTCGGCCTAATTGCTATGCGATGGAGTGCACAATTGCTTTAGTATTGCCTTGTTTAGCAGCAAACAAACCCATTTGAAAGTGATCATTCTTTGCACTGAAATAGATTTAAGTTGTAGAAATGCAAGCAGCTAATCTGAAAGGCGATTGATGCTTCGATACTTTTGTCTAACCGTCGTTCGTCGAACGTTTTATAGTACATCCATTGTCACACTGTAAATTACCTAGTTAGCAACCCATTATGTCCGCTAAACTTCATTCTCATTTGTTATTTTTGCCACATATCTTCAAGCCCTTTACACAGAGGTAGGGTAAGTGTTTTGTTTATTTTTGTCGAAAACTAAATCACCCCGAGCCAGACTATATTGGTTGTTACCACTTTGTCGTAATGTCCGTCGCCTCAAAGCGTAGTTTGCAATTCTGTAAAATATCAGCATAGAGCAGTGTGAAATGGATACAGTCCTGCAGAGCAGGGACGGATCTAGACATTTTCACCTGGGGTGGCAAAGAGGGGGCAGGAAGTATTTGTGGTGTGGCATGGAGCAGGCACGGGAAACAATTACCACCATTAATGAATATAACATTGTCGTTCTAATGATAACAATATTATTTTAATAGAGCCTATGATTTAATAAAATGTACTATAATGTACTTAGAATATATTTTAGCATAGCGAGATTGGGGTGGCAAGTGGTGGCAAGGGGTGGCAAGTCTTTTTTGTTGGGGTGGCAGCGTCACCCCTTGCCACCACTTGCCACCGCCAATGCTGCAGAGGCTAAGGCTCTAGCCCATCACCACTAATGCCCTGCTTTGTTTAACCTGCTTGTTTTTTTTATTGCTTATTTGATGCTTTTTTTCTGTATGTCTGTACTGCTGTGGTTGTGTGCCGTTGTGCTTTTTAACCTGATTTTTATTTCGTAGCCCCCTTCCCCTCTTCAGGTCACATCACTGAAAATAAGAATTTGTTATTAATGATTCTGCCTGGTTGAATAAAGGTTAAATAAATACAATTTAAAAATAATTCTGTTCCTCGGCTGTCTTCACTAAAGCTATGTCTGCTCTCTGTCTACCCTGAGCTGAGGGTAAGAGTATAGCTCAGTGGTTAGAGAATTTGAATACATTTCTACAGATCGCAGATACAAATCTCCTTCTGTACGTCCGCTTTGGATGACTATTTTACATTTAGTCATTTGCTAAACACCCTACTTTCCCCGAGGTGGGTGTAGTGCCCTGCCCAAGGACGCAACGTCATTGTTCACGGCCGGGAATCGAACCAGCAACCTTATGATTAATAGCCGGATTCCCTAAACGCTCAGCCATCTGACTCCATATAAAAATCATTACATTCTTCTGAGTCACTCTCAACCCACCGGGCCCGACAGGAAAGCTCCCTGCAGAGCCCGAATGACTGTTCCCCGATAATGAGTATTAAATTGAATGTTGTTTACAATTCTAACCGCGGGAGGGGGGAAACGCATTATTACACTAAACTAAGGGAAAATAAAAGGTTATCTTCTGTCCGTGAGCGTGTTCGACAGGCAGGTTAATCCTCTTTGCGTTGGTAGACCGACCATGGCCTTTGTCTAGGTGTCAGAATGAATCGATCGATCGCGCAACTGTTTTCTTGTGTCTGAAGACTGGTGATCTAAGCGCTGAAAAGACGACTAACAGGATTCAAAATATTAGCCTTGACTTTGCTGTCTGTCCTTATCACTGTACTCATCCACGACAATACTGAAACGACACCATGGATTGCATTGTAAACCACCACTGTAAAAACCACAGCCAGCTATTAAGTCCCCTCTACCCTGGCCATTTACATATAATTCCAACCAGAGCAGTCTTTTTTTACACAGCTACCGGGATGTTTTGCAAAAATACTCAATCCCTAAGTGGATAAAGTGAGTGGATAAAGTACTACAGTAATTCAAAACTTTTGTGTGTGGGGAAAATGGAGCCTGGTGGTCACAGATTCATGACTTTGGTGTCCTTTCTGCAGAATATACTCGTCCTGTTTCTTCACTAGTGTGTATGTAAGGCAGCGTGACAGAGGCATGGGTCCATAAGCTCTCATCCAGAACCTTCTCTGTCCAGTCCTGCTGGGCCTGTGGCTGCCTAGACAGCACACTGCTGGGACTGAGATTACTATTCTGACTGTGTTGTTCTGACTGTGTAACTGTGACAGGGTTCTTCTCACTGTGCTGTACTGACTGTGCTGTTATCCCTGTGAGGATAAATGTGCAGGTTATGTCTGTTTTCAGAAGAGCGACCCCATGTTCTGAACTTTTCAACGGAAAGAAAACAAGTGAATATAAAGCCGCATTCACAGTCGCACAGAACATGTTGTTTTCAGATGTTTTTATCCCTGGCCCCTCTGTGACATGTACATGACAGCACGAACACAAGCGAAACCCTCTTCATCCTTTCCTGTTTGTGGTAATGGGCTTATTTGTGTAGGTTTGTGAGTGTACGTGTGTCTCTGTGTGTGTCTCTCCAAGTGTGTGTGTGTCTCTCCAAGTGTTTGTGTGTCTCCACCTGTGTCTGTGTGTCTCCACCTGTGTGTGTCTACGTGGGATTTGTCTTTGTGTGTGTGTGTGTGTGTGTGTCCAAGTGTGCGTGTCTCTGCGTGTGTGTATGCGTGTCGGTGAGAGTCACAAGGGAGATGAACCACGGCACTACGGTTCCTCGCACACTGTTCCCAACTGTCAGCACGACCGTAGGGCACCTGCCTCTCCGCTAAACCCAAGAACAAATAGACTGGGAAGTCCCGGAGTCGGTCTCAGAGGCCTTGCTGGGTGAGAAGATTGACCTCAATGCTTTCCTCCACTGGATTGAAACCCTCAGAGGGCGAGTTGTCTGTGAATGTTGTTATCTCCTCCTGTGAATGTCGTTATCTCCTCCCTGCAGGGAAACCTTACCTTTCATCCCATATACATTGACAGTGAGTTTTTATTCATTACAAGAATAATCACATTAGGGACTAACTTTTGATTTGTCCATGAACGTAACATATCAAAGATCTCCCACCAGAGATGTTAGACTAATTAGGAAAAATGAAGAGATGAACATGAAGGATAATTACTTGATGTTCTTTGACAGTTCCCTTTTGATTAAATGAAAGTGTTTAGATTGATATGGAAAGGCAGCCAAACACGAGAGACTTAAACACAACACATAATAATCCCTGTAACAAAAGAACTGACATCTAAAATACAGACTGACTTCAAAAGCTGCCCAACTTCAAAAGGGCATGAATCATACTCAAACAACAACAATATCAAATATCTGCGGCCAAATCTCTGCAACACCGTATGCCCCCTAGCATAGCATGCAGTGTTAATCAACTACCAATCAAAACGATTAGTTAATGATGAGTAACAACGCAAACAGAAACATTATGAGGCTAACACGGATGGACCTCACAGACAATTCAAGAACTGTTCCGCTGGAGAGAGTTGTGTCTGGGTGTGTGTTGGGGGGGGGGGGGGGCTGAGGGTGAAAGGGCGTCGCCGTGATGACACCGTGTGTGAGTCGTCGGAGGAAGTCTCCTTGCCGCTGTGAGTGTGAACCATGTGACACTCTCAGCCCCAACGTGGGGAAAGTGACAAACTGATCAATAGCGGTGATTAATTAACTTCTGTAGAGATCTTTGGTGGGTGAAGAAGTCAAGGGTTGGTGATACACCCTGTGGTCTCTGCTCTCCAGTCGGACACCCAACACATTTACATTTAGTCATTTAGCAGACGCTCTTATCCAGAGCGACTTACAATAAGTACAGGGACATTCCCCCGAGGCAAGTAGGGTGAAGTGCCTTGCCTAAGGACACAACGTCATTTTTTGGCACGGCCAGGAATCGAACCAGCAACCTACTGATTACTAGCCCGATTCCCTAACCGCTCAGCCACCTGACTCCCTCAGTGTCGAGCTATAATATGCCCCCCTACAACCCCTCCCTCCCCCGCCCACTGGTGAAGGTCACCTACATGTCACCTCCACCCCACTGGTCAACTCCACCAGCGGCAGACCCCCTACGGGTACCCCCGTAATCGGTGCCTCCCATCTCTTAACACTGGCATTAAGTGTCCAGGCACGGCCTTGGAGACTGGACTGGTTCTTTTTGGTCCCCAACTACATAGTGATTTCCCCAGGGAAGGTGTGATAGGATACATGGAGCAGGTAGCTAAAGAAAAGGTGACAGGAACCAGAGCACCCGTTGCTAAAACAGCATCTCAAAACACACAATGTTTGCAGAGGTCAGTAGAAGAAAACACTGTTAAAAGTTTCATTCCAGGCATTTTGCCATCCATACTGTGGCTAGCGATCAATAGCGAAAACACCTCCCCTCTGGATAATACGCAAAAAAACTAAACGTCTCTCTTCAACACCACTTCATCAAAAGTAAACTTTGCACTTTTGGAGTCACCCCCCCCCCCCCCCCCCAAGTTCTACTGGAGTCAGCAGAAGATGGCACAGTGTGTTCCCTCTCCCTCTCTCTCTCTCTCTCTCTCCCTCTCTCTCTCTCTCTCTCTCTCTCTCTCTCTCTCTCTCTCCCTCTCTCTTTATCTCTCCCTCTCTCCCTCTCCCTCTCTCTTTATCTCTCCCTCTCTCTCTCTCTCTCTCTCTCTTTATCTCTCCCTCTCTCCCTCTCTCCCTCTCTCTCCCTCTCTCTCTCTCCCTCTCTCTCTCTCTCTCTCTCTCTCTCTCTCTCTCTCTCTCTCTCTCTCTCTCTCTCTCTATCTCTCTCTCTATTTCTCAAGTTTGACTCTTTGCCATTAATAATTCTGAGATTCCAAGACACAGGAAGAGCGATGCTGCATTTTGAGCATCTCTCAACCCTTTGAGGGGAAAAAAAACAAGTTCAGAAACGACAGAGAAGTTTTTGCACGGTCTTGTCTCGGTCGTGCAAAAAGACCTCTGAATGATGGCAACAGGCTAGTCAACATTGCTTATTCACTGTGTAAGCAGGACCAACATAATATACGATGTCTCCAAACACATACACACATTTTCATATGAGAAGACATTTACATTTATTAATTTAGCAGACACTTTTATCCAAAACGACCTCCAAGAGAGAGCTTTACAAAAGTGCATAGGTCAATGATCATAAACAACGAGATAGCCCCAAAAACATAGCGGGTAGCCAAAACATGAAGCATACATTGTGAAAAGAAAATAAGTTCCAATGGGAAGAAACATAAGAGCATGTAGTTAAACAAGTTATAAATTAAACAACATGAACCTCAAAAGTACAAGAGTGTACCTGTAGGAATGGAAAGACAACACAACACTAACCCCCTCTACCACAAAGGACCAGGAACTTCTGCTTGGCGACACGACTAACACAGGAGGAGCCGTCAGACCTATTCCAGGAAAAGAAGCGAGCAGTAATTACGCTTGGATTTAACAGATTAACGTGTTTGGAGGCCCTCGGGAACACACATCAATTTGCCCGAACAAGAGAAGGATTTAGAGCATGAGTAGAAGGGATTGCACTGATTTTAGCATGTCTAACCGTCTAGAGTTGAAGGGGGGGATTAGATGAATATCAATTACAGCCGGGATCAAATATGCCTGTGGTGTGATACACGTTCACCGGCCAAGACGCTTTGCCACGGTGCCGAATGAAACCGCCCATGTTATTTGAAGCTTGCGTGTGTGCGTCTGTCAACGTGTAAATATGGGAATCAGGTGGCTGAGCGGTTAGAGAATTGGGCGAGTAATCCGAAGGTTGCTGGTTCGTGCCAAATGACGTTGTGTCCTTGGGCAAGGCACTTCACCCTACTTGCCTCGGGGGAATGTCCCTGTACTTACTGTAAGTCGCTCTGGATAAGAGCGTCTGCTAAATGACTAAATGTAAATATTATGTGGATGCGTGAGTCTGTGTGTGTGGGTGGGTGGGGGAGTGAGTGGGTATTTGTGTGATGGCACCATTATGAAAAGGGACAGCCTAATTAGGTCTGAATGAAAACACTGGTGGCAGTACGTGCAATAAGCATCGCTGAATATTTGCTGACAACCTAGATCAAATCCCTTCCTTTTTTTCCCAAACATTGGACAGCTCACGTCATCCAACCCCTGTTGGGTAGATCTTTTGCAGCCTTTCTAAAACACTGAATACATGCAGCAGGATTTAAGCTCTGACTCCTGTCTCCTGGAATGTTCATACGACAGCTTTGTGCTTGTCACACGTCGCTGACCTCCGTTTCACAGAGAAGCAGAGAGGACCATCTTCTAGTTAATAAGCACGACCCAAGGCCACCCACACACCCACACACATGTGCACACACAGACGGTGCACACAACATTCTGTTTACTCACACACTTACAGGACAAGCAAAAACACAGATGCACATATGGAATAATAACGTGCAATAAGAATATAAACTGCAACGAGACCAAAATAACATGGGACACAAGACAGAAGGAACCTTGCTCACGTGCAGATTGGAGAAGGCACGCGGCTGGAAGGTCTGGAACGTTCCATCACAGCTGTCTGGTTTCTTCTCCTCTGTCATTGCATGTGTTTGTCTGGGTTGTGGTTTGGTGTGAACTGAGCAGTGGCAGACTGGGATGGGAGATGATTGCTTGTCTTCTCCTCGTGTCATTCAATACAGCTGGGGGGGGGGTCGAATTCTACCAGGCTCAAGGTGGCGAGGAGGACAAAACTTTATTTATTAAAAAAAAATTCTGAGCCGTCTGTTTTTTCAGAGCAGTCCGTCCGACCAATCACTGTGCATGTAGAGCTTTGTGGGTTAATGTATCTCATACACAGGACGCGAAGATACATTATTTACATAGTTACTGTTTCACTAAACACACGGTTTACGTATGGGACAAGGGCCCAGAACAAGCGGAATAAAAGTCAGTTTCAGCTTGTTTTAAACGCGAATATTTCCTTTCAAGTCATTCCGAGTTCCAAGTTTACACAGCAGACAACTCAGACAGCGCCAGCTCTCGGCAATCTACCTGAATGTAGGAAAGGTCAGACAACAAATAAAGACAAAGCACCTTGACAAAGGTAATGGACTGTGAGAAAGGCCTGGACCTGGTCATACGTCTGTGTCACTTCCACATCAGGGTTGAGAAATCGCCTATCTCCACATACACCTTTAAATACCCCCTTTTTTTTTTACTCCTGAACATGAACCCACGGTAGACTGATCCAGAAGCTCGTACTATTATGACATCACTCACATAGGATTCCAATTAGTGTTTTCACTTTAGTTAGTTACGTTGAAATGACTTATTTGTCGTTGACTTCCAGTACTACAGAATACAGGATTGACTTGTTCAATAGCAAAAATAATGTATTTAATAGGTGCTTTTTATCAAAAGCACTGTACAGTACTATAGTGGGGGTTTTGAACCTGCAACCTATTGATCTGTAGTGAAATGCTGCCATTGAGCTATACCCACACCCAGGCAACAAGAAGAATGGCTAATGTTAAGGATAAGACAGAGGGAGTTAGCTACGTCTAAATGACTGAGAGTCAGGTGGCTGAGCGGTTAGGGAATTGGGCTAGTAATCAGAAGGTTGCCGGTTCGACTCCTGGCCGTGAAAAAATTACGTTGTGTCCTTGGGCAAGGCACTTTACCCTACTTGCCTCAGGGGAATGTCCCTGTACTTACTGTAAGTCGATCTGGATAAGAGTGTCTACTAAATGTAATGTAAATGACTGAGAATAGCCATTCCTGATCACCCATGGCCATATATGAGGGAGATGTTCAAAATTGTCGGTGTACCAAAACTTGGATTTCACTACTTTTTACAAAAACAAGTAGTATAAAAGCAAATCAAATTCCTTTGTGTAGGCATTTTTACAAGCAATGTCGCAAAGGCTTTCTCATACGCCCATAGAAATGCCCCTCAGCCAACCTCAAACCTCAAGGAAGTCAAGGAAAAACTTCCAGAAATAAAACTAATTATTGAAAAAATGGACGAAACCTTGAGCAGAAATTCAGGGAGGGATCCTCTCCCCCAGAGACGGTTGGTGAAAGAGAGGTGCAGAACACAGGCTAAACAGTCATTCATCAAGAAATACGTGTCAGTGGGTGTTGAAACAAAAAAAATCCATAGTAGTCACGACTACTTTTTACTTACGTAAGTATATGTCAGAACCCATACTTCTTTATTTACCTTGAGTGAAAAAGTGTCAATACTTCAACTTTGACCAGTCTTTTATATATCAGTCTGTAAGTCTCCTTGAGTGAAGGATGCGCGTGCTTTTGCCATGTCTGGTGTGTACAGTACTGTATGTCTTCTACAGCAGAGAGGAGAGTGGAGAGGAGAACAGACGTGATCTTTGCTTTCCGTCAGCAAGAGATGGGAGGATCTCCACCTCTCAGAGCTGCAAGTCATCTGTGTCTTCCACTCACGTTCTAGTTCAAGTCTTTTATTGTCAGATGCACAGAACAACACAGGGTCAGACTGGGCACTGAAATGCTTAGGACAAGACAACGCAAAGCAACCTGGCATAACATAACATATAAGTACACAGAGCATAGATTACATCTATGATAAGCTAAAATAAAATAATATACAATATTCAATACAGTATACTAAACCTCTAAATACACATAATACACATAATAACCTATACTAACCTTATAAACCTATACTAACCTAAGACAAGTGAAGTACAAAAGTGCAATATTGCTGATAGTGCAACCAGTAGCTGAAAGTGACAGTGTGTAAATGACTAGTGAGAAGTGTATCAGTGTCCATATCAATGTTCATTCAGAAGCCTGATGGCCCTTGGAAAGAAACTGTTGTCCAGTCTGTGTGTGCGAGAACGAATGCTGCGGTAACGCCAGCCAGAAGGCCACAGGGTAAAAAGACTGAAGGATGGGTGGTAACTGTCTCTTAGAATCCTGCTAGCTTTCTTGAGGCATCGTGCGTGTGTGGTAGGTGTCCTGTAGGGCTGGGAGCTTCCCACACAGGAAGGCCCATCCGTCCGAATCGTCTTTCACCGATTCACACCAGCTACATGTACACCAAAGTAATGAATGACTTGACACAAAAACGCTGGCCTGGGCGCTCATGTTCCTCTCCACCCCAGAGGAGATTGGGACCAGTTAATTAACATTCATATGGACCTCTCCTTCTCTGGGGCAAAGGGGCTTGGAGTTCCCTATCTGAGTACTGTCACATGAATATTAATAGTTGGGCATCCGAAACAAGGTGGCTGTTACCACCACTCAATCTCCTTCTTGATCCAATCATAGATTGTTCTGCAGAAGATAACGCGAACCCCCCTCCACCCCCAACCTCATATGAGCAGCACAGTAGCTCTATGTAGTGTAGGTAATGCATACAACCCCACCACTGGAGGAAATCCAGAGACTTCAGAACAAATACGCTGACTATGGAATAAAAGCACACAGGCATCTCAGAAGGTCTGAGTCACAAGCACTTCCTGTTCTGTGCTCTGCCCAGATAGCTAAAACACCCACAGTGATTCTCCTCAGTCTATCACAACAATGTGTATTATTGGTAAAGAGTAGGAGAGATAGGTGCGGCTACAGAGATGTTCTAAATGTCTCGGAGACCCATGATTCAATCATTTACTGCAAGAGGCTACAACACAGTGCTGCCCATTAACCATGAAGAATAGCAACTGCATTCCAGAATGCAGATAAACTTCTATGAATATAATATCAGTGTTTTGTGTTTTTGTAAAAGGTGTGAAAGGCTATGTGACTTTTGTAAACGCATGTGACAATCTGTTGTTCCTGACATTTCTATACATCTGAACGATACGCATTCCTTCACATGCCTTCATAACAAGTCCCCGGATAGATGAGGCAACGTGCTTAATTTATGAAGACATCATTAATTCATGCAGCAGAAAATGGACCTGGAAAAGGCTGTTGTTTACTGATGCCAAGCACGAGTGAACAACCCGAGGAGTCAGAAAGACAAGAAATAACAAATATATTACAGAAGCGTACAAAACAGCCATATATTACGCTCTATAACTATAGGCCTACAGTGTATAGGAGTATATATGGGAGTCAGGTGGCTGAGCGGTGAGGGAATCGGGCTAGTAATCCGAAGGTTGCCAGTTCGATTCCCGGTCAAGCCAACTGACGTTGTGTCCTTGGGCAAGGCACTTCACCCTACTTGCCTCGGGGAATGTCCCTGTACTTACTGTAAGTCGCTCTGGATAAGAGCGTCTGCTAAATGACTAAATGTAAATATAGTGGTCACGTTAACATGATTAAGTATGGAGGCTAAAGGCATATGTGTTTTCATTTATTTTTCGGAGGTAGGCTATTTGAAGTTTTAAACCCACACTGTAGCCTACGATGAAACGTGTTATTTTACTGTGTCGGTGGCAGTGGCAATAATCTGCTATCAACTTTGGGGGGGACAATTATATTACATTTTCTCAAGAGTAATTCCTGAGGGGGACACCAAAATTACTGCTGTAACACATAGCACATTAAACCGCCTTTGTGTCCATAATCATCAAAGCGCTTTCATTGCGTATTATTAATTTGATTGAAATTACATAGTTATGTTTACAGTGATTTATTCTGGGGGACAAATCATATTTATCCCAGGATGGGGGGGGGGTTGTCCCCCCCCCCATGATTTCCGCCTATGGTCTGTGGGAATCAAATCTGGATGAGCTCATGCTTTGCATGGGATGATTCATAAAAAAAATACAATTTCTCCACGTGTGACGAAAGTTTTGTTGTGTTGGATATAGTCTACTGTGTCTCTATTATGGCAGCCTAAAAATACAGTTGTGGCCATAAGTTTGGCAATGAAAAAAGTTGTCTTTTGCAAAGTTTGGTGGTTCAGTATTTTAGAAAATGTTTTCAAATTTTTCTATAGAATACTGGAATACAATAAGGCACATTTCATATTTTTTAAAGCTTTTTGGGGCGGAAATTTTCAATATATGCAAATAGTCCCCTCTTTTACAGCACCTTTTTACCCCTCTTTTCTACTCTTAAAATCCAATCAGAATGATAGAGTGATTTCACCTGGCTAGAACTAGTTCACACTTTCCCTGTGCTGATGATATGACTTACTGAAATTATGTTAGCAGTTATTTTAAGGCCCAGCAAGCTTTGCAAACACAAAATGTATGTCGCTCCCAATACTTTTGAACACGGCTGTACATTAAGCTAAACCACTGTTAAATCTAACCATAGAAAAATAAGGCACAATGGATACAGTGATAAAGATGATAAAGATGATAAATGTTATATGATGCCGTCATGGCCGTCGTCCGCATACAAGGACGTTTAAAGGTGTGAGGCAGGTTGGTATAATGTTATAAACGATTCAGGTATTGGATAAAGTCAAACGGCGAGTGGCGTTTTCTATTACGAAAAGCATCAGGGTGCGAGGTCTGAAATACTGCATTTAATAATTTGCTCATTATAGACCGTGCATGTTTTAGGGTTCAATTTTGTTGTGTGTTGCCTGGATGGATGAGCTCAACCAACTTCACTTAGAGCTGATAGCATTGGTACACCCCAACACAGTGCCCCTGTTTAAAGCGCGCGCGCACACCGGGCTCCCTTTAACTCCGGAGCAGATCCGCGTTGGAGGGGTACCTGTGATGCTACCTTCGCGCGCCAATCTGCAGTGCACACTCACAGGATAACTCCCGAGTTGGACAACGAGGGTCGGATGGATAGATATGGTTAAATTCAGTGGATTACACTGTGACGGTTGTTTATGCATTCTTACCATTTACTTACCTATTCGGTCGATTCCGCCCGTGGGGTGAGGTGGTCTGTTTGGAGACGCTCTGGATTGTCTGGATGTAAATAGAAGATTTTGTTCCGCGCACACATCTCAAATGACCGAGCGCGGTGTTATAGGGAGACCGCGTTCTCCAGTCCGCTTCAAGGTAAAATCATCGGGCTAAACTTTTTCTGGACGCTGACCTGGGTTTACCACCGTTTCCTCTTACCCGGATCGCGGATTTCGAAGCAGAGACCAGTTTTATTCATCCGCGGACACAAAAGGAGGCTCTTTGGGATTATACTTCGAAAATGAAGTCCATTTTAACCCGAGGTAGGTTATCAAATTGAATAGATTGTGGTCGTGATTCTGATCAAGACACATTGACACAATTCATACAAAACAAATTGATGGTCATATTAAATGTAAATAGGTTATTTTAATAGTCGTTGTAATTTAGCAGGTTATGCTACCTAGTTATACTGCAAGGGGATGCGCACGTATTTTCGTACATTCAAATAACATGTAGGTTAACATGTCAATAGAAAAACTAAATAAACTGAAAATAATTTACTTAAAATACTAAGCGCCATACCTATATTTAACGAGTATTTGCAGGAACGTAAATTGTTTTGTTTGTAGTCTATTTTAACCGTATCCCACTGCGTACAGCCTGTCTGTTCTGTTGAAGTTGCATCTAGTCTCGCAGCGGGGAGTTGGGGATTGGGCGGGGCGTTCGGCCTCTCTGACACGGCTCGTCAACTGACATATTAGTCTGGTCGCTTGTTAGTGTGGGTGCTTGTATGTCAGCTTCCGTCCATAAGTAGCCTGTTCCAGTCCGTGTGACAGACCAGAGTGTAACTAAATGGGGCGTGGGTTTCTCACCTTACAGTAATTGTTCTTTCCACGAGTATAGGCCTATATATGGAGCTGAACTCCTGAACAAGCAGCGGTCTATGATTCATTCTAAAAGCCCTGTACATCACGCCAGGTGGGAGAGCAGGGAAGAACAGCCCTGAATAATTAACAGTAATCCCAACCAAATGCCCCGTGCTGAAAATACATCAAACAGTCCATAGGGCACTGGAGGAAGATGTAGGGAAAGAAGGAGAGAGTGGGAGAGATAGACAGAGGGAGGGAGATAAAGATGTAAAGAGAGAGTGAGGGAGACATGGAGAGAAAGAGAGATGTAGAGAAAGATGGAGATAGAATAAGAAATGTGGTGGAGAGAGAGAAGGAGAGAGAGAGGGAGAAATGGAGAGAGACATGGAGGAAGAGAGACGGATAGTAAGCTTGCAGTAGCCTACATATAGTGTGAAGTAATAGAAGACTGGAAGAGTGTGTTAGACTAGTGTGAATTGCAATCTGTCTCTCCAGCTCTCTCTTCCTCTCTCTTTCTTTCTCTCATCAACTCTCTCTGTATCTCACTCTCTCTTTTGCTCTCTCTTTCTAGCTCTGTCTCCGTTTCTCTCTCTTTACCTGTGGGAGAGGGAGATGGAATGAGAGAGCGAGTACAGCTGTTGAAAGGTGTTCACCATGCTACACATGAACACATCCAGCAATCTTCTAGGAAGGTCAATTCTTCTCTTGACAGACAGACAGACAGACAGACAGACAGACAGAGCCTATAGTCACCTTGTTTACTTCAGCCTCCCTCATGCCCTCTGTCCTTATTCAAAACAGCCTCTTGACATGTCAACAGTTCTAGCCATTGCTTCTTCTCTTAAACCACTGTCCCTCTACAGTACGGGCCAGCACACATAAATCACAGTCTGGGGCGTCAATCCTGCCTTATTGAAATCCATTACGGATGCCTTTGGCCTCCGATTAGAGGTAATTGCAAAAGGGTTAAATCCATTCCTGTGTTTGAATGTGCTGGTAGGTGGGCATCTTTCTTTAGGTGAGGTCCATAATGGTTCAATCAGCCTTGAACACGGTCACGGTGTGTATGTGTGTGTGTGTGTGTGTGTGTGTGTGTGTAGGAAGCCGGAGGGGGTCTCTGGGACTAAAGAGGAGTAATGAGGAGCATATGCTGCTGATCCTGTTACATTTACATTTAGCAGACGCTCTTATCCAGAGCGACTTACAGTAAGTACAGTGACATTCTCCCCGAGGCAAGTAGGGTGAAGTGCCTTGCCCAAGGACACAACGTAATTTCGCACGGCTGGGAATCGAACTGGCAATCTTCAGATTACTAGCCCGCTTCCCTCACCGGTTGGTGGGGAAGCTGACCAGTGCCTGGTCCAATGTTGTCTGTCTCCTTGATCCAAACCAACCTTTTGCATAAACACTTTACTGAGGTCGTTTTTGATAATGACCCTGTATGGGTTGAAGGATGAAACGGTGGAAAGCTAATGGGGTAAAACGCCATGGAAACACTGTGTGAAAACACGGGTTCACAGCATTGCTGTCTGTCACCTCCGTACCTCAAGTTGCTTTTGATATCGACGCTCTCTTGACGGATGAAACAGTGATTAGCTTCCTTGCCAGGTCACCCTGGGGCCTCTCTCCATGATCACTCACTCCCCGACATCCGAAAAGCTGACTGTCTCCCTGCATGTGTGTTCAGACACACTCCAGAATGTGAGCCTCGCTGTGAAAGGCTGTCTGATTATGATGATGGTGATGGACTAGACATTATTCCAGTCAGTAGATGATTGGCCCGCAATGAATGAGCGCTGAGGCATTGAGACAAGCTCTTTATTGTGCTGTTGTTTTCCCATCACGCAGCAACCTCGGAGCCCAAAGCCACACATTCATTTATTTAGCGTTTTATTGAGTTAGCAGACGCTTTTATCCAAAGCGACATATAAATAATCAAGGACTAGAAGTGGTGCGGTTCTAGCAGTATTTTTTTTGTATATAAAGCCAAGGAACCATGTGTGGTTCAGCAGACTGTGGTACAGGCCTGAGCAGACTGGTTGTGAACATGCTGAAGGTGAGGTAGCTTTGGAGGGAGGTTCCTGGGTTTCTGCCATGCGTCAGCAAAATACTCTCTAAATCATACCGTTTCAGTCTTAAATTTCACTCGATGTCCACAGCATCCACTGTAAACCATGGCAACTGTTGTTTTATTAATGGGGTTGAATGAGCTAAAGGGACAAGGGATTGAGAGGTACACCGGATTGCATTCCACTGACGTTCAGCGCTATTGATTGAAAGAGACAAAACAAGGCCTCATTAGTGAAGAGTGAACAAAAAATAACGTCATAGATTTTAAATAAACTTCACAAACACCTAACAGGTAAACAACGAAAAACGACAATTTCAGCTAATTATAACACACCTGTGATTCAAATTAACAACTTTTAAGGTGTGCGTAAATTATTCTACCTCCTCGACTCCGCTTCCTCCGCAATCACGATAACACACCATCATTAGAGCTCCATTCTACTCATTAAATGACGTCTGGGTACTATGGGGGATATTTTAGTACATTTGACCTCATGCAGTACATTGGAACAGATGGACTGCATGCTGTCAGTGAACTGTGTGAATAAACTAGGTACAAGGGCACTAAGACTGGAGCCAGAACATGCTGTGTGAGATCATGGTCGTATTCAGCAGAATCTCTATGATGCCATACGCAGCGTAATATACACCCACAGCTTAATGCAGGAAGATGCTAATCTCTTAATTTTGGGGGGGAAATGTTTAAACTTTTCTGCTGCAGATGGAAAAGTATCACTTCAGCTCTTTGCACTGTTTCTCTGTCATTTTCGTGATTAATTAATTAATGGGGCCATGAAACTGTGAGCTTGTGAAAAATGTCAGAACTACAAATTAATTCAGTGGCAGTTAGGTTAACATAGTTATCAGAAAAGACATGTTGGAGAGAAAAGCTAATTTAGTGAAAAATATTGCCTTTACAGAAAAGTGGAAAGAATGAGGTGAGATGTTTGTGAAAAATTACCATGGCTGTATGGCTGTCCAATAGGGGTGGGAATCTTTTGGTACCTCACGATTCAATTCGAATCGATTCTTGGGTAACGATTTGATTAAAAATCGATTCTCAATTTTTCTGAGATAAAAAAAATTAAAAATCGAATTGTGAATCGATCTGAATCGCTAGCATCGATATTTTCCCCCACCCCTTCTGTCCAATCCTCTTTCCAATAAGACATTTAAATGTTGCAGTGGTGGTTGCGAAGTTAGACGAGTAAAACCCCATCCATTTCAACTCCAGGGGAACTCTACCAAATAGCTTTGACAATGTGTGTCATTAATAATGACCGAAGGTTAGTGTTTTTTTTGTCTTTAATGAATTCCTCCCTAAAAATACTGCACAGAATTCATTCCCTGTAAGGGAGCAGGACATGGCAGTCCTCTGGGGGGGAGAGAATATTTTGTCTAGAGAACAGAACATGCACTAAGCCATCTCAGGGGAGAATTCCCAAGAAGAAAGCTAATGGAATATTGATGGCCCTCTCCTCATGCAGTCTGCTCTAGAGCCTGCTCTCAACCATGACGGTCCGACGATGCTTTCATCTCCACCAGAACCAATGGCGGGCTTCCATCTTTGACTTCCTGACCTCGTTGCCAGTCCTTGCTCAAGTATTCTTCACGTGTGCCCCCGAAGGTGGGGTCACCCTCCAACTTCACGCCGTGCGAGGGAAACACACGTCCTGGGGGAAGACCCTTAGCATGCAGGGGTCTCTGGAACATGTGTGTCCATGTATGCCCGTCGACAAATCACAGTTCTATGATGCTTGGGTGTATGATAATGAGCCCTGAAAAGAATTTATGAGATTTGAGCCATGTTGGCATTCATGTGAATGACTGACCCTTGGATTTGCTAACGAGAATGTTCTGCAGTAAATCCCTGAGCTTGGTAGTGTTGAGTTGCTATTTTGGGCGTCTTTGATAGACTTGAAGATGCTGCACTGAGGATTAACATTCTGAGTAGTTTTATGACTCTGACATTTTTGTTACTTACATTACTTACCTTACATTATATGTGATGGAAACCTTATCTTACTGCTTGATATTTAGTATTACATGTTGCTATTCAAATTATTTATCCAAAGCACAATGACAGTAGGAGTTCATTTTACCAATACAATTCACTATACAACAATTACTGTACATGCACACAGATTGTTGTTAATTGAACACTATAAATTACATTTATTCATTTAGCAGATGCTTTTATCCAAAGCGACTTCCAAGAGAGAACTTTACAAAAGTGCATAGGTCACTGATCATAACAATGAGATAGCCCCAAACATTGCAGGTAGCCAAAACATGAAGCATACATTGTGAAAAACCAAATAAGTGCCAATGGGAAGAACCATAACAGCATAAGTTACTTGCCCAAAGACACAACGTCATTTGACACGGCCGGGAATCAAACTGGAAACCTTCAGATTACTAGCTCGATTCCCTAACCGCTCAGCCACCTGAATATATACAAAATATTCTACCACAGTGAAAAGTGGCAAGATAACAGAGGCAGCGTACACAGTTGTCGTTGCTGTGCTCTGAAACCTCATTTTGGAGTGAGCTTTATTTGAATCATTCAGAGTGACATTCTCCAATGATGCCTTCATCAGCAGGGTGTGAGAAGGGTGATATCTCTTCTCACTAACTGACAGACGAGCTGGGGAAAATCTCAGGTGTTCACCTCCCAGCTGCTGTTGCAGCAAGTCTGTAGAACTTCATAACAAGGTCACAAACAGAATCTAGATCCAGAAATATAGCTGAAGTTCTGTGCCAACTCAAATTCAGCTCACACACTGTCTCACACACATCTGATTCATGCAGCCGCTGCTAATATGTTTACCTCAGACCGGATATATTTGCACTCCGCTATTAATTCTGTTCGGGACTGTCATAAAATAATATATTCACTTTGCAGACGCTTTATCCATGTCTGTCTTTCTCAAACTTAGCTTGTCTCATTAACAACTTCAAGCAACATATTATGGATACAGGACACTGAATGCTCTTTCAAATTTTTATATCCTATTATATTTCTATTCTATTTACTATTATATTGAAGAGCCTCCATGTACCAAATTAGCATGTTTGCCCTTGAATCTTGAGTCACTTTTTTAAAACAGTTCTCACATTTACAAGTGAATGATTATGTCAATAAGTGCGGTAACATTTTATTTATTGTGTATTTGAAAAAGCGGCTTGATCATTAGAACAGTCTCTTTAAGGAACGATGGGCCAGGCAACCCATTTGCTCAGTCGAGTGAGGCGTAATGATATAATGAAGTGGGCTGGCTCTGTCAAGTTGTTCTGTGAACAGCGTTTGCCGTCTTTCTCATGGCTAATCACTTGACGGAGGAGCATAAGACACCAGGTCATCCACATGTTTACATAATCGACTGTGTGTTATTGCTTAGCCGGAAGTGTTTTTGTGGCCATGTCATTAATCCAATTCCCCTCTTCCCCTCTGTGCTGTAGAGTTGTCTTTGGGGGTTCCAGTCTCCAGAAGGATTACCTTTTCACTTTGATGTTCTCCCATAGCATGGTGCATAAAATTATGCCTTTGAATTGCAGGCTTTGTGAGAGAAATACACTGTACACAGCATTGTCTCTTTGGAGAGGCACCGTTTGTGTAACAAGCAGACGGTTAGAGGCAGAAAGTCAGACATCCCAAGTCTCCCGGAAGTTCCGGGAGTCTCCCGCATTTCAATAGCGGCTCCCGGAAGCCCGCAAATGCTATACAATCTCCCGGAATTCGGGGATTTTGTATTTAGAGCGAGTGCGAGACTGTGCAATGGTCAATTATGGTTGAAACAGGTGCATATCGCGCGTCATGATTGCGTCACGGGGGGGGGGGGGTGTTAGCAGGGTGATAACATTTATCCCCTCAAATGTTCATACCAAACCATCATCCTTCTCATAACAGCAATAAGGCTCTCAAGGTTCACGCATTCGCCGTGAGACTCACGCATTTCAACCATTTCACACACTAGCACGCGATGTTGAGTGAATTACTAGGTGTTACCATGTTACTTCTCACGCTAAGAAGTAAGAGGATAATTTGTCCAACATGCAAGTAATGGACGAGGCACAGGCATACGGACGTACATTTGCCGGATTTTAGTAGTCAAACGTTGCCACGGATGGTAATCTTTTTTTTTAGTCAAACTTGCTTGGTGTAGCCTACACTCGTAGCAGCGACCGGATTATATAAATAACACCCGCGACCGACTTCCAAATGTGGTTATTATTATTCAAAATCATACGATGTATGTGACCTTTCCCTACGAGCTCTGCTTAATGATAACTGGTAGGTCAAAGCTCAAATTGTGTGCGGGGAGGAACGAATGTACTGGCACGACTAGCCAATCAGTGCGTATGGACTTGATCAAGCGTTCAGTAAAGTAAGCAGTGCTTTGCGTCTATGGAGCTCTAATCGTGTGATGCACGTGTGCAGCACCAGCACGTATAGGTGTTGGGGGAAAAAGCGAGACGAGAGTGCGAAACCTTCAGAAATTGACTGTGGAAAGAGGGAGGGGGTGTATGCGAGGAAGGGTGGGAGGTTGTTTAAAAAAAAACTGTCTCGGTATCGACTTGGTACCTAGCCTACTGATTTCTGATTGGAGCGCGGTGTTGTGAAGAATGGATGAACGGGGGAGTAGGGGTCACGAGCAAGGCCACTGCGAGTGGGAACAAGATGTAAGGAGAATAAAGACGAACAGAACTGACATATGGTAGAGGGAGGAGGATGTCAACGTGGATTCTAATTCTCACAGCCATAGATAATAAAGGGAGATCCCTCAGCGGTTTGGCCAATATGGTATGTCGCTATTTTGTCTTGAGTGGATGTGTTCGATTTAGCCACGCATATAGCCTAACGCCAGGTTTCTGAAAGCCATCCGTGGTTTGGTCCAGCTCATGAGGTCTTATTTCCCTCGCTGTCCCAAGTACGCAATCATCACTGTGTGTCTTGTGGCGTTGGGCAGTGTGACAGCCAGACGTCTCCGGCGGGAAGTGGGGGGCACGAGGATACAAGGGGGCTGCGATCCTCGTCAAAGTGTCGAATGTTATTTTGTGACTACAAGTAATGGCAGTATGGTATGTGGTCCCATACAGTACATTATTAGGGCTGTACAGTATATTATTAGAGGTAAAAAAAAAATCACATTATTAGAGCTGTGCAGTACATTATTAGAGGTACAGAGTACATTGTTAGAAGTATAGAGGGAATTATTTGAGGTAGAAGTACATTATTAGAGCTGTAGCATAATTATCTTACATTAGAGATATACTAAAGCAGATGCTGTCACTTTGGAGGTCTTACTTTTGCTAATATCTTTTGTCACATCTGTGGATTGTCACCATGTGAATGCCCAGCCCAGTGGAGCCCAGGGGAGGATGGCATGCACTGCCTCCCCCCCCCCCCCCCACCGCCTCCCCCTCTTCCCCTCTCGGTGTGACAGCCAGGAGGAGTGTGGGTGCCTCCTCTCTCCTCTCCTGACAGGCTGAGCAGGTGAGGAATCTGACGGAGCCTCTCACAGCTGTGCCTCCCTCCAGCACCGCCGCCGCCGCCTGTCACACACGCACGCTTATCTGATCACCGCCAACGCCGTCCTCAGTCTCGCTCGATACACACTTCCTTTTTTTTCGACAGGGGGAGGCGGGGGGGGGGGGGGGGTGCGCATACATTTCATGTTGCACTGCATTTCATTTGTTGTCCAACACCAAGTTAAAGGAACGAGAAATCTGGAGGGGAGGAGGAATGAAGGGTGACCAGTGGGGGGGGGGGCGCTGTGGAGAAAAGGGCGCCCCTCTAACCAGCAAAGGTGATGGATCAATAAAGGTCTGTAGCTGAGAAGCCCGTTATCAGTCCAGGGATGAGAGACTCAGTCCAGCGGAGCCGGGATCCAGGTGTGCATCAGGGTTCAGAAGCCTCCTTATCGCTGCTCTTTACGACGGAGTCCATTTTCCACCACGGGGGCTTTAGTGCATCCAGGCGCACCCAACAGGCACCGCTAGTCAATTATGCAGCAGTTTTTCCCCCCTCCATAGGAGCAGAACACTATGCTGTGTGTTTTGAAAGCCTTTTAAAGCAGTCAAACTTTAGTGCGTTTGTTTTTTTGTGGGATGGTTTAGAGCCCCTCCATAGCTGGGTCACAGCTAATGTTCGATGGAGATCTTTCCAATGACAACTGATTGTAATCGGGAAATATTACCACAGTGACAGTTATAATGAGGCTGTGGCACTTACTGTATATAATATGTTGTAATTTGGGTTCAGAACCATCCGTTTGATACCAAACACACCTCCATTACATGCTAGTGTGCACGTAATGAGATTTGGCAAGCAGATTGTGTGTTTATAACCTCTCTAGACTTTTAAATGACTGCGAAACATCACTTCCTGGCAAGCGTCACGTTTTAGAACGAAGCTTTCTGTGGCAAAGAGCCTATGGATCTTCTGTTCTCCTTTCTGAAAAACCCCCCCAGTGAGATTGCTGCCACATTTAATAGCTACCGATTCCCAAACGCTGCGGAGATTGGTTTCCTATGAGGA
Source organism: Osmerus eperlanus (assembly GCF_963692335.1). Classification (NCBI taxonomy): domain Eukaryota; kingdom Metazoa; phylum Chordata; class Actinopteri; order Osmeriformes; family Osmeridae; genus Osmerus; species Osmerus eperlanus. The sequence goes on from NC_085031.1 coordinate 15,455,992, forward strand.
AGTACCGCACAGTCTCGTGTCTCCTGAGAATTGTGCAGGGAGCAAGCAATCTCATGTATCTTTATAGGTCCTCTCTCAATGGTGCAAAGTAATTACAAACCTTCCTTACCACGGCTCCAAGTAGTCCTATTGTAGATTTCATTATCTTTTCACTTTCATTACCAAGATTTTGAACCTTCATGTGTTTGAAGTAGGTAAATACGTCTACAAAACACAGACTGGCCTGTTTCCTGTGTTGTTGCTTTTTATACTATAAACGTCCTTAGTACACGAGCAGGGATGGACTGTGGCTTTCGCAATCGAAAAACACGTTAGAAAAGAAACTTCTAAATTCTTACTTTCTTCTCCTCCCTCTTGTATGACAGTGATATTTCTGGCAACAAGATGACGGGATGATTTTTAAATGTTTTGTTGATATTGTAAAAAAGGTTTTAGCTGGTGTGCCGGAAACAAGTTCCAGAAGCTGGTAATGGCTGTAAACTTACCAAAAGTTGAGTTCTCTCCCCCTCTCCCTTGGTTTTACCCTTGTTGTTAAGTTGTAAAAGTCAGAACCAAGAGAACTTACTTAAAGGTACAATAGGTCCCCTTTAAACATGTTGTGTCAGCTAATGAGCTGAGCTCAATTTCAAATTTTGGAGCAGCCCGCTACTTTCCAGCCAATTGTGTTCCAGCAATCCTGTTCCAGCCAATAGTCTTTGGCAAGGAGGGTCTTTTTCCTTCGGTTAGTTTGTGAAACCACTGTCAATCAAACTCTTGCTGAAGGAAATCACAAAGTAGATTGTAGAGCTAAATAAGTACTTACATTTACATTTAGTCATTTATCAGACGCTCTTATCCAGAGCGACTTACAGTAAATACAGGGACATTCCCCCCGAGGCAAGTAGGGTGAAGTGCCTTGCCCAAGGACACAACGTCATTTGACACGGCCGGGAATCGAACTGGCAACCTTCTGAGTACTAGCCCGATTCCCTAACCGCTCAGCCACCTGACTCCCTACTTGCTGTACATATTTGAGAACCTTTCCTTGTTTTCTGTTGAACAGTCCACAGGGTGTAATCCGTTGGGCTTCCTGATGTTTAGGGAGTATTTGTTCCTCTATAAGCCTGAGAAAGGAGCTGAGATGGTTTCATTTACATGATAATTAGCAGAGGGACCTTAATACAACAGAACAAAATGCTCAAGCTGGGAGCATTGTACAGAAGGTGAGGTGTCTCCATGTCCCAGCGCTGCCACCTGTTCCAGAGGAAGATTTCCCTTCCAGCACCAACTGCTTCCCTTCCTTCTCTCATGCTGAGCGACAAGGGACTCAACCTGTGTCCTTTCTGTGTCCAACAAACCGCTGCAAAGTCGAAATGGAATCCATGACTCCAATCCACAATACGACCCCTCTCCCATCCATGTTCTTTGAATGCCTATTGACGATATTGGATACAAAAGTGATTAGTATACCTTCCATGCACATTGCATCACTTTGGTGGAGAGGTTAGTTGCGCCCCCCCTCTCCTTCCCTTTATTTCACTCTCTCTGTTTCTCTCTCACTTTGTCATCCCCCTCTCTCACCCCGTTATTTATTTAGAGTCTGTGTGGTTCAGTTATTCAGGAGCCATCTGGTTTGAAGATGTGTTGTCTCTACAAATGAGAGACAGAGCCCTTTTTTGTTTTGTAACTGTTCTCTATTAAACACCACCTTCACCATGGTCTCTGGCAGTCTTCAGAAGCTCAGCTGCAACACCTCTAAGGCTTTTCATTAGAGCAACACAAGTTCCTTCTTCTGTGGAGGGCGGGGTGGGGGGGCGGCTTAGCCTTGAGTAGCAATGACAAGACAACATCCGAATAAAGGAGGAGTCACTTCTTTGTTACGCCAAAGCTGAGAGCCAGTATCTGCATCATCTTGGCTACAGCACAGTGTGCATCTGCTTGATTGCTGCTGACAGCATCGAAGGTGGTCATTGGATATCAGGATTTAATGTGAGTCGTGGTAGAGGAAAGTCAATATAATCACTCCTAAGAGACTACTCACAGACTACTCAGATCACGATTCTCAATGAGATATTAACTCGTCCTTCCAAAGATCTTATAACTAAATAATACGCGCTGCATTCTTTTTCTTTTGTGTGCACACAAAATCCATGAAAGTAAAAGGATTTGTAGAGGAGAGGCAGTCTGGCAGGGTGAGGCGGTGCGAATGGAGGCGAATAAACCAAAGGATGTCTGTCCTGTGAAGATATTGTATCAGGAGGGAAGGGAAACTGCAGTAAATCTTGGAGAGCAGCCCATCTAGCACCGCAAACTAGTTCTGTCTGAACACTCAGCATGTGTCTGGCACTCGTGTTCACAGGCATAGTGAGAAAGTACCGTGTCAACACCCTTTTTCCCCCCTTCCCACCTCTTTCCAAATCCCAACCAACCATGAAAATCACAGAGGAGATCTTGAGATCTGTCCGGCTGGGCAATTCGCTGTTGACCTTGTGTGATTAGTTCCATTTGCTCGGCTAGTTTGAGGTAATCCTTTCCAGACCACTCATCCTATTTCAAATTTGTGTGTGGTGCTTTCAGCAGCTGTGACACAATATTAATGACACATGGGCTCCTAATACCGGGGGATTAACACTGTTTAATTATTCATTATTGTTTTTTGATTCCTAATTCGTGAATGTGGATTCTCCTCGTGGATGTATTTAATGGATTTATAATTAGGCTTCAATGACTAGGAATGTAGAATGTAAAGAGAGAGAGAGAGCACAGAGAGCTGTTCAGTTGTTTTCAAAGATCAACACAGTTCAGAGTCAGCAGAAACACAACCCGCATCTACGCTGATGCACTTGAAAACCTAGCATTGCATTGCAGAGACATAGGCTAATCAAATTTACGAAATGCATAAAACTGTATAATCTCCCACATTCATTTAATACTTCTGGCAGGATTTCAATATGAATCTTCTTCGTGACAGACCCGTGTGCTCTCAAATGATATCCTTTCACTGAATATCAGAAATCCATGTTGTTTTGTGGGTTGGACTAAACTCTTTTTTTCTCAACCGCTTTTTAAAACACCGACCCTATTTACGCATTTTTTATCAAATGTATCTTTTAATTAACCAGGCTATTGTCTTCTCACTGTCTTCTCCTTTGTTGCAGTTGGCGAGCTCTACTTTGTGGTCCTGTGGCTGCATTCAGTTCCCCTGATGTCCGGCTGCCCGGCTCCATGCATATGTCACAGCGAGCCCCGGCCCAGCCTGGCATGCCAGCAGCAGGGCCTCTTCTCCATCCCCACAGAGATCCCTGTCCACACCCAGCGTATCTTCCTCCAGAACAACCGCCTCAGCGCGGTCCGCTCCACCAGCTTCAGCCCCTGCCGGAACCTGACTGTGCTGTGGCTGTACTCCAACAACATCAGCCACATCGAGGCAGGGGCCTTCTACGGGCTGGAGAGGCTGGAGGAGCTGGATATCGGCGACAACGACTTGCGGATCATCAGCCCCACGGCGTTCAGGGGTCTGACCAAGCTGCACACCCTGCACCTGCACAGGTGCGGCCTCTCTGAGCTTCCCGTCGGGGCGTTCCGGGGTCTCTTTGCCCTGCAGCACCTCTACCTCCAGGACAACAGCCTGCTGACCCTCCACGACGACACGTTCTTGGACCTGGCCAACCTGACTTTCCTGTTCCTCCACAACAACAAGATCAAGACCGTGACGGACCACATGCTGAGGGGCCTGGTGAGCTTGGACCGGCTGCTTCTCCATCAGAACAGAGTGACTTTCATCCAGCACAGGGCGTTTCACGACCTGCGCAAGCTGACCACGCTCTATCTGTTCTTCAACAACCTGACGGCGCTCACAGGGGAGACCATGGAGCCCCTAGTGTCTCTCCAGTACCTGCGTCTGAATGGAAACCAATGGATCTGTGACTGCCGGGCCAGAACGTTGTGGGACTGGTTCAAGGGCTTCAAAGGGTCCAGCTCGGAGCTGGAGTGCCATGTTCCCGCCCGGCTGGCCGGAAAAGATCTCAAGAGGCTCAAAAGTCCAGACTTGGAGGGGTGCTATGACACCCCTCACCACACCTGGATAAGTGTGCTCACCTCCAAGACACGATCTGGTAAGTTCCACAGCACGGAGAGTCCACTGAGAGCCGGCATTCCTCGCTGCTGCCTCTCGGACAATGACAAGTCGTCCATCATCTCCAACAAGGGCCTACCAGACCGTAGACAAATCACCAACAACCCTCTGAAGGAGAAGGAGAACATGTCCAAAACGAAGGTCCTGGAAGGCGACCCCTTGAAGAACGGTAATCCGAACAAACAGAGCCTGAATGATGGTCCCGACATCCTGGACCAGGATCTAGACTCTTCTAATAACACATTGGACAGGAAGAGGTGTGTGCAGACTGACATGTCAGACATTCATTGTGTCAAAGATCATTGTTCTACCATGAGAGCGCTAACGGTTATTTTTATACCCTTGCTTTTGCTATCCTTAGACTTCTGTTAGGGAATACAAATGGATAACTTCAGCTATGTAAGACTGGCAATCATGCACAGTGTGTGTGTGTGTCCGTGTGTGTGTGTTAGCCATGCGAAGTGTCATGTTGGGAATGAGAGTGTCAATGAGAGATACCAAGAGGATGCTGTAAAAACTGGACTCACAAATCTGAAAATGGATGCCTTTTTACATTATGTCAATGTTGATGTACAGTATATACTTAATTGATTTGTGCCCAGATTTGACTGTACTGTTTATTACACCTAGAAAATCTCTTCTTTCTGAGCGAAATCTGCCAATGTTGATGACCTGGTCATCACAAAGACTATATAACATGACAAAGCATCACCAACAATGTTTTGAGGTTTCCATGACAACCTCACAGACATTTGACAGTTTTTAGTTTTCTCCTTCATCGAGTTTTGTTTATAATTTTGAAGTGATGCCTTGATTCAATGATATTTTTATGTTCAACGTAAAATACTAAACAAAAAAACGAAACAAAAACGAATGAATCAAAAAACAAAGTAAGAAGAAATATTTTATGTTTATATGTTTTCTAGTCATGCCGTGATTTTGGTGCTGCTCAGAGGAGATTGTCTGTTTGTTCACTGACGTTGCTGTATATTATAAATAAGCATTTTATTTTACTTGTGAGAAGTATAGGTACCTTACAAATAAAGTATTCTCTTTCTTAGATATCTTCTATCATTTTGCAACATTCAAAAATAAGTGTAGTACAGCTGGTATGATGTTAGTAATGTATTCGTTTAGCGAGGCTTTTATCCAAAGCGTTGCACAGGAAAGAGGGGAATTTAAACATGAGATTCTGATATGCAGTCAAATGCTCTCACTAACAAGCAACACCCATCCCATTGAGTACACTATCATATTAAAGTCATATTTCCACTATCATATTAAAGTCATATTTCCAGGGTAATCCATAGAAAAGGCAGACTGAAACATAGGTCTGAGATGAGCTGAAAATGTACATCATCTCTGAAAAAGAATTAATGTGATATATTATATGATATTATAAGTAGCTTCCTTCACGGCTGAGGCCATGAATAGTAGATTGCCGAAAGCTGGATCGGTTCCTTCGTAAATCAATGTGGATGTTGACGTACAAGCTGTGTGGATTCAAGGGCATTCAAAGAATATTGGCAGGCTGTTTGGTGTCATGATGCATATCTTACACTCTCCCTAATAACATATAGGGGAGTCAGGTGGCTGAGCGGTCAGGGAATCTGGCTAGTAATCAGAAGGTTGCCGGTTCAAATCCTGGCTGTGCAAAATGACACTGTGTCCTTGGGCAAGGCACTTCACCCTACTTGCCTCGGGGGAATGTCCCTGTACTTATTGTAAGTCGCTCTGGATAAGAGCGTCTGCTAAAATGACTAAATGTAAAATGTAAATATATATAATCCACACCAACACCCTTAGTAACTTTCCTAGCCCTACACAACATTAAACATGGGAACGCTAAACAATTTACAATTCATTCCAAATGACATGAAGTTACTTGCTACTTAGTTACATAGTTACTGTGTTCTGTTTATGTAACCTGTTACTCCAATATGACTCTTTATCATGCCTTAAAGTGGACTCAGTTAAAAGATAAGTGGGTTGCTGTGAATAAAGGCCAACACTAATAATGATGCCCACTGATAAACCCTTTTTCACCCTTGTTGAAACATGGATGCTATCTGTATTATAATAAATATTTCCGAAGCGCATTAAACATTCCGGAACACAAGCGTGCTTCAGATCGATAACATTTAGCTCGAGGGCCAAAATCACAAGAAGAAGCATTTTATTGATGTTTCTCCAAAAGGCCCTCTTCACTGGTGGTTATAAACTGCTGATGGATCGCAGCAATTCTCTCCTGAAGAACTCACGTTTAATAAATAGTTGGTATTTCTTTGATTTTTTAGATACCAGCATCAGTTTTTCAACTATTCAATCGTTAAATCCTTCACAACAAATAACAGAACATGAATCAGTACAGGGCTACGGGACAGCTCTAACTCAGGTCGCCTTGGATATGAGCGTCTACAAAAGGATACATCGTTATTTTTATTACTACTGTTCTGATGGTTTCTTGTCCGATGCGATGAATCAGAGGCAGTGCAGCAGCACCGAGATTCCTGGCGGCAGGGATCCTCACACTGTAGAAATATAAAGTGTAGAAATGGAAGTGTAAATTGTAGAAAGTGAAGCCATGCATTGCCACTTCAGTATATCGATGGAAGAGTAAGTCAACAATATTGATCATTGTGTTGGTGTATGTTTTAGTGTAATGGTTGAATATCATGACAAGAGACATGCGTGTACCATATAGTTTAAACTTGATGTGGGTTTCCGTAAGACTAGTGTCAGGGTAAAAACTATCACAGCAAATGTCTAAGAGTTAATTTAACACCAGGAGTGTTCATTTTCTCATGAGATGGAACTATATAAACACTCTTGGTGTTAAATTAGCACGGACATCTGCTATGTAGGAATAGCAGTGTAACAAAGACCGTCCCTTTTAAATTGTTCCCTTCTGAAGGTCAAGGACACCCATAGAAACGTCCCACGAGGAAAAGAAGCCGGCAGCCTTGTCGACAAATATCTCATCTCCTGGAAATCTGTACAACGAGATCCCAAGGAGATTTTTATCTTAAACATTCAACCAACGTAATGACCAGCAACCCACAGTTACACAGACATGCATTAGTAAGTCACACAGTCAGTCAATTTTCAGTACTGGGTATTTTTCTCAGATTCTGTAACAGTGGAACCTGGGAGCAGGCAATATTTTGTGTAAATGTTTTGAAACCCAGAGCATTGTCAATGCAGTAATGGCTTCATACATTTCAATTAACTGTGGCTGTAAATGCGTTGCCAAGGGCAACACATTGTTCATCCATCTCAATTCATCCCCACTGGGGCCACTTGGACAAAGGTGACAGTCAACCATAGAAAGTATTGACCACAATGTCTCTACTAGCCTTTGAAATAAATGACCCAAATATGACTGTTTATCAGTCCTGGTTACTCACATGGGAAGGAAATTAATTTACTTATGTAAACTACTATGTTGTTTACAAGTGTTGGATGTCGTATGTTTTCTCAAAAACTGCCTTCGTGCCATCAGACAATTTGGATGGCACATTTTCAAGTTAACGCTGTTGTCTTTCCCAACCAACAACCCACCCACGCGACCACTGACTCCACAGCAACACGGAGCATTGCAGATGTTGACTCTCCTCGTTGAAGCAATTTACCGCAATTGTGCCAGGACTGTCATGTTGATTCAAGCACACCGAATTTCTAAGCCAAGGGACTTGAGTTCTCTGCCTCTTTGTGACTAGACCTTGATTCAAGCACTTTGTTTACTTAATGGAACAAAGCGTTGTATAAATGCAACTACTTCTTCATGGGTGTATTTCTCAAACCCATTCCTGAAGGTAGCTTCTAACCGATATAAACCTAGATTGGTTAGAAGTATACTATATCCTGGAATATACTGTTGGATCTTTAAATTGGCAATGTCGAGATCTCACTACAAACTTCAGATAAGTCCATGTTGATGTTGATTGAGGAAGCCTTATGATGATATATTTCTGTTACTTTTAAATCTTTGACTATTTTAGTAACAACACACCCTCACGCTCTCCAAATGTCAGTGCTTTGAGAATGTTGTAACGATAACAAATCACGCTACTAATGGTGATATCAAATCAAAGGTGCTGTCAACATGAGAATGAAATGGAGGGTAAAAAGAGATTAGACAGTCTTCACTTAGGGTTTGAAGCCTTTGATTACGAAATTCATTTTGATCACAGAGTTCAAACGGCACACAGAGCCATTCTGCCTGATACAGACAGGGAGTAGCTTCAATTATGCAACGCCAATTCCTGTGTGCGCACACAGGACTCTTCCCATGTAACTTCACAGCTGAGTGGACGCGTGTTAAAAGTTCCATGTCGGCAGAAAACTCCCCACGGACTTTTGTAACAGACAAACAATGGACTGGACTGTATGAAAAGAAGACAGAAAACCCCCCATCAATACACAAACCAAATGTTTTCCTTTTGTGAATGTATCAACTGCTGTTTGGTTGATTCAATGTTAAGTTTACCACGTGTGTTTGGACCATTTGTATAGAAATATTTCTATATCACTGTATCAATGTATTGTAGATAGGCCTGCAGGTTGTACACTGGTATACTTACTGGAATGTTGCTAAATATTTTTTGGCGTGATAGGAGAGGTTTTCTTTGTAACTCGAACTCTGCAAACGAAGGCAAAAATAGCTGTTGATGCACAAATTAATTCAGCATTTGAGGTAATTTAATTTGCTTTCCAGATCTTTCCAACCTCAAATTTGAGGTTATCTTAAGACACGGCGACTCATCTCAAGGACAGGAGCAAAGAAGAATAAACCGGATTTCGGCTTCCACTCAAAGGGGATTTCAGCCGAGTTTTGCCTCCAGATATGAAAGCAGTAGAAATGTCATGTGGTGGCTTCTGTTGTTTTGCCAGGGGCGTCGTTAGAAGCTTGGATGCCACAGGCTTGGAAGCTCTCCTTCCATGGTTATTCGTACTGAGAGGGACAGGTCAATATGCCTCCCTGGGTCCCCGGCCACAGCCTGCTGTCTCCTGCCTGAGGTAGACTTCTGGGAGATCTGAGGGAAATTTCCCCCGGTGACGTTATTAAATTAATGTTTCAGGGTTTTTTCAGTATAAGAAATGTAATCTTTTTTATTGTACCGTGTTGGATTGTGAGTTCAGCTTTGTGTCATTTCATGGCTCGATCGTCCTCACCTGTCTTAACTTTGTTTAAGGTCACTCGTTCCTTCCTAAATGATTTGTTTACTAAAGGACAGAAACTGAGATTAATCTTTGCCAATAGTTTATCCAAACGGTAGCACATTGATTTTGTGGAACAGGAATGCACTGGCTGTGACATAAGCATGAATAAACATAGAGGAGAATTTCCATGGCGATATATATGCTGGTCACAGTTTTTGTAGAAAAAAAACTATTGTTACGTGCGGGTCTCAGATATAATGTTCCCAACTTTGAAATTCGACACATGTAACAAGTACTAAGCAGGACCAGAGACAGATGAGACAGAAAGAAGAAAGGAAACTGAATAGGCAGAGATAGTAGAAAATAGATTATCTTTACTTGATCCTGACCTAAAGTCAGTGACATGATGTTACGAACTGTAGTTTTTGCAGTGACCCCAACCATGTTACCAAGATCCAGAGACAGCCTACAGCATCTCACAAGATTCACGGATAAGATATTTATCAGTCGAAAGACAGTGAAGCAGATGCACATATTTTAAACCCAGTCCTGTCTTCAAAGACCTGTTTGAATTATTTCAAGATTTGGCCTTTGTCTGGCAGGACAATCCAACATAATCCAAAATGATTAACTTTTTCCCCAGCCTCAGATTTTGTGTGTTTGGATTCCCTCACGTTGATGTATACTGTTTAACTTGCATTTACCCAACATCCCCAGGATGCTTGGCCAGAGATTCAGCAGGACGTGTTAGGAACAGAGTGCAGAAAAGACCAGGGTGGGGAATATGTCTTAAAAGCCTGTTTCTGTTAAAACTTCCAAACCACATCCTTGGGCTCTCAGGAAAGCTCATGTGGCCTCTAACGCAGAAAGCTTCTCTCCAATTTCCCGTTGCCTGTGTCCTTCAACGTCAGGCCCGAACAACCACCAGGATGCTCGAGTGAAACTTGCGAATCAAGCATCGCGATCACCGGCATGTATAAAGTGCCGTTCGCAAGATTTTATGAGTTACAAAATAATAATCAATTAATAACATTGGAGAACATGTAATGGTGTCCCTGGTGTTTGATTTACCAGCCTCAACGCAGACACGTGAATCAGCCTCCCTCTTGGACTGAGAGCTTCCAGTTAAGTGACTCTGGGTGGAAGCCCTCCAAATATTGAATTACTCACGGTTCAGATGGTTTCGAGCAACAACAGGGACAATCCGCTAGGCACAGCCCGCCTTCCTGCTTCCTGCCTAGCTCTCTCGCTTCCTGAGTGTTGGAGATGACATCAGGAGCATCAGGCTGAGTCTGAAGCTGGACCAGGGTCCCTGAGTAAACCTGCGAGGTTCAGTAAATACACAGAACATTCCAGTGAGGCTGTGGACGCACGCACCAACGCATGCACGCTTACTTATATCGGTCTACTCCCTGCCATTTTTTAGACCTCTTACTTACCTAGTCCTTTCTCGGACATGCAGATTAAATATTCACGATGGTCCACTAGGTCCATCTAGTCACCTTGTGCTTGTACAGTGTGTGACAGCACAACGCATGGCTTCTTGTTAACTTGAGTATGAACATGAATATTTGATAACCATTAACCTTGTGTGGCAGCTGCGGACCACAGATATAAAGCAAAGAGAGGTCTGCTTACTGTCCAGATGTCCAGTCATGTCCATGATCGCACTTCCTGTTGTCCCCATTGTGAGATTACAGAGGCATATAGTTAACTAATGTAGTAAAAACAACCATACACACAGCATGGAAAGCATGATTTCTTGTGTCTTGACCTGCAAATACCGGGTGTTTCATTACTACAGAGAAAAGGAACGGAATCTTCAGACGCTGTAATTGTAAGTCTCGTGCCTGGTGGTTTTAAAGGTTAAATCTTAACCCATGGAAGTTGAAACTGGAAATTGAAAGAACAACAACGTCCTGGGGTTGAGTCTCAAGCCATGCGTGAACAGTCCAACTGTCGCCTTGTTACGTAGATCAAGGAAGCAAAGCCATCCATGCTCACTGTGTGTGTGTGTGTGTGTGTGTGTATGTGTGTGTGTGTGTGTGTGTGTGTGTGTGTGTGTGTGAATGTAGGTATGGTGTGTGTAAGAGTGAGTCTGTGTGTGTGTGTGTGTGTGTGTGTGTGTGTGTGTGTGAATGTAGGTATGGTGTGTGTAAGAGTGAGTCTGTGTGTGTGTGTGTGTGTGTGTGTGTGTGTGTGTGTGTGTGTGTAAGTGTGGTGTGTGAATGTAGGTATGGTGTGTGTAAGAGTGAGTCTGTGTGTGTGTGTGTGTGTGTGAGAGAGAGAGAGAGAGAGAGAGAGAGAGAGAGAGAGAGAGAGTGTGTGTGCATGTATATATGGCTGTTTGTGTGTGTGTGCTTGCATGTGTGCATGTGTTTGTGAGAGAGAGAGAGAGAGAGAGAGAGAGAGAGAGAGAGAGAGAGAGAGAGAGAGAGAGAGAGAGAGAGAGAGAGAGAGAGAGAGAGAGAGAGTGTGTGCATGTATATATGGCTGTTTGTGTGTGTGTGCTTGCATGTGTGCATGCGTTTGTGTGTGAGAGAGAGTGTGTGTGTGAGTGAGAGTAGCAGGCAAGCACCTCCCTGCCATTCCTGGTCATGTCTTGCCAAGCGTGTCAACAACACGAGAGTCCAGTACTTCTTCTGTTTTTGAAGTCTGTACTCTTTTACAGCAATGTTTACTGCTTACTGTTTATGGTTCACAGTGTGCTGTAAAATTAGGATAATACTGTGTTTCATGCTGTACCTGATATGGCACACAAACATTACTTTGACAATCTGATTTCATAGCAGATTGTTGCCAGACTGTTAATGTAACACCAGTTAGAATTGACAGTAACAGACAGATTGACAGGAACATCCCGTTTGACATCACATCCTTTTATACCCTCCTCTGGGTTTTATTTAGGCAAAAAACACACTCCTTGTTCAACAAGGCTACAAAGCGAAACAGGCCACGCTGTGTGACCAAACGGCACGCTCTTTGTTGCTATCAAAGATAGAGAGTCATTGGACCGAGGCCTGATGCAGTGTACAATCAGATTTGGTACTGTGAGCCTTTATGAGAGCTGCTCCTTTGAGAAGCGAGCTAATGAGATTAAAGGCTCTCTGAAACTGCATTACATCTCTATAATCAGGGCTGGTGATGGTGTGTCGGTGCCGCCCCCTCTTCGGTTCGCTCCTGCAGGATGGAAAAGCCCAAGGGGTTTGGCTGCCATGTTTAAAATCAGGCAACACAACGACCAGTCCTTGCCCTGTGTGCAGATTCACAACTGATGGAGGATACCGTCCATTTTGTTCGACTCACTTTTAATAAGTGAATGTTTTTTTTCTTCATGTTTGTTGTTCTTGTTTGAGAAAACATATTTTTTATGTGTGAGGGCATCCTTTGGACGTTGGGTAAACGATGGGTAACGCTCAGAGGTAGAGCATTTGACTGCAGGTTTTAAGAGGTTGAAGGTTCTCTTTGGATAAAAGTGTTTAAAAAAAAAATGCGTTAATATTATCATAATTTGGAACAATGAGAATTTTTGGTAAATTTGGTTATCGTGATTAGGCAGTGTCTCATATAAGAGTAGACAAAAGGGGGCATAGTTGAGAGATTTTTTTTATCCTGCTACACTTCAGAAGAGCATTGATTTCGTCTGAGTGGTCTCACTTCTTATTGTCTCCCTATTCAGAGCCTCCTCTCCTGAAAGGCTTCCATGCTTTGGAGAGGCTGTCAAGGTGAGGCACAAGATTGGGAAGCGGAAGTAAGGCTGGCAGCAACGGAGTTTCACTATCCAAGACGTGATGACAGAAGCCTCACGAAGGGTTTGGATTTATACTCTGAGAAAACGAAAAACTTAGTCTAAATAAGAGCACCACCTTAGTCGGTAATCCTTTCCTGGTTTTGAGAAAATCTCACCGCTTATTGGTTGTTTGCCTGTAGTATGAGTACATCATTCTCACTTCCTATCCTGACAAAAAACACGGCTCACTATGAGAAAAACATAGAAAATAAATCGATTTGGTCAACGGAAAGCTCTTCTCTCATCTGCAACACAAAGAAAGGAAAACATCTCTCTCCCACAGCCGCTTGTGTCTTCCTATTCATTGTGAGCATGTCGTGAGCAAACATCGCTGCCTTGAGCGTTAGCGGCTGTAGGCCTATATTGTCTTTTTTTCTTCATGACTCACTGAATGATTCATTGGCATGGCAGACCCCCACTGGGCCACCTGGTCGGCCACATCCTCTCCTCCTCGGGCAGAATAACGATACCTCATTACCTATGCTCGCCACGACATCCAGCCTGAGGAACTCATTATGTGCCACACCATCCCATGATCCTCTGCCACCGAATGCACAGAGGGACTTCTGTCCTGGAGACGAGCATGCTGCTGCCCCCTTTACCCCCCCCCCCCCCCCCTGCTGATTGCCCCCCCTCCACCCCTCCACACCCAGCCTCATCTCTCATCTCTCTCCTGGGGATCTGTGTGACTTGACCAAGCCATGTTTCTAGAAAGCAGGCGAGCCGCCCAGGGATTTATATACCTACGTTGGAGAGCAGTCCACATGCAGAGTCACGGGACACTTCAGTGTGTTTTGGGGTAGTTTGAAATGATGCTCGGCTTGGGCCTGAACGTGGAGGACAGCAAAGCAGGCAGGCTCTGCCCTTTCTCAAACACACCACATCCCTATTTCAACTTTCAAGTTTGTGTTTTATACAAGTATAAGTACATGGAAAAATCTTCTTCCTGCTCCTCTTAACTGTTTCTTAACGTCTAACCTAAATCATATCTGTTTCTAAATCGTAATTTCTGCATGAGCAATCCGAATCCTGCATGAGCTAACCTTATCAACAAAGTTGGAGGCAGAGACCAAGTATATCTCTCCTGCTCACTGCTCAGAGAAAATACATTATTGTAAGAATACAAATTAGGTCTGAAAGGCCTTGGGAGTTGGCTTCAAATTCAAACCATTCCGCAGAACTCTTCCAACACGCCAGAGCATCAGGTGTCATGTTTGTGTTGGCTCTGCATTGGAACTGTCACCCTCTGACAAAGGTTAGTATGCATCTCTCCCTCATCTTAAGGTCGCGCGCGAAACATGTTTCAGACATGGATTTGTTTTTTTAACACCTCTCAAGCCTTTCACGGTAGAACTACCTCTCCAAGTGACCTCCAGGGAGGTAGTTATGGAGCTGGAATCCATAAACACCACACTCAAAAGACAGCAGTAAATCTGTTCGTATTCCTCATTTTAATACTTGTGTTAAAACCTACAACCTTTATTTTGAATCCAAGCTACTGGTCTGATTTACTGAATTGAGTCAGTGGGGGTTCTTGAGTTGATTGTTGGTACATGCGGATATGAAATGTGATATATTGAAGCAATAATCTACAGGGTATAAATTAACACGGTATGGTATATGTCTTCTGTCTGGAGTATATTACGGTTCCCTGTTTTCACGGTGCAAGGTGATTCACAGGATTAGGTGATTAAGCCTGAATGTGGAAAGTCATCAATTAAAGGGGCTTGAGATCCCTGCCTATATTTCACAATTATCTAGGCCTACATGCTCAAGATTAAATGCATAAAAACACCTTCCTGCTGTGTGTGTGATCTTGACAGATTTAAGTGAAGGGAATATTAGTGGTGTCTAAATGAGAGGCTCTTGTGATTTCGAGATGGTCTCGGTAATTAATCACAATAAACCCAAACAAGCTGCTGAGATAAGTAAATCACATCCATCGTTTATGTTTTATATTCTCACACTCTGATAAGCTCAAATGTTCTTCTTCATGATAGAACTGAGAGGAAAAAAAAAAAAGATTTATCCAAATAATTATGAGGCCTTATCGTTAAAGATGATCTAATGTCCTTTTGTTAGTTGACAGGGCCTCTGTGTGCTGTCAAAGCTTAAGAATATGCTTTTAGGAAGAAAAGGGGTTTGTTTTTTCTTGATTGCGTTTTCAACAGAGAAGCGAATGCAAGAAGAAAAGCAAAAATTACATTCAAAACCAAGTAAAAATTAGAAATATGTTGTGTAAGAAAGTTTTGTACGGCACCGTTCTGTCTGGAATGGTGGTGACTATATCGGTTTAGTTTCTGGGTTTTGAAGTAGGCTATTATAGAATGGAGAGAGTTTAACAAACACCTGCGGTCGGGAAGTCGGGTCTGGGGTCGCTCGGTTGGGGAAAAACTATGTCCGAACAAGAGCTGTTCGGACCAATCAAATTGTCAGGGCGGGCTTTATATGACGATGGACAGATGATCAACAGTAACGTAATCAACCACATCACCAAAGAATCCTTGGGTTGAATTGAGTTTTCAACAAACAACATACTACGTTGCTCTGATTGGTTGTAGGTCTATCCAATTGAGTGAAGAGGCCTTTTTTTCCGGGTTCGGTTGAAACACGCCCCATACTCACAGCCCAATGGAGCGGTATCAGACTCATATTCTGACTAGAATTATGAGTATGACAACGTCAGGCTAGGTTAATGCTGTTGTCTCGTTGAAATTAGTCAGGTAGGCAGTGACGTAAATTCCTAGCAGGAAGTTGGATTTGCGATTCCCTGAAGGTGGCGCGGTAGACAACAGTGCGTGGTGGTGTATAAGGAATCTGTAAGTTTCGGATGTAATAAGTAATAAGACTATAAAATACTGCCATTAAATAGTAGATCGAGGTCTGAGTTCAATAAATAGGTATAATAGATGGTTTTGTAATGTGTTAGTGATACATTGATGGAGAAAGATAACGTGTTGGCACACTTGTGCTAATTAGCAACGTTCCATGTGGCAACGTACGGCTACATGCCTTGGAAATGTTAAATCTGTTTTCATAATGTGTTGCATTGTATTCAGAGGTTTTTGTAGAATGATACTGATAATCGATTTATTTTCTTCACGCATCGAACTGTGAGCAGACGTTTGGATTTGCGTGATAACTTTGGTCGTGTTCAAAGTTCAACTATTGAAGTGCCACTACCTTATTTTTGATCTGTATTTTGTTTGGGTTTATTTCCTTTGGTTACAGTTTCTGGGTTGTATCTTTAGTCAGGCACTTAGGATAGAGAGCATACTAAGGTGTACTGTGATAAAGAAAAGAACACTGTAAGGAAAAGCAGTAGAGCATTTATACTTTTTTATTTTATACTTTCTAACTATAAATATACCAACCCACACATTATTTGTTTCCTGTGTGTCTTTCCCCGGGTGACAACACTTATTAGAGCTATGTTTTAATTCCACAACAAAAATTCAAAAGCCTATCAAAACATGCCGTAGATTTCTTTTTTTCTTCGTCTTTGTACGTCTGTCCACTTCAAATGAACAAATCCATACTCTTTCTTTCTCTGCCTTTTCATGTGTTTTCAGGAGTTGGCAGTGCGATTGATTACCACTCCATAACAGTCCCTGGACAAGACACGACGAGCAATTAAGTCCTCTGTGGGTTTCACGTCGATAACGATATTACTAGGAACTGACAAGAATAGTCTGACCATTGCAAGTTGTTGCTGTTTGTTAACACACATAGTTAACCTTTATGTATAACATAAGGTCACACTGGCTCCACCGGATTGACTCACCTACTACCGGAAAATCGATTTTGCTCAACTTGGACCAAATGGGTTGCCTCCATCTTGGTCAACAAACGCATCCTAGTCTTGGTTTTCGTCTAACTGCAAGGCTCTGGTGTTCAGCTGTACCGCCAAAATTACTTGTTCACATTCTCCTAAAATGAGTTCAGTCAAGACACTCATGTTTTGATTCCAGCATTTACTGATAACCATAGACATGAAAATTGATTTGACTTGGGGAAGCACTTCCTGCCTTTAAGCATTAGCGAGCAACATACATAGAATATTGGGCAGGGAGCAAATAGAGAAACAATCCCGCCCAATGGCCAGAGAAGGGGGAGATGGGGATCGTGGAGGGGGGCAGCAGCACAATAACAGTGTACGAGTATCCATGCGGCATTATTCCGTCTTATCGGACGTGGTCCAATGGGCTTGAAGCAGGTTAACACGTGTAGTTGATGAGCGGAATGACACGCGCTGCCCGAGTGCCATGCCTGGACTAGGCTTCGCGCATTTCTTTGCAAACTTCAGACACCCTCCGTGTCATTAGGGATACATAGTGAGACTACTACCCAAGTGAAAATATATTAAACCAAAAGTTTACTTATGATTTATAAGTACAAACGTATTTACTGAGTTATGGCCTACATAAAAAACGTACAAATTAAAGTAGCCTACACTTCCAACTGTGTGGAAAAAGATTATAATCTATTACAATAGACTGAGAATGTATAAATCTTTCATTTTATATATTTAATTCATACATTTAATGTAAGTAGGCTATACTCGTTCTTTACGTTTGGGTGAGTGCCGACTCCAGCCCATCCAGAAGTGTCAAGTACTGAGATATTACACAGTAGGAGATGATGAACCGTAGACTGTGGTCCTTAATACACTCTAATTCGTAACGTCTCACAGACTCTTAACCCTTGTGTTATCTTCGGGTCATTCCCATCAGTCATTGTGACCCACCGTCGTATTGAGACAACTTTACTGCATACAAAAACAAAGTGAAGCATTTTCTTTTAACCATCGGGCTGTCTCAGACCCCCCACATTGCGAAGGTTAAAAGAAAATTATTTGTTTTTGTATTGGGTAAAATTGGGTAAACACAACGATGGTTCGTTATGAACCTTTGGGTCATGTGACCCGAAGGCAGCACAAGGGTTAAGAGATTGTGACCCCTGAATATAGCAATATGTGTTTTAAATATGTTGGTGATATTTGCTGTGCCCCTTCGTTAAATGATTTGTATGAACAGTGAGTCACTCAGGATGAACTCACACTCTCGCCTCCTACTTTGTTACTGATGTTAGGACTTTGCACTTCTGGTCCACAATCGTTTAATCTGTAGGCTACCTCCTATTCAGTATTCACTATTTGTATGTTTCCTTAGAAAAGGGTCTGCTAAATGAACAAAATGTCAAATGTAACACATGCTTTCAGAAAGTAATTGGGTCACACAACTGCATACAATATGAAACCATGTAATACATAATGTACACAGTTGTACATTAGGTGAGGTAATTATAACGACCTACAGTAATGAAAGGTATGTAAAAAAAAACGTGTTCTGTGGTAGGCTACATAAGTGTAGACATTCAACTGGATTAAGTGTTTATAATTTACGAAATGTCTCTAAAAGCCAACGTTGTTAGAAACAGCTTTAACTGTCTACCGTTTTTATATTTCTTCATTTGTTGATCTGTAGCTTATTAAAATTGTGTACCCAAGATTCATGTTCTTTTTACTGATTATGCAATTCTAATCATGACACAGAGAGAGAGAGAGGCAGAGACAGCGTGGGGAAGAGAGAGATAAAGATACAGAAAGAGAGAGACAAAATCAGACACATCAGAAGCAGACTCAAACATTTGGTAGCCTTTTCATCCCACCTACCAGAAAACATTAATCAACTATTGATAGATCGGGATGATACATCAGGGGCGAGTCATGAAATACATCAGTCTAAAAAACAACTCAGAACAGACGACCAAGTAACAGGAGATTGCAGCCATGATTCATTAGTGTCATGAATCCTTGTAATGGAGCATTTCATTGGCTGCTGAAGGCCGTCAGCTGGCGACAGAGAACATTCTACACCACACTTCTCACTCACACAATGCTCCAGATGGAGTCAGACAACTTTCAGACAAGTCTTTTTTTGAGAAACAGGAAGAATTAAAAGGATGAAGTACGCACCACAATGTAGCATCTTGACGAGCGATGAAGAATAGGACCGCTCGATCCGCCATTCCATGTATTCAGTCCTTTGAGGCAAGTTAGCGGCTTCGTAAAATCACAGTGATCTACACCAGTGTTCACAGTTACCATACCTAGACTTTTAGCGGGATCCCTGCCTGGTCTTCTTGCTGATGAGCACTTATCATGATAGCTGGGCTGGGCATATGAGAAGTTCCTCTCCTCATCAGCTGTGGTGAAGCTCCAGAGCTCACAAAAGGGAAATTCAAGTGTTTCATGTTTCTCTGCTCACACAATACAGCTCAGACCTAGGCCTTTCTCCTGAGTGCCCTTGGATACCACACATATGCCTGCCACCCTGCCCAATAATCAATAGGCTTCAACATGTTCGAGTAACTGTGTGCATAAATACAGAATAAGTCACCTTGAAGTGACGTAGTAACATATTCTTCTTAAAACATAATGGTTTGGAAACAAACCCCTTGCTTGTGGGGGAAGTCGATCCAACATGTGATGAGCATGGCGAGGAGACACGGAGTGTGACAACCAAGGCTTTCAGCAGTGCTATTGATCGGAATGATTAATTAATACTGTAGTGATGATGTTGTTGTTGCACTATATCTGGTTAACAAAAACACACCACAACATACAGACTATTGAAATACTGTTCGAACTGTGCCCTTCTGATCCGTAATCTTTTCCTGTCTTTGTGTCGCTTTGGGTAAAAGCGTCGGCTAAATGAATAAAATGTAAAGCTTTGGTGAGGAGAGACGGTAGAGGGATTCTACCACAGTAAACAATCAATTGTTAGTTTCTACTCTCAATTTTCATTCTCTCTTCGTTGGCTGTAAAACTCATCCTCAGGTCTGAAATACAGCTGTACGCTTCCTGTAGTTAAATTACTTTTAGGCCCATTTGCATGAATGTGGGTCATGGATCAATGCAGATAGAATTACTCGCCTCTCTAAAATGCTAGTGGATTTGGTAACAAACACTAAAATCTGTCACGTTAATGGATGTTTTTATTTATTTCATTTGCTGGCATGTGGTGCAGGTTCAGAGTCTAGGCCCTTTCTTGAGACAAATACTCTGGGCTAATTAGCACCCCGGGGAGAGGAAATGAGCCTCCATATGCTACAGCCAATCAGAGCACTCCATGAATGAACTAGTCATCGTGTCTGACTCCGGTTGATGAAGAGACAGTGAGGCCAGAGCATAAAGCCCTGGCGAGATACACTGGCAGGCTGATAGGATACATTTTTAGCCTAGCTTAGTCCCGTTGCGCCAAGGTCATAGGTCATCTTTTGGACATTTCTCAGAACGGCGCTCGGTTGTGGCTATGTGATGGTAACAGTGTCTTATGTAGGACTTGTGCATTTATAAGACAAGAACATGGAAACGATTCAGAAGTGCATTCCATGCAGACCTCCGCAGGCCTAATGTGTCTTAGGTGAATTTCTTTCCAGACTCAAAATGGTCTGGTTTGGCCGTGCGGACAGTGAAACAGCTAAGCAACGGAAGGTGTGTAACGTGTCATCAGACTGACATCTCGTGGAAGCATAGAAAAGCCACTTGATCCAAAAACAAAAAGAAGAGGGAAACTAATAATTATTTGAATATGAGCTGTGGAGTCCACTCAGCGAGGACTCCCTGCTGTGTCGTCTCCGTGGAAACTGGTGCCAGTGCGGTTCAGAGGACGTCTGCACGATCCTTCATTCTCTGTCACCTTGCCGTGTCCCCTATCACTGGAGCGTGACGGGGATGAGGCCAGGGTGGGGATGATTTAACACAATATTTATGTTAAAGATTTATTGAGGCTCCCAGAGGGCCGTCTGTCAAGAGTCTGAATGTGACATGAATCTAGGGTAAATGGACTGAAAATTAGGCCGCATCCCAACGTATTACAATTCGAGAGTGCCCTTTTGGAGAATAATCGTTTGTTCTTGAAATATAGCTCAGAAGATGGATGAGCACACTGCAGTGCAGTAATGTGGTACCTGATTGTTGCCCGATTATAGAATATTGTGGCTGGGAACACAGGCCTTGACATGCATACAGATGGAAAGTTTATATGTGTTTTTGGTTGGGTGGTGACTTGTTGTCTTGTCCGATACTGACATGCAGCAAATCAACTAGATTCTGTAGGTATTAACTGCATACCATCCTTTCAAATACAATATTGATTATTTGTGGTTAGAAGTACCACATTACTGAGTCGTAAAAGGGACTGTTAGACTGAAACCAAAAATCAAAATCACAGAAAAGGCTAAATCATTTGTAAAATGTTGCATAATGCAGTCAGCCTGTGTCTACTAAGCTTCACACCTAATCTGTACAGCATATAAGATTCGGCATGTGAGCCTTAAGAAGAATTCTAAAGTGAAAGGATGGATACTAATTAGGGAGAGTGGAGATAAAAGGCGATCGCTCGTAATTGAGGTTGGCAGCAGGGTTCTGTCATCTGCCTTTATTAAAGTTTTGCATGCGAGGGGCAGAAGCACCGTTGACAAGCCCAGAGTCTTTTCATGTGTGAATGGTTCACCCCTTCATCAAACAAACTTTGAGTCCTGTCGGACTAGCGCGTCTCAAACCTCATTTACACCTTTCAATTCCTTGAAAAGGAACACGAGAAAGTATTTCAAAGCAGTTTGGTCGTTACCTTGTGAGCGACATCAGTTAAACTGGGATAAGGTAATTGTTCGGAGACACGAGTATTCCTTAGGGGACAGTGATCGGGAGATGAGTTTGTGACATGTAGCCTACAATCTCAGTCTTTGTGGTTTATCCTCTCGTCTCTTCCATGGCATGGCCTTGTTGCTCTTTAATTTGTTTATTTTTCTTCATTAGTCCGTGTGTGTTCTTGTGGTTGTCATTGGAAAACATTCCAGCTACCCCAGAGTTTAACCGGAAGTAGTGCAGTCTTTCACTCTCCCATAACATTGAAAATGGCCTTCTCAGATTTGAGTTGGATGTAATTGTGTTGAACTAAGAGGATTTGGCTTCCGATGCTGAACTGTTCTGCTGTAATCATCCACTGAAGGATGTCCCTGGGCGAATTATGATTATCCTCTGTTAAGTGACTTTTGACTTTAGACACATTCCTGAAATGAAAATTCCACTCCTTACAGTCAGAATAAATTGTTTGACTTTACTGAAGCCGCCTGCTGTTTATTTGTTATACATTTGACAAGCAGGGTGTAAATTCACCCTTTGTGTTAGCATATAATTATTAAGAAAAAAGTAATTTATCCGTGAATACAGGGGAGTATTGGCATGGATGAATTGAGTTAATATGATTTTCCGGCCATTAGAAGATTTAAACATTAATAACCCATGCATTAATCTTCCTAACCAATTGCCTGGAAAGCTGTACCAATTGATCCATCCAGACACATTCACACACACACACACACACGTGCTGTAGTTATCATCTCCACTACACTCACACACTCACTCATTTATATACACACACACACTCTCACACGCACACACACACAGTAAAATAATGAAATGCCAACTGTGTTTCTCTGGCCAGTCTCCATTGTAATCAGTGACCACTGAGTGCAGTCATTATGCTGCAGTCATTAAACAAAAGGATTACTTTTTGAAAAAAAACTTTTACTGCAGTTAACTGTGCCAAACCCCCACGTTTTTTTTCTGCATAGGTGATTACTTGAATAGATGGAAGGGGTTTTGTCTTGCAGAGATTGTGAAATTAAATTTGAAATGAAAGGTGAAATAAATTATTTAAAATTAAAATATAAACACAGGGAAAATCATGCACAAACTAGAAGTGTTATCTCAACAGCAATGACTTATTGCTATTTTCAAAATAATTCATATTACTCTTATTCTTAGAGAAGAGCTAACCAGAGGTGATAGTGTTTAGCTCATAGATAGTCCTATAGACAGTCCTAAAGAGAGTCCTATAGCTAGTCCTATAGAGAGTCCTTTACAAAGTCTTATAGATAGTCCTATAGAGTCCTATAGCTAGTGCTATAAAGTCAATGGAAATACATAGAGATAGTTGGGTTCAGCACACTTTTTATACATATTTTTTGTACAATTCTAATATTTATTTCATAACAGACGAAAGAGTTGTCATTTCCTGATTGTTCTTATCAGTTCGATACCCCCCCCACCACCACCACCACTATCCCCAGACTCTCTCCAGCAATTTAAGGAGGCTAAATAGTAAACGGCTTGTAATTAAACCATGACTGGGTGGGTAATAGTTGAGTCTCACAGCCCCTAATTACTCTGAAGAGACTGTGAAACTCTGAGATAAAGACTTCAGCTGTGACATGATAGTAATTACAGGGAGGTTTGTGTAAGCTGTCATTATCTCATCAAGCTTTTGCATGATTACAAGGTACACTGCATGCACACATGATATCATTGTATTGTAGAGACTCAAGGGAATTCATTTAACAGTCTCGTCAGAGATGCCTGCCTCTTTAACTTAATGTTACCATGCGGTTTTGAGCCCAATGTTCTTGTGCCCCAATTAAGACTAATTAAACACTGAATACTCAATAAAAAATCCATGACATCCGGCGAGGAGAATATCAATTTACTGTATTTAAGGCAAAGACCTGCTAGTTGAAAGGTATAGTGTTATACTTTCTCAGTTCCTCGACACTGAAGACTCTTGTTCAACACAAATCAATACATCCGTCCATCAATACGTTCAAAGCCAGCGGTGATGGTTTAATTCTGACCACTCTGTGTGCAGCTACCTGTCCCTGTTGCATCTCTGTTTCACTGCTGATGAACGGTCCACCTGCTCCGACGACAAACAAAAAAACCCTGGTCCTTCTTACCTCTCCAGGGATGACCCGGCATTAAAAGCCTGATTGCGTCAGCTCTGGAGGACTCGGAGAGCTGGGAGCTCCATGCTCATCACAGGAAGATGGAGGATTCCAGGAAGAAACACAATTCATGGCATCCTGGAGAAATGGTGGTTTCACATGGTGTTCACATGTGGAGACTGCATGTATCGATCACAATGTACATTTGATTAAAACCATGTTTGTTTTTACACAACACCCACCACAGCAAACATCCGCCTCAGGTAACTCGAGTTCCACCCTGAGCTTTCATGAATTTCCTTCTTTTTTCTCTCCCC
Organism: Osmerus eperlanus; assembly: GCF_963692335.1. Lineage (NCBI taxonomy): Eukaryota > Metazoa > Chordata > Actinopteri > Osmeriformes > Osmeridae > Osmerus > Osmerus eperlanus. The sequence goes on from NC_085031.1 coordinate 15,480,164, forward strand.
CTGAATGTAATTCTCACCACTTTTGTCGTGAAGGCTCCACGCGCCTCTGTGAAATGAATCCGTAACCTCCTGCTCTTCTCAATCACGCCATGAAATTGAGAGGCGACCCAGGATGCACCCTGTCTGTGAACAGGATCCCTTCAACTGACTTCATCAGCTCCTGTAGTGTCAACTCAGCCTTTGATATCAACTAAGGAATAAGAACACAGAACCTTCCAGAGTCCTTTGCAAGGTGATAATTACCCCCCCCCCCAAAAAAAAAAAAAGAAGAAATACAACCAAAAGGTTCCAGGAGATTTATACGTAAATGTCTAGTTAGTACCAAGACTGATGGGAACATTCAGTGTTTAACTTGTCTTGACAATGTCTTGAACGATCAAGGTCCAGTGAGGGGCTTCCAATCCCTGGCTGGCCACCCAGATAAAGGAAGTGACACTCACAGACTGGGGCGGCGAGAAGGAGATAAGAAACCATCAAGTGAAAGCGTTTAAGGACTGTGGTAGATCTGCTGTAAGCACCCGAGCCTGTTCTGGTCGGTTCGTTCAATCAACAGTCCGTATCTCTTTCTTTATCGCAGCAGACAAGCCGGACGAAAGCAGACCGAGGGAAAGAAAGAATCAGTCTGCGTTCACTCGAGTCCATCGCTCACCCATGCTGAGCAAGTGTTGCAGGGTTTAGAGGGGCGGGGGTGAAGAGATGGCTGGCCGAGTGAAGAGAGTGTGAGTATATACCTAATTACTCAGACCAGAGGGTCATGACAGCTGCTGAGGAAAGAGCTGTGCTGTTGGACACCCTCAAACTGCACCAAATAAACTAGCAACAAAGCGAGACTGTACTGTGCGGATATAAGGCCCGGCCGATGTTTTATTTTGGGATATTTTGGGATATATATATTAACTAGACAGTTGGAGAGAGACAGGAAAGCAGGGAGAGAGGGGGGGGGCATGCAGGTAATGGCGTGAGCTGGATTCAATGCAGTGACTGCTGCAGCATCTGTGGATTACTGTGGCATAAATGCTGACATATATTATATTTAACATCTTAAAACTCTCATAAAGCCATGTCTATTTATAACCCTGCTTCAACGTCAACACGCATAGGGTATCTGGGCCTCGTGAAACACATGCTGAAAACATCCTGAAGTCCACGGGATGTTTGTTGGCCTGTTAAAGAGCTTCTTTCCCACGTAGGTAGGCTCAGTAATAAGCACAAATGACTGTACAACTCTTATCGCAATTAGGTCATCCAGGCAGATGAGTCCCAGCGCTCTTCTTCTTTCTTCTGCGTCTCCGTCCTCTTCTTCCACCTGCGGCTGACCCATCCCTTAGAGACGCCACAGAGTCCAGAGATGAAAGAAAAAAGGAAAAAAAAAACAAGAGAAAAAAGCTTTTAAGTTGGCCCATCCTCAGAAGATCTCACATGAAAGAAGCAGCAAAGGAATCTCATCCAACACTTCACCAACCCAACCCTGGGAAGGGTTAAGATGCAGATTAGTTCCGCTTCACACCCGGTCCTAACTAGACTAACGTGTGGGGCTGTCTGAGGACAGGTGAGGACGGTTATCCACCAGGTTGTCTACTGTGGCTTGTGTTGTTACTAGCTCGTGAGTGCATGTTCGTTTTCCATGTGGCATCTCACCTCCTCACCTCACTCATAATCAGATGAGAAGCTGCTGGATGTACCTGGTAAGAATTCAATGTTCTGGCTATTGACTGGGTTTCAGCAGAATCTCTTTCTGTATTAGGATGCTAATGTTGGAAGCTGGAGGCTCATCTGAGATCAATAGCTTACAGACCAGTCTCTCTCTCTCTCTCTCTCTCTCTCTCTCTCTCTCTCTCTCTCTCTCTCTCTCTCTCTCTCTCTCTCTCTCTCTCTCTCTCTCTCTCTCTCTCTCTCTCTCTCTCAATCTCTGTCTCAATCTCTCTCTCTCTCAATATATCTCTCTCTCCCTCTCTCTCTTTCTCTCATTGTTTCTCTCAATCTCTCTCTCTCAATATCTCTCTCCCTGTCTCTCTCCCTGTCTCTCTCCCTCTCTCTCCGCAAGACAAAACCAGTATATCGGCACTGAAATTATTATGGTTGCAAATGACCTATAGCTACATGGGGTCACCCCGCAATCTGTTTGTGTAAACAAAACGATCTGGACAGTGTACACTCTTTCTGTGAAGACTTCATTCTCAGCATTTATGCCCAATTTGTATTCCGTCTAAGCTGTGTTTTCCCCCCCAGAAATAAAAACTCACACTGTGTATAAAGTGAGTTGAACACCTCGGTGGCCTATTGATCCTGCATTGAGAAGAATTATCCTTGTATTCAACATGTGTGTCAAGACTGGGATTATCTGGTGTCTGGGACAACATAAATTTGGTAAATGTCGATGGCACAATGCTTGACCATAGGGGGCCCAGGATTAAACCGATTTTTACCAGCATGTGGTACAACACTCAACACAAGATAAAGAGCTATGAAAATGGCAGACATGTCTGGATCATCCCACCATGGGCTTGAGCCTCCTTGAACCATGTGGAAATACGAAATGAAAACACATACCCTCAAGTCCATATTATTTTGTTTTGAAATATTGTATTTGTTGGGAAAACAGTGATTCAGAAAAGTTGGGTTTTGTGTGAAGTAAAAAAGGTGAAAATCTAAGTTGCGATCATCCTAAACTGTTCTCCTTTATTTGTGCTGAATACATTTTGCTTCGCGCCCCTTCGTTTATTTATCTTCAAGTGTGCAATGTTGACAGCAGTTTACAACGCAAACTTGACGTGACGAGCGCTGGTCAGCCAGCGTTGACCTTTTCGCGCTGCATCTCGTTATGTGTGGAGACCAGTCTCCCGCTCCTGTCAGCCACACCTCATCCCTGCTGACACCTTACAGCACTCGTCCGACAGAAAGGTCGACGCGTATAATTACCTCCATAAACACCCACTTCCGAGTGATGGCCGGAGAGCGCCGGATGCGCCCACCTCAGCGCTTCCCAATGCTCTTCTCCTCGATCGGAGATCATTTGTTGTGAAGGTCAGAGACGCCAGGGATAACGACCTTGGTCCGGCCAGAGGTCGGCTTCCTCAGGCCTTTGCTCAAAATCTGATGGAACCAATCAATATCAATTTGAGAATTGAGGAAACTCTCTATGTATCCGGGTAGAGGCCGAACCACAGGTCTGCAATATCACAGTGATATGCAGCCACTACTTTGAACCTCAGAAAAGTCCTGGGCAACCATTAACAGTCAGGTTCTATCAGCCACCATGTAACAAAACAGCGATGCCTACAGTATAATAAAACTACTCAGCAAACACCTATAGGAAAAACATCTCGGCATTTCAGTGAAAGTATGGATTCCTAATCTTCTTCCAGGCCTTTTAACCTGCTAGATCTTTGGATGGACTGGTTAGCCTCTTCTCCACCTTCATGTTCATAGATCTGGGGTGCCCTTTAGATTGGAATAAACTGCAGAGAAAGTCAAACACTTCAGAGTTCTTCATGTAATTACAGTTACGTCTCAGTAAACTGCGGAACCGCTGACTCGATCAATGAATCTCATACAAGAAAGGAATCAATCCGGCCTTCACATGGACAGCAGTGGTTTTTAATAAGATCTTGCATTCTGAGTGTTGTAGTAAATATGGAGGATTGAAAGAGCTTCAACCTGTCTGCAGTGTCCATGGATACACAGGTTAAGCTGGTGTTGGATTGTCCTGTTTTATACCAATTTTATACTAATTAAGGGTCATAGGAAGGCACACACACAAACACTCACACACACACAGACTTGGGAGCCAGTTCATTGATCTGTTTATGCTCGACAGTATAATATTGAGAGCTGTGGGACTCTTCCGTACCTCGAGCCTGGACTCTGTGTACGAACAAAGTGAGAGATAACACCTGGAGTCACTTCTGTGGCCTTGACTGGTCTCCATGGAAACAGGTTTCCTCAAACGCATAAGAAACGTGGTGAGTTTTCTAAAAGCAACCGAATATCTGCGAGACTAAGTGTGAAGCTGATGAGACCAGATCAGATTGGGTCCAGGGGTTTATATTGAACCACAATTTCTTTTTTGGGGGGGGAGGGGGCATGAATGATACATACACGATTTCACAGAGAAGTTTAACAAGCATGTGAGGTTAGGTTTATTGGGCTCATTAGCTAATTGGGATGATTTGGGGTTTGGCGGCTTTTTCACAGTCTGTGTATGACCTCCTCCGGGTTCTCCTGCTCACCCCCAGCTCTGTGGCGTGCTGTAGGCCCAGATAGGTGAGGGGGGCTGGGAGGCGGGGGGTGGGTGGGGGGGTCAGGGGTGTGTGGAAATGAGCCTCCATAACCGAGTCGCATCAGCAAACCCAGGCCGCCCTGTGCACCAGGGGGAAGACTCAGAGGGGGGCTATTAGCTGCTCAGTGGCGCTCCAATCAATGGCTGCCCCTGTGTTATTAACTGAGCCAGCGAAGGAAGGCAGGGGGTGTGATGCTCAGTGTTCAGACTGTGACCAGCATGGCTTCCCGGAGACCCCCCACACACACACACACACACACACACACACACGCGCACACACACACACACACACACACACACACACACACACACACACACACACACACGCGCACACACACAGACCCTCTACTGCATCCACCTTCATCCCCACAGCACCTCTACATCTCCCTTCCCTCCCTCCTCCCTCACCCCCATCTCCCACTCCGTCTATTCCCCCACCTCCCCTCCCCTTCTTCCCCCTGACACCCCAACCTCCACCTCCATTTCTCCCCACCCCACCTCCCCCCCCCCCACTCCCTCCATCCCTCCCCGCTCTGATCTGGTCCTCTGACTCACCTAGCAGGCAAACTCCCCCATAATGTTCCTTATTCATCTCCCTTCCTTTGCTTCCTCCCCTCCAACCCCCTCCTATCTGCACTTAAAGTTCTCCCTCTCCTTTCTTTGATCCCTGAGTCCCTTCTGTATGCCCCCCCCCCTCCACCTCCCCAATTCGCTCCATGTCACCACTCTTCTCTTTCACGTCGCTCCCCACGTCTCTCCATCACAATTGAGGAAAGCACTGAGAAGAGCCGCTCAATCTTGACCGCCATGATGATGATGATGGTTCTTCTTCGACGGAGAACTGGGGCCGCGCAGTTCCAGGCCCGTCTCCGACGGCAACGTGAGGAAACACGTCAAGGAAGTTGAAAATGGCAGATGGTTAGATTGCTCTCACCGTCCATCTAATGGGACCTTTCCTTGACTCTAACCGCCACGCACTTTGGATCCTTGATCTTCTGCTGTACATTCTATATAGACTATTTGCACGTCGCTTCGGAGGAAAGCATCTGCGGAATTATTAAATGTTAAATGCAATGTTATCTTCATCTTCGCAAGCCCAGGGCCATAGTGACTCGGAAGGTCTGTTCTTATCCGATTAAGACACAGCTGCTGGTGATCCAACTATTAGCTCCATGGGTCAATAGATTCTTTATCAGACCGGTTTGTGTCCTTGTGAGAGAGATAGGACTCAGTCAGGGGCACCTACAAAGAGATACAACAACAGGAGTGTTCATAGTCTCTGAACTGGTTCAGTTAAAGATGTAGTCCTCTTTTCAGACTGTTTTAATGAGAAATTATTATTCAGTAGATCAGAAAATTCAGATTGTTCGGAATATTCCCTCAATGAGTATGACTGACTTTGAGATGGTTTCAACAAGGTGAGAGGAAAACTAATTTCATACATCTTATCTTGCAGCAGCTATTATTTACAGTAAGATTGTCGCTCAAAGACCCAGGGTCATTACAAAAAGAGCCCTTGGTAGTCAAATTCACCCATTAGTGCCCTTTTGTCAGGATGCAGGTGCAGCAGGACTCAGTCAGAGATGTCTTCAGACAGACACACTGACTGGAGTGAACACAGAGAAATCCCGAGGTGCTGATAAATATTGATTGCTCCTCTTTGTTCTGGATCGGTCTTAGTCCATCAGATTCATGATTAACATCAGCTAAGAGACCAGATTACAGTTCTCTCAGATGCTGTAGGTAGTCCATTCTATTTATTTCTTCCTGTCTGATTGTGTGTTCTGGTCACTGCTGAACGGTATAGACAGGATCTATCAGGCAACCACCAAGGAACACGAATCCTTCTTTTGCCCATCTTGGTCAGTATTACCTATATTAGCCAGAAAGCTTGGAAGGAACAGTTTATTTGACAGATTTGACTGTCAGTGAACAGAAAAGCAACTGCCAATTCATGAAAGACATGGTGCACAGTCCAGATCCTTGTACACAGTGTTGTACCTGACTGGGGTACTGAAGATCTGCTGGGAATTTGTATTTAGGCTCCTGAAGAAAAAAAACATTTGAGCGCTGTGCTGGTGCAGTTTTCTGGACTCAGTTTCTCAGTCGTCACATTTGAAAGCGTCGACGAAGGTTTTGAGGCGAACTGTAAGGACATGTCCTTTACCAATGTCAAGAGAAAAGTCTACATCTATAATTTGTAACAGGGGAAGGGTTAGTGTTAGCTCACGGGGTGAAACATTTTTTGTCCCCACTTCCGCTCCAAACAAACATACGAGACGGAAGAGAAGAAGAGTCTGTCTGTTCAAACCTCAACAAGTCTGGGTCGACAGCTGACCATGTCTGGATGACTGACACACACCAAACTGGAATGGCCGAACCCAGTTCCTCTGAGGCACGGAGACTGTGGATCCCAAATAATGTTTTGAACAGGTAAATGTCGTTTTTTAACTCTCAATTCTAAGGGAAAAGAAAGAAGCTAACCTCAAAATCTATTAGTAAAACTCTAATGATTCAAAATTGCCTTCTCTCTCTTTTTCGAAAGCTGAGAAACTGGTCTCTTGGCACCAACAATCAGGAACATTTTCACACTTAACCTTTTGGAGCAGAAAGAAGCGACTGATCAATGTTGTTCTAATTAATGTTGTAAATACGGTAGATGCAGTTGGAATATAAAGTGTGGGTCGTTGTTGGTGAAACGTTTGCTTGTAGGACAATGGATGATTGCATTTTCTTTTTTACTTTAATGTTTAAATAATCAAATAAAACCAGAAAAAAAGAAAATACAAACACAGAGATCCAAAGGTTGGTCCAAGCAGATTTAATTTCAACACTTCTGTTGATATGTTGGCTACAAGATTTAATTATTATTAAGATTTAACTAATTTGATTCATGGACTCATTGATTCATTCATTGATGTCAGTGCTTTAGTGTCATATATTCTGCACACGAGTGGAAGATTCTGCCTGGCAAATATTTGACCCAATTTACTGCTCAGTTTGTTGTTACAAGTCCCTTAGGATCTGTTTAATTGAATCGTTTTTCTTACAGCTCTTCACATCAGTGAGGGGACTGTGATCAGCCGCAGATAGCGTGTGACTAAATGACACACATGTTCCTTGTATCTCTCAGTATACATAATATCTGAATTGTTTTTGTCAGTATACAACTTTGTTATATAACATACATTGTGAGTGCCTCATTTCAGACTGTTTACATTTATGCATTTTAGCAGACGCTTTTATCCAAAATGCATAAATGTTTAAATGTAAAGTTTTAAACATTTCAGTAGATCATCAGTAGATTCAGAATATTCCCCTCAAAGAGTATGAAAGTAACTTTGAGGTTGTTTCAACAAGGTGAGAAGAAAGCTAATATCCACCTCGTTTTAAAGCAATGATCACATTTACAGTAACACTGTCGCTGAAACACCCAGAGTCATTAATAGTGTATATTCCATCTTCGGACAATCCATCATAGAGTCCTTTAGTGTCCAAAAGTGACTGTGAGAAGTGTCTGCATGAGTGATTTATTGCCACCATGACAAGTTAGGCTGATTACTCTTTTACTGTAAAAGGAACTCATTCTGGGAGAGGCTCGTTTGTTGGAACATTGGATACATTTCAAATGTTGGAGTTGAGTCTTCAAAGCGAAGCTCTCACAAAACTGACCACGTCATTCCAACTGTGCAGGGGATGATAGTCATTAGAGGCCAAACCTTTAACAAGCTCTCCTTTTCTTTGTCAATCAACTTTCTCTCAGGGAACAAACTCCCCGTCAGGGTAGTGCTCATGTTCTTTAGTCTTTCATTTGGATCCCCATTAACTTCAACAAAGTGTTCACTGGTCTTCCTGGGGTTCACACAAAAACACAAATAACAACCAACACTCATTAAAATCACACTATATCAATAAAACAAAGGGGTGGTTGATAAATGATCATGTTGTAGCACAGAAGCATTGGGGCACAGGAATACACAACGATTGTGGTAACAATCTACGTAAATAATGCTTTGTGTGCGAACGAAAAGCTAAACATTTCCCTCAAGCATTTACACTACCAAAGTGTCCATCGATCACTCTTCACAGCGACAACCCCCTTTCTCACCCCTCCTTTAAACTGCCACACCGAGGAAGACAGGCGAAACACTGGGCACACCGCGTTCGACCGCACGCAACCATATTTTCTGTAGCTTTAAAGAAAGACATCATTTTTGTACTATTGTCCTACCACACAATGTGTTCTCCCTTGGTCCTGTGAACCAGAGCTTGGGGTTCTACCCGTCCCGGGGCTGGAGTCCGGGCTGGGCGGGTCAGTGTCCAGACAGGCAGGATCAGCCAGAACAGGCCTGTCCCTCTGGGCTCTGGCTAGTCTGCTAACTAACCACACACTCGCAGGCTTCCTGCAGCAGAACGGGCGCCAAGAGAAATGAATGGAAAACTAAGCAGGTGGGGGAGAGGCTGGGGAGAGGCTGGGGAGAGGCTGGGGAGAGGCTGGGGAGAGGCTGGGGAGAGGCTGGGAAGAGGCTGGGGAGAGGCTGGGGAGAGGCTGGGAAGAGGCTGGGGAGAGACTGGGAGAGGCTGGGGAGAGGCTGGGGAGAGACTGGGAGAGGCTGGGGAGAGGCTGGGAGAGGCTGGGGAGAGGCTGGGAGAGGCTGGGGAGAGGCCAGGGATCCCACTGATGTACTGGCTAATGCAGAGCGCTGAGCGGCATGGGAATTATCCTTTACAAAAGGCCAGCGAGAGCATCATTAGGCTAATTGATGTTTCCATCACCTCAGAGTCCAACCTAGCTACCCCCCTGCAGAGCATGTGGACGTCTGGATGAGCGTGTGGTTATCTGCCGACGTTTTGGTTTGGGTTGAAGAGAGGGGAATAAACAGAGCCCTATAAACAAGATGAGGACAACGTTCTCATCTTGTTCACATGTGAAGATGAAGCCACAAAGGGGGGAAAATGCCACGATAAAAATCTATGTTTTTTGTGTGTTTGAGGTAAATGTTTTCTTTGAGCGTGGAAAAAAAATGTACTTTACTATTAGTTAGTCTTCTTTGCTTTGATGAGGACAGAGGTCATTGGCTTTTCATCTGTCTGTGTGTCACGGTCTTAAGCCGAGAATCACAAGGTGACCTTTGGTGGGTAGTTAACAAAACCTCAGACTATATTCTTCCCTCCTGAATAGGGTGTATGTCTGAAGAGCTCTGTCTGAGACATGTTATGGTCTTTGTGGTTTGATTTAGAAAATACCATCCAATCTAAGTTCAGGACACAGCTCTCTGTGAAAACACTAAAGAAAAAATGTTTACTCTCATCAAACTTTATTGTACTTATACTTTTACAGACATGTAATCAAACTGAACAGCCCATATTAGAAACCTTCAGGGACAAACAGAAACAAAAAATAACAATAATCAACAGTCTCATTTTTATCAACTCTTTTGTAGAAAAGGCCCCAAAGTTAGAGTTATAATTTTAAGTTTGGGTATGTTCATGTAAAAGGGAGTCAGATGGCTGAGTGGTGAGGGAGTCGGGCTAGTAATATGAAGGTTGCCAGTTCGATTCCCAGCCGTGCCAAATGACGTTGTGTCCTTGGGCAAGGCACTTCACCCTACTTGCTTCGGGGGGAATGTCCCTGTACTCACTGTAAGTCGCTCTGGATAAGAGCGTCTGCTAAAATGACTAAATGTAAATGTTCAGTACTGGTAATTCATAGGGGGAGCCAACCCACATTATCATAACCATCATGCATTAGAGGAGTGGGCTTCAATCAGGTGATGTGCTCCGGTGTAACACAATATTATATTTACCTGCTGTTTTGCTCGTTGTAATGGATTTTCTTGTGTTGAAGCAGTTTCTGTTAACCAATGTATACTGTAAGTAGGAGCTTAGATGCTCTGTCGTGAAGAGAGAAAGATACACAAACACACAGACATACACAAGCAAACACACACACAACGACGCAGGTACCCGCGGCAGAGGCGTCAATAGGCCTGGGCTTCCGGGGCTTAAGCCCCAGGTGTTTTTGTACTGGCCCAGAGTCTTTTGATCCATCCATCCAACATCTTCCGCTTTTCCGGGGGTCGGGTCGCGGGGGCAGCAACCTAAGCAGGGAGGCCCAGACTTTCCTCTCCCCGGCCACTTCCACCAGCTCTTCCTGGGGGACCCCGAGGCGTTCCCAGGCCAGCCGAGAGACATAGTCCCTCCAGCGTGTCCTGGGTCTTCCCCGGGGCCTCTTCCCAGTGGAACGTGCCCAGAACACCTCACCAGGGAGGCGTCCAGGAGGCATCCTTATCAGATGCCCGAGCCACCTCAACTGGCCCCTCTCGACGCGGAGGAGCAGCGGTTCTACTCTGAGCCCCTCCCGGATGACCGAGCTTCTCACCCTATCTCTAAGGGAGAGCCCGGACACCCTGCAGAGAAAACTCATTTCGGCCGCTTGTATTCGCGATCTCGTTCTTTCGGTCACTACCCACAGTTCGTGACCATAGGTGACCATTTGATCCAATTCCAGTTAATATATTTGTACTGATGTTGGAGGCGATGTGTTCAATCCTGGGCGCAGGTGAATTTCGAAAATGTTTGCACTTGGGGTGCTGTGAGTCTGTGTCTGGGGTCTGGGCTAAACCCCTAGTCTCTTTCAATTCTAAAAATGCCCCTGGTCGGCGGTGTGTGTGTGTGTGAGCGGCATACATTGGGCAGCGAGTGGGAGTGGGTTTTAGTTTTCAAGTGTCTGGGCGTATTGCGGCAGTGCGGGGCCGAGGTGAGGCAGGCGGAGTGAGGCCGTAGAGGCCAGGGCCGCCGCCTCACACCTTCCCTGGCTGTGTAAATAACAGATGGGCTCGGTGAACACATGCCTGCCTGCTGACAGAGGAGGTTCCGGACCTGCAGAGACCATCTCAACACACTCCGCTACTTAGACACACAGCAACACACACTCTCCGCTACTTAGACACACAGCAACACACACACTCCGCTACTTAGACACACAGCAACACATACACTCCGATACTTAGACACACAGCAACACACACACTCCGCCATACATGCACACGCCAACACACACTCTCTGCTACTTACACACACACACCAACACACACACACTCCCCTACATACACACACACACCAACACACACTCTCCTACATGCACACACACCAACACACACTCTCCTACATACACACACACACGCCAACACACACTCTCTGCTACTCACACACACCAGCACACACACACACCGCTACTTACACACACACACACCAACACACACTCTCCTACATACACACACACGCCAACACACACTCTCTGCTACTTACATATATACACCAACACACACACTGTAGCAAGTGGGAGACTTGCTACATCCCGACTCGGCATGAAAGCCGCATGTGTGTGTGTTTGCGCACGTGTGTTTGCCTGTGTACGTGAGTGTGACCGTGTATGTGTGTGCTTGTGTGTGCGTGCATGTAGGAGAGTGTGTGTGTGTGTGTGTTTGACAGTCCGCTCGTGACTGTGCTTGCAAGAGCTTGCGTGTTTGTGTCAGCGGGTGTCTGTCTGAGTGACAGAGGAAGCTGCAAAGAGAGTAATCAAAAGGTGATGATCAAATACTGTCTGGCGGGGAAGAAAAAAACAAACACCATCCCGAGCTTTCTTCTCCCCGATTCACCCGAGCACATGTTAGCACTCGGCGCTGGCTTGACTCGCCCGTTAGCCGAGCGATCCCCCAGCGTGATCCCCGCACGCTCCTCTAACAGGTAGGACTGAGGTCGGTCATGTACCAGAGCCCTCGCCACGCTCCGCTGGTGTTCCCACATCATCCCCGAGGGGGGGGCGGGGGAGGGGGCGGCGGGGGAGGGGGGGGCGGGGGAGGGGGGGCGGGGGAGGGGGGGGCGGGGGAGGGGGCGGCGAATACGCAGGCTGTGCGTGCGAGAGGAGGTTTGACGGAGGAGCACGCCCACAGAAATGCCAGGGCCCCGGAGGCTCATTAAAGGCTCCCTGATACTGGAGCATCTGGACCCAGAGCAGATGCTTCCATCGTGGAGGCAGAGGCTAGTAGCACAAGGCTGAGGAGAGTGGCCCGATACCGCCCAGGGAGAACCACCATCAGGGAAGGCACAGATCAGTCCTCGTGGGTTGAACTGCGGTGTGGAGTGTGGTATTGTTTTTGTTTTTTTTGTTTTTTTTGTATTGCATCAGGATTGACAAATAAACGCTTGTGTTGCGTCAGAGCCGACAAGATAGCCCACGTATTTGGGTCACATGGAAATCGTGAATGCATTCGGGCTGTATCTCGAAGCGAATGCGTCACCAAGTCGAATGTGATGGTGCTACAACGACTGTCATACTGCAAAGTGAGCATTCTGCCAATTTGAGAAATAACAAACCCAGCTGAATATATACAGTATGTATGTACAAAAAATAAATATTAGTATTGGAGCTTTGTAGATTCACTGATATTAATGAGAGTGCACAATGATGAGTCAAATAAAATATCACAATAATGGGTTAAAGAAAAAAGGTTAGGACACAAAAAGTATCTTTTACAATAACATTATTATAATTATATATTATGAGCTGCCTGTACTCATTAGTTTTTTTTTCATTAATCTGTTTGCACAAACGAGTTTCAAAGCTCCAGACGTTAGAACAAAAGGAGCACATTGTGAGATTTCAGACACTTTGTATGCTCTCATTCAGCTCACAGATCAGTTTTATCTCCTGTCGCCAGTCTTTCTCCTGAGTCTTCTCTGCCATTACAGCCTCATAAACATGAAGGACTCAATGTCATCACAATGTCTCCAAATAACTTCCCTCGAAGCGTGCTTACATTTTAACACTTCTCGAGTTACAGTACGTAAATTAGCATCCTACTCTCTCGGAACTCACTGACTGTCGAGCACAATAATATGGGACACAACTGTCATTGTTTTGTGGTGATATGTGTACTGTAGTAATGAGACTGTATTGTAGATATGATATTGTATTGTAGATATGTGTAGATATGATACTGTACTGTAGATATGATAGGTCTATGTGTATTGTAGTGATGGTATGTGTTGTGTGCTAATGATACGTGTAGTGCAGCATTGATGTGCAGGTGCACTGACACATCATGATCATCAGTTTGTTCACAACACAGTGCATGTGCTTCAAGCAAAAACATTTGTTTTGACTGAACTCGAATCAAACTGTGAAATTCGTTGATTCAAAACGAAAGCTTTCTGGACGGGATCTAAAGCCAGCTGTGACCGGCATGTGCATTTTCCATGTTTGCAAAACAAACAGTGCTGACTAGCTTCAAAGTTAATATTGATCATGGTGTATTCTACAGTAGAATTTAAGGTTGGCATAACGACGGACGCGTCCTTGCGTCGGAACGGCATTGTGACGTCAGCTAGGACAGTTTTTGGCACTAAGACAGTTTTTGGCGTGACACCACCACTCTGATTCCAGTCTGAATCGTAGACGGGGAACTCTGGCATCTGAAGGAGCTCACAGCTGAATCACAGCTGAAGGAGCTACGTCGTTATATAAGTAGTACAGAGTGCGGCGTCACAAACAGGATAATTTCGTGACAATCAAGTAGTTATTTTCTTTTTGAGAGAGAGACAGACTGAGAGGTCCGATAATGGAAGATAATTTAACGCTGGTGTAATAGTGACGTCCAGGCAACGCCAAGAGACCAAGAATTCAACAGAAGTTGATGAGTAATCGACTGATGCACAAGTGATTCTCTAAGTAGGCCGTTTATTTAAAAAAAGACCTCTTGCTTGTACTGTCAAGTCCCGTCCTCTGGGTTGAATGGACTTGAAACGTCTTTTTGAAATGATAAAAGGGTCAGAAGTTTCAACATTTTGGACATTATTGGAGTCCCATTCACCAGCTTTTTCTGATTAAAAAAGGGTTGTTAGTTGTAGTCTTCATAAAATGGATAAGAATTGAATTCCATTACTTGGCCCAAGCAAACCCCCAACTTTATCGTGAAAACCTTTTTCAGGCAAATAAACTCACTTAAATGTTTCATATGATATAGGGTTGTTAGTTATATTGTTCATTTAATGAATGACAATCAAATACCATTACTTGGCTGCAAGCAAACCCTAACCTTTGTCGTGAAAACATTTTATAGGCCAATTTTCATTATTATTATTTTTTATATCAATTTATATTTAAGTAACACAGTACATCAATTTACTATTGCACGTCAGTTTGATATTTCTGCTCTGACTTGCCTCGTTCAGCACACTGTCAAGATCTGCTTCCATTACAGTGATGGATTTTAATATGGAGTTATGGAGGAGGACAGGAAGACTACTGTGAATGTTCCAGTCCTCCAGAGTTCTGCCTGCTGAAGGAGGAGCGTAGCGGGCGTCAGAGGGAGAGAGCGAGGCCTGAGGAGACCTGACAGCAAAGCACCAGAGCTGCGTCTGAGAGTGGGGGGAACGTCCCGTCCCTCTCCCTCTTCACAGCCATCTGGTCTGGGCACTGATCCAGAGCATGCCCTGCCAGTGAGGGACTGGAGGAAGGAGAGTGAGGCTGGATACGGGTGTGTGTCTGTGTGTGTGTGTATGTGTGTGTGTGTGTGTGTGTGTGTGTGTGTGTGTGTGAGAGAGAGTGTGTGTGAGAGAGAGAGTGTGTGTGTGTGTGATACAGGAAAAGACTGGGGCATGCAGATTTCTTCTGATCTTCAAGACAAAAGGTTGCGTGCTGATGAACTTCTAACATACCAAATCACCTGTGTGTGTGTGGGTGTACTTCTGTGCATGTGGTTGAGTGCTAATTATCTTCAGCCCTGTAATATGATAGTCAAACTGCATGTCAGAGAATTCCCTTTGAACTTGTCACACAGGGACCTCCAGGACATGAAATAATCCCTTTTTTTCATCGAGGTAATATAAAAGTTAGAATCTGCAATTCATTGTACATTCATCTTTTGACAGTGGCAATTTCTTTGTGAGACAGGTCCACTAGGAAAAAAGTACAGTCCATTTCTAAAATAATCTTTAACGTGATGAGGGTCTTCACTTGTTTGAAATTTGAAAAAGTTATAGTACTTTGATAACGGATGATGAAGGAAGATAGGACAATCATCTCTTTGATAACCCATCACAGCATCCAATGTCCCAGACTTTGTTGTGTGACAACACCGGCTTCATATGAGATATAAAAATAGCGTTATAAATCACTGCAGGGGCACAACATTTACTCCAGGCTCTTTTCTATTTCCTGGAGGATATTGTAGCTCATTGAGAGCCTGCTGTCTCCCTGCAGGCCCTCGTCGTCTGGGAACTCAGCAACACTGCAGCCTTTTCCTGTTCGCAACTGTGACACACGTTAGCACCGACTCTCCCGGCCTGCTCCCCCCTCTTCCTCCCCCTCCCTCTTCTATCTCACCTCCCCCCATTTTCCTCCCTCTTCACCCCCATTCCTCCCCCTCCCTCCTCTTCACACCCAGCCCTCTCTCATCCTTTCCCTCCCCCCTGTTCCTCCCCCCCCTTCCTCCCAATCTCTCCTCTTCACACCCAGCCCTCTTCACACCCAGCCCTCTTCCTCCCTCCTCCCCCCTTTTCCGCCCCAGCTCCCCTGATCCACCTCCCCCTCACTACTGGGTTTGCATCTGGCCTGTCTCCCCGAGTCTGAGAGAGTCCACAACAGACACCACCTAGACAAGCATGCCCACCGCTGCCAAATACTATTTTTCGGCCAATCATAAAGTACGGGCCTTAGGTACAAGTCGTATGATTGGATGAGGCAGTTGAGATCCCTGGTCTGATCACCGCAGTCCCATTGGATGATGATGAGGCTCTATGTTCATTGTAGCTCCAGCAGGCTTCCTGCCCTCTCAACGAGTGCTGGTGAAGGCAACACTAAAGCCCTGTCCACACTTGACTATTCAAACACAGCTTCATTTCCTATTAATATGTCTGTTCATACACAGAGATTGTTTTCCACATTCCGCAAGGACATTTGTTATTTTCCTTTTTATAGGAAATTGTTTGGGAGGACGGGGGGGGGTTGCCAGGGGGCTGTGTGTGTACAGAAATAGTTTCTAGATTTCTAGAGATAAAAAAAAGTACTCGAGCTTGGATCGGGATTCCATTGTAGCAAGGTGATAAATAAAAGACTGTGTCTCTTGACTCAAAAGCATGTTGTTTTCCCTGTCAGTCTCTGAGAAACTGCTTTAATCCCATCCCTCCCTATCATGTCCCTATGTCTCTGCTGTGTGCGCCGCATGCTAACCGGCTACGTAACGCCATCCACGCGAGACTCCCAACGCCACTTGGCTGCAGCAGACATCTGTCTTCAGAGGGAGACGTGAGACCATCGCTGCCACCCCTCACCACTGGCAGAAAAGTGGCTGAAGCTACTTGAGAGAGCGTGTAAGAATGGTAACATGCCGACAGAGCCTGTGGTTGATGGATGGCCGGCTATGGAGAGAGTCTTGTTTTTGTGGGTTTGCCGGGTTGATTCTCTCGAGCTCTGGGGGAAAGAGCACGATGATGGCTGAGAGGCAAAATCTCAACACAGATTTAAATTTCTTTGTTTGTGCGTCCTTCTACGCGCTGTCGGTGGGCTGTCAGAACAATGGGAAGCTTTAGAGCACCACAGACCTTTTAAAGTGTTTTATGACTTCATGGCTGTCAAATGAGTTATGGTGGTACTTAAGATTTGTATGTGTTCTCTTAGAACCAACTAAGAACTTTCTGAAAAACGAATTAGAAAAAGTTCGTAGATTTTTTTCGTGTTGAAAGTTTGAACGTATCTCGTCAAAGCAAAGCACCACAATAATCTAGAAAAATTCGATTTTTCTCGACTGAGAAACTTTGATGCTCCTTTAAACAAGTTAGGATCCTTACCGTGTATGAAGCACGGTAGATTTGACCCTGCATTATACATGAAGCAGAACTAGATTCTCCAGGAGAATACTTCAAGTCTACTCTGCCTTTAATGAGAAACATCTCTCTTTATCATAATATAATTATCTCCGCGTGTCTGTGTGAGATGACTGTGTAGCATCCTGGCTGATGCGGCTTCCAGTTCCACATTCACTGATGTAATCTAGCCTGACTGAAAAGATGCAGTTACATTTACATTACATTTAGTCATTTAGCAGACGCTCTTATCTAGAGCGATTTACAGTAAGTACAGGGACATTCCCCCCGAAGCAAGTAGGGTGAAGTGCCTTGACACAACGTCATTTTGGCACGGCGGGGAATCTGGCAACCTTCAGATTACTAGCCCGACTTCCTCACCGCTCAGCCATCTGACTCCCTAATAGAGTCCCAGTTAGAGTCTACAGAGCACATACAAAACCATCAGTTAATGCGACAATACTTTTTTTTCCCATCTCTCTTCAAATGTGTGTGTGGAAAATGAAGTAAGTATTCTTACATAACTGATGCTTTTGCTCTGTATGTTCAGAGTAAAAGAATAAAAAACTGAAAGGCTGATGATTTTGAAGCAGAGAAACATATCTGATTAAATTGAGGGATTTCCATCCATATTGTTGATAGTCTGTCGATTTTTGCTTTTTTTACGCACACGTTCACATATCTGACGCTTTCTGTATGTTCAAAGTGAAATACTTTTACTCAAAATGACAGAAAGGCTGTATCAGGGGGACCTCCATCGAGATTGTTGACAATATTCAGCTGCAGTCTTGTGAAGTACAGGATTTCAATCCCATGTGAACTCTATAACTCTGGGCTGTGGAGATTGTGAAGTGCAGAGATGAGAGAGAAGTGATGTATAGTTAATACCTGCAGGCACTCTCTATCTTGACTGCAAGCCCAAGTATCACATTGATCATGATATTGATTATGACAGCCTTTTTTTTGCTCCCCAAAATGTTGTCAGCACTAAACACAGTCGATTCCCGACACCTCAGCACTAAGACAGAAAAGCTTTCTCACTGAAGGGAGGCTCCACATTTCTGCTTTAAACTTCTCTCTTGAACACGTCACTTTCCATCACTTTCATTTGTTTACACAAGAGTTTCCCGAACACATCAAAATCCGTAATGACTTCCAGTGCTAACCCTGAACAAAGACAAATTATGGCCTCTGGTGTGATCCTACACTGAATTACAATGCATTATGACTAACACACCTGAAGTAACAGTGCATTGTAAACATGAAAACAAATATAAATACTTTCAATTGTTCGTTTTTTCTTGGGAGCTCGGTAATTGGATCTATGAGAAAAAAGGATAACATGCAAAAATCGGATGTTTTGTTTGTGGCGTATTGCGTATTTTCACCCATAAGAAGCCTGTATATAACATCTTATGAAGGTGAGTGCTTGCAGCTTTCTTGTCAGGGAGGCAGAGTTGCTGGGCCGACAGTCAAGGCTGGTCCCTCTTGTGACAGGAATCTGGGAGCCTTCTGGTTATGGACTAAGCTTTGACAAGGTAGAGAGACGTCTAGGGAAAAACTCAAGTGTTGATTGTTCCTTTTTCAAGAGTCCCCACACTTGCACCGCAAACAAGGCAGAGCAAACAGTGCCGCAAAGTCATATTCATGCCTAAGTAGCTTTCTCGGTTTAGGGTGTCACACTTTCGTTCCCTTTCAGACGCGGCCTCCGTTTGCACGACAACAGTATTCCATTCACTTTTTAAGTTAGACTTCACTCGCCCATGCATTCTCTTTGACTATCCGCACCCCCTCCCCACCCCCACCCACCCCCATTCCTCTCTTTCAAGCCAGGCCTGTCGTGGCCCTTGATCTCTTTCTATCCCTTCGCTTGTTTATACAGTGGCAGACCGGAGTGGGAGGGGAAGAGTGCAGAGACAGTTTCCTGCTCAGCTCACCTCTAACGGCAGCTTCTCTCCTCCTCGCAGTCTCATTCTTGCCTCCACTGATGTCTGCCTGCTCCCCGGCTCCATTAACTACTCCCCCTCTCTCTGTGTCAACACAAGCCTCCCCACACGACACACACCAACCGTATGGAAAATCACCCCCTTTTACCAGATGAATTGTATTTGTACCGCCTCCGGATGGGACGAGTACACCTGTCGCCCGCCTGATCCAGTGGCGGATGATCGCCTCGTAAGAGACAATCGGAGTTGGCCGAGGCCTGTTAGTCAGGGGAGATTATACTCTGCCAGTTTTTGGGGGTAAGACGGGGAAAAACCGTGTCTGTCTGCCCGCTGTGCCCGAGTGTGTGTCGGAACTCCTCAACCTGATCAATGAGGGGAGCCTCAGTCTGCCCGTGGACTTGGCTTGGATGACATGAATATCAATGTCGGCTGGCAGCCAGTCAGGCCTCACCAGACCGACCTCGGCTGTCATTTTCACCTCTCCGGTCAATCAGATGTGGCTTGGTGTCTGAGGTCCGTCATATATAATGAATGGAGGGAGACCACAGAGCTAATTGATACAGATGATGAGCTAATGTACGTTTACTCACTTAAAACTAGAGTCACTCATAAACAGCCCCGGCGTCTGTTAGTCTGGCGAGACATAACCGCTCCAGATGGCGCCCTGTGTAGCTACCCTCCCCGTGTTAATAACCACGTTTGAAAGGAACTGTACTCTCTGCACTGTCCTCGTTTGTGGTGTTGCTGTGGGCCTACCCTGCGACAGACTCTCCGGGCGATGTCTCTGGAGGAATCATGGTGCTGTGCTTCGCAGCTCCGCGTCCAGCCAGGGATGTGGAGAGCTGTGGTTGAAAGGCTCCCTGGTGGGAATGCAATCTCTCAGCGGTGTCCTTTGAGAAGTATGGATTTGAAAAAAGGGGAATTTACACAACAAAGGAAGGGAAAAAGAGATGTAGTAATTATTTCTTCGCCATTTCCAAGGGGAAGGGGCTCATACTTGCAAATGGAATCAATTAGATTACAGAAATAAATTTGCATTGAAAAGCACTCAATTTTGCCATTTATAGACTATTTGATTTCAAAGAATTTGTGTGTGGTGTATATACTGTGCATTTGTGTAAGTGTGTGTGTGTGTGTTCATTAACTTCTTAATCTCCATAGCAATCCACCCTACAATTTCGTTTTTTTTACTCACACCCCCTCCCCCCATCACTCCCCCCCCCCCCAAACTATGCAAATCCATGCCAGAAGAGAAAGTAGCGCTATCAAAAAGGCATAGCTTGCCATTGTATTGACAGTTTCCCCCCCTCTTCCCCCCCCCCCCCCTTAATCAGCGGAGGTAGTTTTAATTAACGTCTCACAGGGGACAAGGAGTGTGATGGGTCACACGGTCGCACAATTGCAGACGGCGGCTGGTGTTTCTGTTTCCCTGCTAATTACCTGCTCGATGTGGGGGGGGGGGGGGGGGCAGGAACCTGTGGGCTGCTTAGGGCGCCGGGACGAGTTCAGTCAAATCGTGTTAACTGTGAGCAGAGAATCTGGGTCGTCAAGTCCTGGCCCTGATGATCCTCCTGGATGGGCCGAGGAGAAACGCCGAAGGGCGGGGGAACCCAGACACCTGGATGAAGGGATCAGACACTCTCCATCTGATGAAATGATCGTCCTGGGGAGGGTTGTCGGAGGAGCAAGAGACACAAGCATCATCTGGGGCTCTGAGAGGATTAGAGCCAGGGGCGGGCTGGAGGGGGAAACGCTGTGGTAACCTTGGAGACGAATTGAAGGAGTTGGAATGTTTGCAATCTACGAACCTTCTCTTCTCCTAAACGATCATGTTGGATGTGGCCTTGGAGATAGTGCTCCTCAAATGGGGTGAGGGTGTAGCTTAATGGTTAGTGGTTGACTGTAGATCTGTGGGAGGTTCACATTCCCCCCCTGAACTGTACACTGCATTGGATAAAAGCATCTGCTAAATAATTATATTAAAGTGAAACAGCTAACCAATGTTTGTTCAGGAGGTAAACACACAGATGACAGTTATCAGCTTAGAGAGAGCCAAACACCGCCAAAGATAAACATTTTGGTTGAATAAATACTTAAATACATAATCCAATATGGGAATGGAAGTTCCTAGAATGTGAGAAAGTCACACTTTGTAGAAACACTACTCGATTGCTCCAGAAATATCCACCAATGTGTGCAGAGGGGTTGGGTCAGAGTTTCATCAGCTTCAAACATTATTTCAAAAGCTTTGCTAAAGCTTGTTAAGGGGGGAAAAAGGAAAACTTCCCTATAGTAACTAATGTATTCATATTTAAATCTGTTTATTTGTATAACGTTTTTACCTCAGAAAACACACTTGTACCTTATTTGATTCTCTGGTCGAACAGTGTTAGAGACTGGGGAAAAATCTGAATTATTGCCCATGCAAAAAAAGTTATGTTAACTTAACTATGATGTGAAAAGTTACGAAGTGTTCTCTGGCATGGGTCAGTCATTGAAGGAGGGCTTTTCTGAAAGTAACCACCAAGAGTGGAGCAGAGAGCCGAGATCCTGGCCCACCGTTTGAACATCCTTCAGCATTTTGATCTTCCAATATCTCCTTCATGTTAGTTCTAAATGTGAGGGCAGAGGGTATAAAAGGACGATGTGTAATTGCACAGAAAGCTGGATATCATGGAATTACACAGGACAGCCTTATCCTAGATTCTGGGCGTTCATGTTACGTAAGATAGGTTCACTGTATAAACAGACAAGAGATTTTGAGAAAAGGAAGACTGTATGTGTTGAAGTGAAGTTGTAATGAAGAGAAAGCCAGAAAAAAACACATATTGTACAGCAGTATAGGATTGTTGAAAGTACAAAAACCTGGTTTAATGTGGAGCATGTCTCAACCTTCCATCATGCTTTGCAGGAAACTCTACATTCGCCGGGCACACACCAAGCCTCTATTTTGACCTTAATTCTAACTCGCTTTACCTGTCTCTCTGACAGGAAGAAAAATTAATTCCCGTCACTCCCCTTCAGCACACTGACTCCCCCTGCAGATTTTTCTGTCGTTTCTTTTCCGAAGCAGACAGCCTGCTGAGCCTTTGTCTCCTGCGTGACTTTGTAGTCCTGAACGCAACACAGAACACTCCACGCCGCACTGCGCCATGATGTGTCAGATCTAACACACGGGGTATAAAGAGGAAAACTGTGGAATTTACCACACGATCTCAGGCTTGCCTGTTTAGGAACTTAGCCTGTGTTACAAATCAGTCAGAGTTGTCATGTTTCTAGTGGACTATCTGTTTCCTGTTTGTGTAATTACGTACCGTGAGAATAGAATAGACTTTATTTGTCATTGTGCATTAGATACTTAATGAAATGTGATGCAACCACAAAAAAAACAAAGAGAGGTCATTAGGTACTGTGAGAGGTCATTTTAGAGTGTAATCTACGCCTAATTGTCACCTACATCCCCTGTCTACCTGGCAGGGTATGTACATACCTGTCATTTCTAATATTGACATTTTATTATCGTTCACTGTGCCTGGGACCTGAGATGTGCTTAATGCAGCCCACTCCTTGACGCAATTCTGATCTTTCTATGCGTTTCTATGTTCCTATTTGTACCTGGCTTTGGATGGACAGATCTGTTAAACGGCTAGGTTGTAAAGTCTAGTATGGTCAGATCATTCCATAAGTAACTCGGCAACAGCGGAACACCTGATTCTTTTGTTCCTGACCACAGCCGGCGCAGTACCTTTTCCGGCAGTGACTGCAGAAGGCGAGAGTTCACTTCAGAGGCAACCTTTCAAAAGACTCCATCGTCATTTGATGTTGGAGCCCTTCCCTCTGGGTCAGCGACTTCAAAAGGCCATGCGTTTCAAACGCGTGGCCTTTACTGGCCTTGGAGAGAAGCACGGAAAACTAAAGACTAAAGGAAAGCTAAGATATACAGCAGCTCCTAACTACCTGCTTGACGTCGTCCGACTGCATATTCAGCGCACCACACCACAAACAAACATCCCGTAGCGGCGTCGTCGACATGTCAGAGTCCCGTGCACATCTCTCCGCAAAAGTGGAAAATGAGTCCATTTATCAAACAGCAGGGGTGATAATACAACGTCCCCGAGGCGAAAAAGGAAAGATTGGGTGAGTTTCTTTAACGAAGAAAACATTGTCAGGACTCTACAGAAGAGAGGAAGTGAAACATGACTCACTAGGGGTACAACAGCCACCAGAGAGACATTCATCTCCATAACTGTCTCCTGCTCTCAACAACAACAGGGCGTTGAGCATTGGACTCATAGTGCCTGGAAGACGTGTTACGTTATATTATTATCACGGTGTGGTAATATTGTAGTCTTGTATAGGAGTTATTTAGTAAGTTGTTAACTAAGCACACTAATTAGTTATGCACAAAAAGTGTTATATATTATATGTACAAAAAATGTATACACATGATAGGAAATGTCGGAAGAATGACTGCCTGATAATTAGTTCATGTGTAATTTATAAATTATGCATAAATAGACCTTCATCGTACAATGAAATTCATGACGATCAAGTTTTAGCCAGAGACTTTCTTGTAATTTATGAAATACGATGTCATGACCAATAATTATGATTGTAATTATCAAGTGTAAATGAGTGTACAGGTTAAAAAATGAGGATGGATAGTTAGAGAAATGCATGAGGCCATGCTGGTATTAATATACTAATGACTTACATGAAGCCCACCCTAATAACAATCAAGCTGGCCTATCAGACAAAGGAACCATACTGCACTCAGAGAAAGTCAAGTGCAATTTGTTGAACACTATAAAGTCCAGAAATACGTTCTTTTTGTATTCTGAATTATTATCCATCTTCTATTTATAGTCTATCCTCTCTGGAGATCTTCATGACCTGTTGGCTGTCAATCAAAACACATCCTTTTGTTCCCATGTTAAGTGTTTGTTAAATGGTCTTATATTTTTTTACTAAATAGGCATGGTATTAGAAAGACAATGAAGCATTATCCAGTCATGATTCATCGGCCAAATTAATTATTCTTTTTTTTGTAAGTCTCTTAGTCGATGACAAAAGAAGCTGAGCTTCTATCTGAGAATTGTGGTTGAAGAATCACATGAATGGCTTTATTTGTGGACAGTCCAAAGCACACCCATGTCCATCTGAGATAGCAGAGCATGTCACAGAGCCAAACGGATAGATGCTGTTTAACATCATCACAATGTGATGAGGCAGATCATTCTCCAACAGGCACAGACCATTTAAATCAATGCCTCAGTAACTAAACTAAATCCACAACGATAAAATTGTTGCCTGTCTTGTACAGCGAAACAACCCCAAATCCCTCCCCGGTAAGAACAAAGTTGTTGTTTTTTACTTTCATCCGGCGAGGTTGTTTACAGTTCACCCCCCCCCCCCCCCCCCCCCCCGTCG
The DNA here is from genome assembly GCF_963692335.1 of Osmerus eperlanus. Classification (NCBI taxonomy): domain Eukaryota; kingdom Metazoa; phylum Chordata; class Actinopteri; order Osmeriformes; family Osmeridae; genus Osmerus; species Osmerus eperlanus. The sequence continues at coordinate 15,504,686 of NC_085031.1, forward strand.
TTACAAGGAAGAGCATCTTGTGTGTGAGGAGCAAGCCACTCTTTCCATCTCGCCAGGAAACACAAGTTGCAGCTCATTGAGAATGCCCAAGAGCACACGAGTCGTTACCACGCCGACAATAAAATAGAAGGGTAACCTTTCCATTCCACACAAGTTACACCATCCTTATGGGAGAGCAGAGTCTTCCTGACTGGAATTCACAATGAGACACCATTCCAATCCAATAACCTCTGCAACTTCACAAAAAGGGGATTGATTTACAGAGAGGCTTCCCTCCATTGGCCCTATCGGTTCTCTCACGGGACCAGATCTACATAACAACTCTGATTGGGCCAAGCAGAGGGAACAGAGAGGCCAGAATGGGAATTTCAATTTGGGCAAGGCATGGAACCGGAGCACATTTAGGGTGCGAGAAATTCCAGCAAGGTTGAGATTCGTTTGGATACTTGAATTTGTCTGCATCGAGTTGGAAACATTTCCCTTCAGGGAATCATCGCAACAGGATCTTCAGTTACTGACATATTGAGTCTGGAAGCAGTGATAGATGATGATGGTGCTGTAAATTAAACATTACATGGATTGGTTAAAAGCAAAGGTCAGGGATGATTCTTGACCATCCTGTTTGTTGTAAAGGAGTTAACTAGCATCCTGCTAATCAGTGATAAGTATGCCGTTCAAACGCTTCGAGAGCATCCTGGCGGTTCACTACCGCTTTCACTAGGTTTTACGTGGCAGCCCATTAGAGTCACTGTCTCTACACACACACATACACACACACATACATACACACACAAGCACCCACATACTCAGTATTCCAGACGGTGTTCCAAGTCTCTTCAAAGCAGCCAGAGGAAGCCTCAGAGGTAGGTCTCTGACGCCTAAAAGATCGACCTGCAAAAGTACAGAGCCACACACACACACACCACACATGCACACACACACACCACACATCAAGCTGAAGCATTTCCTCAGCATAAACCCACGTCATGCCTGCATGGGATGTGTGCAGTGCTCACGCGTGTTTGCCGCACTCACTCCTCACACACCACACATACACACACCACACATACACACACCACACATACACACCACACATGCACACACACACACACACCACACATACACACGCACACACCACACATGCACACACACACATACACCACACATGCACACACACATGCACACACACACACACATACACACACCACACATGCACACACCACACATGCACACACATACACATCACACATACACACACCACACATGCACACACCTCACACATACACACACCACACACACCTCACACAGTTAAATACATCACTGCATGCATAACTGAGACTTCCTGTGTTACATAACAGACATTTAATAGGAGCATTTTTAAAATATTCTCTTTCATTTCTTTTCATGGTCTAACTGACATCTTTTTTTTTTTTACTGAACTTCTAGGGCTCTCCTCAGGGAGGGAGAGGTTTCCAGATTCGTCCTCTCCCACAAGTGAAAACACACTGGAGGAGGCTAATAAAATCCCCTGGGGAGATGTGTATTATTTCATGATTCCTTCTCTCCTTCATCCATAGGGTAATCATGGCTTTGGGCTGAACTGGTGCAATGAAACATGGAGAGAGATTCCCGTCTATTTTGTCTCCTCGGCCAATTACGAGTGATTTTACGATTCCCTTGGAACCGTTGTGACTTCAATCATCTACAATTGATGACTATTTGCATACATTTCTGGTAGGACTAAATTGAACTGGGGATAAGTAGAATCCTCAAAGTATTTTCTCTGAAGAAGAACTTGGCAGCCAAGGTCTTTTGATCATCACCAGAACACTGTCTTCAAAATTTCATGAACGTAGATTCGCATTAAACAAGAAGCAACTGTCTCAATTGAAATGAAGACGTGGTCTCAACTCAACTGTAAACAACAGACCCAGATCAACTATAATCTCCAGCATCCCGTTTTCTATGTTTTTCATTCAGAATGAAGTCAAGAGCAGAATATGTAATTGTGGTTAATCGAAAGGTAAATGCCATATATGTTTTCCAGGTCGTGACTGCTATATTTTTTTTTTTGCCGTGACAGAACCACCCATTGGAAGGGCACTGCCATGACTGCATCTGATCGTTCCTCTGCCCATTCAGGGGCGACACTGTAAAGGTTCAATGTCAGTTTCCTAGGAGCCGGATCTTTCATTAAAGCACTGTAGAAGAAAGTCAAATGAAATGGATGTACTCTGTACGTTTTCTATTAAAACCAGTACTGAAAAACTTCAGCTTAACCCTCATTGACGACTACCTTGACCTTTAGCCTTGAGTATCCACTGGTATTGTAAGTAACCATCAGGTGGACGTCACACCAACGGCAAAACTTTTATAACGCAAAAGGCTTTTGACTTGTTCCTCCTGGTTAGACATCATTTTTGAAATGTGATTAGTTGGTGACTGACTGGGCGATGGAGGGCAACGCCTTTCTGAACTCGTGGCCTCAGAACACATCCTGTTGCTCTGCACTAAAAGAAGATTGTTGTTGTTTGTTGCTATGCTTTTGCCGTCTCCAAAGCAAAGAAGCTAAATATTTGTTTGGTTTGGCCTGAGCTGCCTACCAGGGGTGGATTTAAGGGATGCTTCCTGGTTTATTCAACATGCCTCCCTTGATTTAGCCAAATTGGGGAACGGAGAGTGGTTTAACCTATAGGCCTGCCCTTCGGTGTGGAAACTGTTTCAATTAAAGTAGGAAAACCCTTTCCTCATTAGTGTGTTTGAGTCATGTCTAATGAAGCACAAACATGCACTGATTCGCACTTGGGACTTATTCGTATTTGTTTATTCATTATTCAGAGATAATTGGTGAAAATATAAAAGGTTATCAGAAAAGCTTACTAGGGGCAGAGAGACTCTGACATTAAAACACAAAAGGAATTTTATTCAGGGTTTCCCGCAGAAAATGTGTTAGTTAAGGTGGTAGGGTGGGGTTTGCCGTCGGGGGGGGAGGGGGGGGGTGTGTTGTTTAGGCGGCCGCCTTAACTGCAAAGTGCTGCGGGAAACCCAGCTGACATAAAAACACAAAATAATTTGTATTACTGTATTAATTTGCAATACAGACAGATATATCTACCTGGTTTAAAGGGAAAAGGATAGTATCTAAGAATGAAACTGGGAATCTTGAAGCCTGTTTCACTGGAAAGGCTGTATCCTTCCCAACAAAGTCCCCTTGCCTTTCATCCTGCTGCATGGCTGTTTGACCCCGCCAGAGGCAGAGACGGGGGCACATTAGGAGAATGTGATTATGTTGGTTTCTCTTTCTGTTGTGTCTCTCTGAACCATCAGGAGCCGGCCATCCCTCTCACACTGAGTGTGCAGTTAGCGGGGGGAAACACTGTGTGATTTCATTTATCTCCCCGTTGGCTTCACAACACGCTGCACATGCTTTTCGGTGTTTGCCCTTCATGGAGTTAACAGCGAGGCCTGCGCTGGCTAACTGACATGAAAACGTTTACTCTGATATCCTTCATCCTCACATTAACACACAGCAACACATTTCCTTGCTCAGAGTGAAACAATACGCCACTTATTTGCTGTGGAATCGTTCTGAATCTCTCACTTAGTGGTACTAATGCCACTAAGTATATAAGTATTTATAAGGATAAACACATCTAACTAGAAAATTACAAGAAACCGTGTGTGCGGCTCAATTATTTGGCGAACCCGACACTGTATGAATGCTGTGTATGGCTCAGGTCTCAAGGACATGAAGTGTTGACTGTTCCTGACTAATAAATGTATAAAAAAATTATTATAAATATAGAAACACGTTTGCTGTCTACCGTTCAGCCCACCAGCATTGTAACTAGCGTTTGTTGGGAACACAGCAACAAAAAGTAGCTACTTTAGAACAGATTTCACCAGAAACTAACTGGCACAGACTCCACTTGGAATGTGTAGGTTCCATAAATACTTATCTTTCTTACGGTCAAGTATTTAACTTTCAATTGAATGAAAAATGTATTTTGTTTGTATGAAACATGACAAACTCATGGGTCAACAGCTCATCTCACAAGTCTGAACAGTCAGTCATAGTTCAATCTGAGGAGTCCAACACCCACAGATTATTTCATGTTTTGAACACGTTCCATGTAACAACAGACAGCCAAAAGTCAAGATGAATCGACAAGGAAAACAGAAGGCATGCTTCAAAAGTTGTGTCAATATGTTGTAAAAAAATAAATAAAAATAAAAACATTGTGGAATTTCAGCTTTGAAGCTGCTGTTGCAAGGCCCGCGGCCAGGCCTTTTATTCCACCAGGAAGCACTTCAGGTCAACCAGAGGACAAACACGATTCCAGAAGCTGAGGGGATCCTAGCACCGTAGAGTGTAACCGAGTCAAATTGGTTAAACTCACCTCTTTCTCCTCACTTGAATTAGTCAAACACTCCTAGCTATTTTTTCAGTGGCACAGCTGGCTAAAGCGGTGTTTGTGAGAGGTAGTTGCTACATGAGTCAGGACTGTCCCCAGTTTGATCTCCAGCATCATAGATATATATAAAGACTAGATGTCTTACGGCGGAGTCTAGAACGTCCGCACATGGCGGCCATCTTGCTACATTCAACTCGCTCACCCATAACATTGTGTTGATGCTACATGTACTTTTTAAATGACCATAACTTGCTCAATTTTCAACCGATTTTTAAACGGTTTGGTTTGTTATCAACGTCAGAGATGTCGTTCTGCCACTGCATACTTCTATTCTATTTTTTTTTATAACATATTTATTCATAAGTATGCAGTGGCAGAACGACATCTCTGATGTTATGGGTGAGCGAGTTGAATGTAACAAGATCGCCGCCATGTGCGGACGTTCGACTCCGTTGTCCGGCAACGCGGACGAGACATCTACCCTTTATATATATCTATGTCCGGCATGGGCAAGATAGAGAAGAAACTGACGAGCGACGCCATGACACCTGTGGCGCTAGCACACAAGGCAGCAACAAAATCGATGTACACCTACCAGAATCCATGGCAGAGGGACGGTCATCTTCTTCAACCCAGCGCGAAGCAGAATCATCTGCAATCCCCTGCCTTCAAAACTTCAGCTTAACTGTATCAGCCCCTGCTTGTTGATAGTTAGGAACCACATCTACTTCATCTACATCTACACACACATACTTCTGTCACTAGATTGTATAGACACACGCACACTGCAATCACTTAGTCACACACACACGTCACGCTGTCATACACACACACTGAGATCACTCAGGCGCACAAAAACACGGCTGTCATGCAACCGTACACACACACACACATCATGTAATCGTGTACATACACACACCATCATGCAATCGTACACACTTACACAATCATAAACACACATATACCCCACGATAAGGAGATGGCATCAAATAAAGATAGTGTTCTGGATATCTGTTATGGTTTCCTTCCCATGAATAGTACTAGGTATAGCTCAGTGGTTAAGAGCATTCGACTGCAGATCAAGAGGTCGTCTGTTACCATGTCCCCCGTTGCTATGGATAAAAGCTTCAGCTGCTAAATGAAGACATTGTTGTCAGTAGCCCATCTGGGCTACGCAAGTGAGGCAGACAGGACTGGGTTAGGTCCTGGAGACGGCTGCTGACATCAACCAGCGTTCCTCCCCATGGAGGTCACTGTGTCTATATGTCTGTATCTGCATGTACCCAGAGCTCTGCATTAAAGTTCTAACTGTTGTGTTCCGTTCGGGTGTCACAGTCAACAGGTATGTATTCATGGTCCTCCTCATAGATATGTATTTTATATATATCTATGGTCCTCCTAACCTGTTTTCAAGCTACATATATGTTCTCCGGACCTTTTCTAGACAGACGGAGATGCTCGATCATCTGGAATATGAATTGGGCTGTCAGAGCAATTAGACTGGGTCACTGTACTATGTAGCGACAATATGGATTTTGTATAGGCCTAATACATAGTGTAGCTAATTCTAATGAATTGTAAAGTCATGCCAGAGTAAACATAAATTACTTGGTGTTATGGACAGCAACGATTTAAAGCAGCCACTTTGTTTTGAATCTACTTTGAGCAAATCACAATGTATCATTTACAGGTGGTATCATTCAGCTATTAGTCACACAATTTCTTTCAACTGATAGCCTAAACCAGTATTTTCACTGATGAATAGGCTACATTGAGCCTCTCAGCAACAAGCTTGCAGACAGTGAAACATTTCGCAAAACACAGCGTTTACAATGCTGGCGAAGAAGTTGTAGCCTAAATGACCATTAAATGTTGCTTTGTATGTGGGAGAAGGTGTGCTCGCAAAAGTATTTAATTCCTGGTCGCCTAAGCTGTCGGTATCGAAAGACATGGTCGGACATGTTATCGTTACCTAACCTGCCGTTGTGACTCGCTCCATCCACTTTGCCTTTAAAAACAGCATCAACAAAACAAACCCTGAAATAAATACAATGAATAATTGAAGGGGCTCTTTCTGCACTTATTCTCTAGCAAAGGCTTGAGGTCTCTCCGACATTACATCAGCTGACGGCTGTCTTCTCCTAGCGGAACGCGACCAGCCGGAGAGGCAAGGCGTCCCTTGGAACCCCGGAGCATGTAGGGCCAGGAAAGGTAAACACCCACACATCTACCTGGCGGAACAGGAGCATTTCAATCTTACAGGAGGAGGAAGGGGATTTGACAGTTAGATATCCCACAATGCTGTGCAGCTTTACAAACCCTGCAGGGCTGCTTGATCTCAACTGGAGGAACAACCACTTGAGTTTTCTTTTTCTATCAGCCACCTTCTCTTTTCCCTGCTACCTACTGAATGTTTAAAAGTAAAAAAATATAACCGTGCAATTTTTTTATTTTTATTTTAGGTCCCCACATGTTCTGCTTGCTGCTTGTTTAGGGGATGAGTAAAGGTTGTCTGCTGATTAAGTGGATGATATTGATATTTGGGCTGTCTGCTCCAGAGAGATTTTCAGAGTAGAATGTAAAATGAATGAGCGTCTGTGTTAACATCATCACCAAGTCTACTAAGGGGCAGTTGGTTCACTCATCAGCAGGTATGGCACCTTGATGTGTTGAAATATGGAATTACTGACATATCCTTTGCTTCAGTAAATAAGGCATTATAACTGAGAAACATTCCCTCCTGCTTTCACGTCTATCTCGTTCCATCGACGGATGAGGAAATTATCCAATAAAGTCAAATGAAAAATAAACAACATAATTTATTCAACTAGGAAGCCATAATTATCACAAATGCTAAATTAGTTTGAAATAATACTTTGAAAAGTTCAAGAGTATTATACCCACTTCATGGTATTAAACTGCTAAAACTACAATACTGAAATTATACACCAATGGATGGACAGCCATAGTAATTGTTGGAGCACTGAAACACACTATACCTCAAAGCTTTGTACTAAGCCAAATGAAATATGACAAGCCAATTGAAGCAGTGCTGGGAGACCCCTGGTAATCCTCCATGAAAATGAAGTACATTCTGCAGCCTGCGCAACGATATTTTCTTTTTATTCTATTCTCAGTGCTGTCTTTAAAATATACCGTGGCCAGGCTGAGGTACAGAGGCTATCGTCTCCCTCTAAGCCCCTGAGAACACACCAGTGTTTCTCTGTCTGTCTTCACTTAAGCTCTTGGCTTCATGTGGAACAGCACGGTCTACCAGCCTCTGTCTAAGCCAGGGGACATTAGATTAGGATAATATACATTTGGGTGTTTTGGAGTTTAAATCAAATCAATGAATCCTAACATGCTGCAGAAAAAAACAGAGTGTTTTGCCAAGAGAAAATTGGTTCAAATCAATCCACATTTCCCAAAAATTGCTGAATGCCTGTTCAGCCAAACGTTTAGATTACATTACAGTTCACTAATGAGCAGACGCTTTTATAAAAAAGCGATGTGCAAATAGTCTATTAAGTAGTTCTACAGTATTTCAGGAATCAGAGTCAAAGAACTGCCTGTAGTTCCTAACCATATTTAGTATTTTTTTAACATATCTCATGTTTATCAAACCAACATCACACCTGGGTTGCGTGGAACAAGCCTTGCTGAGGTCTGACTCTGTCACATGCAGTCTGTCAGGTTCAGTCCTTGAAGAGATCTCAATCCGTCTGTAATTCATAGACCGACAACCATGCCTGCTTTTTGGAGACCGCTTTCCACAAGACAGGAAGTAATCTATGTTGACATGGTTATTTCTAGGTTCACGAATTAAGGGAACACATAAGGGTCTTTCAGACCTCTCCGATTTAATGAGGAACGTCTAAATTAGTCCCATTGTATCTGCAGCAGTCCAAAGTAATTTTGGCCTTAAGTGATTGTAGAGGTCTGAGAAAGGTTGTTTCTTGTTTACAGTAGAAAGAGGCCTCAGAAGACTCACATCTCAATGCTGCAGTCAACATTATGCTCTCACACTGAAATGCTTCTTGACAAGGAGCAGACCATCAAAACAGAATGTCTAATTACGGGCCTAAGTGGACACAAATTACACAAAGTATAAGTGCGAACATACTTACCTATATTAAAGTTGTCAATCAGTGTGTGAATGTGCTGTTCGTACAGTTTTGGTAAGGTTTTCAGGTTACAATAATGGAATGGATCTCATCCCAGCAGAGCCAGAGTCAGCTCTCTCAGATTTCGTCACGAGTTTCATTTTCACTTTCAACTTTGCCAACGAGATTGACACTTCAGCAACATGTCTCCGACACCTTTACCATTGGTTGTTCTGCCCTTTGCCAGACCTGTATTTATGAAGCCCCATGTCACTTGTCAGGATTTCCACACCAGTCTGTTCCCACCCACTCTGTGACTGCAGGGGGGCCTTCATGGTAGGTTCAGCTGCCAATAGTCATAGAAAGGGGAACGTTTTTGTACTCCATTCACTTCTGTCAATGAGACAGAATACCAGATCATTGTGGGAGATACCAGCAGGTTGTGAAAATACACTGTGAAAAATTAAATGACAGAAAGCAATGTGTGTGTATAGTACAGACACAGTGGTATTGCACACACACACCGTATAATAGCTAACAGTATCAAAGCATTTTAAGTGGAAAGGTTGGTTGAATGGCAAGCTGAGATACAGTAGATGTGACTTAATGTGTGTGGGGGTTCTGCATGTTACCCCTTTCACATTACCAGCAAGGGTTAGGGTTATGTTAGAAGGTGGCATGCTAGAAACAAACATTCACACTCAAACCACATGACCCTTCCACTGAACACCGTTGAAAGTTCCAGAACCCCCGAGGCGATTCCATTAGCATTATAATTCTCACCAAAGTCTTGTGTTTCCCGCCTCTCAAAACATTTGCCACCTGCCCACACGGGACAGGGAGAACCACAAAGGAGAAACATACATCTAAGACGGTGCTGTGGAAATCTATCACTGTCTGCTTAACCTTCCCAACCCTCTGGCTCGTCCCCCAGCCAGAGGATGAACGGTCATCATTGCAAGACTCACAGATTCCTACAGCTGGATCGGCTCTGGTCTCCTAACTAGCCCCCAGGAGAGGACTGCAGGAGGAAGCCCTGCTCCGAGGGAGAGGTCACGAATATGAAACCTCTAAATCACAGTATGTATGTTTATCAGACTGTCACTGTCCGGTGATAGCCCGCAGCGGAGTACGGAAACTGGGAACGGTTGCTTCTGGCTCAAACTGTCATTTGGAAAGACAGACGGTTAGAAAAGGGAAAGAGACAGAGGCGGAGGGGGGGGGGGGGGGGGGAGATGGCACGAGAGAGAGAGAAAAAGAGAAAATGAGAGGCATAAACTGGGACAGAGATAGAAAGAGAAAGATGGACAGAGAAAGAGAGAGAAAGGTAGTGGGAGTCAATGAGAGGCACCAGTTAGCTGAGTAGTGTCATTATCGCTTGCAGTGCGCTAAAAAATGAGATACTGGGGGTTTGTTTATCCAGTCGGGATCGTTTGTGAGAGGAATCATAAGTAGAGGTGGCATCCTCGAATCACTTAGACCTCCAGGGAAGGTGCTAGATAAATATTGGCAGGGGGGAGTTCGCTAATGGAAAGAAACTGATAGACAATTAGGCGAATAATTAATTAATTATGTGAGGAATACTAGAATACATGCGTCTTGACCAGGAATTTATTAGGCCAAACTGAGTATATGGGGGCAGACTTGTGTCTAATGGTTGATTACAATTGATTGGGTGAACACTTTCTGTCTGGTGTTTTCTAAGAAGAACAGTTCAAATTAGTCCCAAATATGCTGGTCACTTCCCTACGCATTCTGCAGAAATGCCAAGATGGAGGCTCGTGGAGAGGCAGGCTTAGAAACCACTTGAATTTCTTGTGATATTTCCTCGAAGGATGTCAGCAGGCTGAATGTCATATGGAGTTGGTTTACGGTGACAGTAAAAGTAATGGTCCCTAGTAAGCTTTTCCTTCAGAATAAAAATCAGCAGAGGTCCAGTCATTAGCTACTTAACTAAATAGCATGCAGTGTGAAACATCTCTAAAATAGTCTTCCCACTGAGAAGCAAATAAACACAGCCAGAGATTTCCATAATCCTCCCAGTCCCTTTCTTGGAAGCTACACTTCAATCATTGATCAGAGAGCTTTTCTGTTGACATGAACATTGACTGAATTCATCATCCTGAATATCTTCGATCAACTAATGGTTATTTATCTCATCACAGTGCCCAATGCGCACAAGAAGTGTTTATTTACAGAAAACAGTCTTGCTCCCCTTTGGATTTAAACAAGTCAGTCTCAGGTAAGATGTCTTCCAGAACATATGGCTTTCTATTAAGAAGCATCTAGACAACACTGGCAAGTGTGACTCCACCAGAGGCCACAGACTGCTGATAACTCACCTAATATCTTTATCACCAAACCTATAGGCTAAACTTGTATCATCAACACCGTGCCTTGAGCGTGCTCAGTGACTGGGGTTCCGCCTGACACTCCCTGTGCGTCACCGAATTTAACTTTGATCTGGCAGGTTCAATTTTGCTCTGTTGTCAATTACTCACACTCTAAAAGAAAGTAACATCGTCTGAATGTTTCTGAATTCCAATGAAGTGATCAGACAAGTCATCAGTGGCGCTGCCAACAAATCTTTTGGTCTGTGTCGTTCACCCGAAGCCTTTCCTCTGAGCGCAACATCACAGAAAAAAACACCATTCCGTTCTACCCCAGGGGGTAGTACCCCCTGCTTGATATAAGCGTCAGGAATACAAAGAGTGCAGTGCTTTTTTTTCTTCTTCTAATGATAAGATTGATGTGTACATAACTGCACTGCATGACGAAGGTGCAGGCTTTGTTGGTCGTGTCAACACCCGGCAGACGTTTCTCGGATAGTGAAGGCTGAGGTCTATGGCCATGAAGAAGTGAACACACAATGATACAGGGCTATATATTGGCAGAGTGATGCCAGGATTAGATAGGAATTCTCAGGACTAAAGCCACAGAAAATAACACATCTTAAGGCAGGTTTGCGATGTGGACTGAATATACATGAGCGGTATTATTCTGGAATAGATGTGATCTCTGAGGGGCCCGTCTGATTGTTGACACTAGAGTGCAGCTATGAATAATAAAAACAGCATCTAAAGTCAACATCCACTTCTCAGGCTCACCCTATAACCTCACTCATTTTGACAAATTAATTTATATCCGCATCTATAGTTTGATGCACTGAGCTAGGTGGCTTCATTGCTGTCTAAAAAGCGCATATTTAACAAGGCAAAATGAAACAGGATTTTAATCGTCCAGTGAAAACATTGGAATAGTCAATGGAAGCTATTCAGAAATAACTTTTATTTCCTCCAGTTAAATCATTACAATGATTTCCAAATGGTGAAATCAGCCTTCGAGGACTGGTTTGAAAACGAATAACCTATAGCCTACCTCTAATAAATACCACATTAATACTATTTGTTCAATTATCTGGTTGTCGCGCTTTCGGATTTTATAATTTGCTGCAAATGGAGGCCTGTTTAGTGTCCAACTGATCGATGTGAGCAATTAGACGGGACTGTCTTAAGGCAGCGTGTTGATCCTTTTTAAGATTCATTTTCTGAGAAATAATGCCAAGTAAATGGCCGCATGAATCATTTTCACAAGATAGGGCCTAGCCTGCATATTAAGAAAACAGTTAAAAAAATTAATCATCATCATAGGGGCCTACCCAGCCCAACCCCTGACAGACATGCATGATCCTTCATTTAACCTAAGACATCACTGCCGCCCATGAAGAGAGCCAAAGGAAATGAAAGCACTGTCAGAAGGTGGTGATGAACTCCAAAACATTATTCATGCTCGGTTGTTTGTTACGTTGCTTAGAGTGCTTAGACTATCACCCGTTTACAGGTCTGGTGAGGTGAGGACACCTGTCAACTGCTTGCGACCCCATTATAGTGTCCAACCACTGACGAACATAACCAGAGCCTGCATAAGAACTATTCTCCCCCCGTTCATCCACAAAACAGGCTATTCCAGCGAGTAAAAAACCTCCGATATGTAGCCTGCCAACAAAACGTGCTCCTTAAACAACCACACCGGGCTGCCCATTGTGACGGTTTCCATGGTTACCTTCCCCTTGTAAAACGGGTCTGTTCAAACTTCCTTCCTTGTGGCGAACTAATCCCAAGGGAATGGGTGATTCCGTAGATAAATCAGAGCAATGCACTGCACCACAAAAGCATACATTAGACGGCAATTACAATATCACTTTCTTTGGGTCAGGCCTGTAAGCAAGGTACAATTCAGAGATGCCCTTTCTCCACAAGATTTTCTGATTTGAAATATACAGATAATGATGTAGCCTACTGCAATGGCTATCTTTTAAATATTTGAAACTTCATGTGCGTTCTTGTACACATTATGCTTTATTAATTATAAATGAAATAATCCTGATTGGTATACATCGGAGTTTCAGATTTTAACACGTATGTTGACGAGTCGACTCTCTGGCATCGATATATAGAGTATGGAGGTGTTTTACTGCTCCCTGCAGGCGGTCTAGTGTAACTGTCCCTCATCTCACTTCAAGTCACGACACAATCAACAGGCGTACTTATTTTTAGAAAGTGCAAACGCGTTTAAAGTTACTACTGTTCAAAACTGCCTGTGCTGGAGAAGCTAGTTTACAACATGATAACAATTAACTTTTTGTTTTATCTAGACGGAGCACGGTCCTCATTAGGCAACGCGGTGTCTATTTTCTCATTAGTGTGATGGAACTGCATTGCTAAAGCACCGCGTCTTTAACTGCAGCCAGACCCACCGAGGACTCGGGAACCGTGACTCATTTGTAGATTAACGCTGATCAATGACCAGGTGTCCAGATGAGAAAAAGGAATTATACGGCCATAGCAGTCGAACTCTTCCCTGTTTTAATAAAGATCGACCTGCATTACCAAGTGAATGATGACTGGCTTACTGATTCATACATATGTATCTACTGTGAAACAAACTGCAGTTTCATTTGTCCTCTGGAGGAGCGGTAGATCAATGTTTTTATATGAGTCTGGACAGAAGAGATATGGAATGAGACTTGTAATATTACACCTAACACCTACAAGCAGTGGGCCCACACACTTTCCTATGTAAGCTACAAGTTAGCTCAATGCCTGTCTTTCTCTAATCCATTCAACTTCAAGGGCCGGAGATAGAAATGACTGTCTTGCATGGAGGAGGGGGTAATCAAGTACCACATCAAAACAAAGTGGTAAAACAGAAAACTTGTTTACTTGTCAACTTGTTTAGTTTCATCATATAAAACATGTTTTTTCTAATGTAATTGTAAAATGAAATGCCTGAGGTTCCAGTCTTGCATTCCAAGTCCTCAGGCAGTCTTTGCCTAACAGAGAAGATCCTTCAACCAGCCCCATAACTGCGTGAGCCACAGGTTGACACCTAGGTTGGATAAGTACTGTATTTCAGGCGTGAGCATTTTACGACACAGTGTCCTGTGTTGGGGGTCAATGTCATTTCTCAAATTGTAGCCCAGGATGGAGGTTTCCCCAACTGGCTGCCAAGGAAGCATATCCTTATCCCGGATCATCCCTGCCTCCACGGCACCTCCACCCACGAGGCAGATCCCCCTCATCTCTGCATTTCTCTTCCTCAGCTCCTTCACGTCCCGCTCCATCCTTGCCCGCCCGTACGCCTCCACCTTCGCCCACAGCGTGCCGTTGAAGTGCCGGTAGAGCCTCCAGTCGACCCCATTCCAGTCCCGGGCCTTGGCTCTCTGCTCCGGGCTCAACCGGGACACGGACGCCGTCCTCCGGGCGTTGAGGCTGAAGAAAAGCAGGTCGTCCGTCGTCCAGCAGAGGGCGTCTCTGAGCAGGACGAGGGACTCCTCGAAGTGCTCCGCGATGAGGACCAGGTCGAAGCGTTCGGCCAGCGCGCGGACGCCCGTCTCCACACTGGGATCGTCCGCCTCCAGGTTGTTGTCGAACCCGAAGTCGAAAAAGAGCAAGTTTTTGAGGTAGAAGGAGTTGTAACCATCTGGTTTGTAGTAGGTTCGGGGGGAGGACAGGAACTCGGCTAGTTTGTGGGGTCCGGGGATCCGCCATGTGAGAGGGATCATGCTGCGATAGTAATGGAAGGACGACTCAAAGAGTCGGGCCGGATCCCGCAGGATGGTGATGTAGGCAGAATCAGAGGGGAGAAGCCTGGAGACCTCACGGCCGTCAAAACGCATGTGGTTACAAATGATGTTAAAACAGGCCCCGGGGCGATAATTCCTCACCTGGGAACGGTGGAAAGGAGATGGGTAGTAGAAGTCATTCCGTCCGTCTGGAAAGGCGAACTTCAACCTGTGCTTCTCACCGAAGCGGAAAAGAATGTTGAGTAATGTGCTGCTGGCGGTCTTGTGTGTCTTCATGAACATGACGTCAAACTTTGGAGAACACGTTGTGCTCTGAGAGGAGTTGGTTTGATTGTCCTGCTCTGATATCGCCGAGCTGGGAAGGCAGGAAAGAGGCAACCTGTGAAAGAAACAGAAACCTAGTAAACCTTGAACAAACACTTTCAATCGGATGTTTCGTTTTTTTCCCCCCAACTAGACTCACTGCTCAAGGTAAAGATGGGGTGCCCCTGGGCCAGATGTGAAGTACACCACTACCATGGTAGTGGCCAACAAGGCAATCATCAGTCCTCTTGTTAAGGATTTGGGATTTCCTTGTCTTATTCCCTCCATATTTACAATATGTGGGAGACCTGCAATGGAAGGATGAGAGAGTGAATGAGAGATGGATTGGGAAGGACACTGAAAGAGAAATGGAAAGAAAGAAAGTAAGCAAGACAGAGAGAACGCAAGTGAGAGAGAGAGATGGAGAGACAGATACACTCTCTAACACTCTTCCAGTCTTCTAATATTTCACACTATACTGTACTATCCCTATACTATAGAGACAGAGAGAGAGAGAGATAGACAGGATAGAGAGGGAGGGAGGGAGGGAGGGGAAAGAGAGAAAGAGAGAGAGAGACATAGAGACAGAGAGAGAAAGAGAGACAGATGGAGAGAGAGAGAGAGAGAGAGAGAGAGAGAGAGAGAGAGAGAGAGAGAGAGAGAGAGAGAGAGAGAGAGGATTGTGTGATGCATCTGTATGCTGGACTACATCATCTGGTGTGTTTTTTTATCCTGTCTAATTGTGTCTTGTCTAATTGTGTCTAAAGTGTCTAATTAATTTATATTGCTAGTTATAAACTGCCTCTAAATTATCACGCTGTCATGACATCCTCCCCCTTGACACTATACACTCTCACTGTGTAAATGGAACAAACATACCCTATATGGAATTTGTTGTATTCGCTCAAGCTGCATATCTTTTGGGTAGTCAACTTGTTTAAGTGAATAATGGGTAGACAGATGAAAAGTGAATATATTTATGTAGCCGGGTGTATCGGTTTAAACTCACTCCTCAAGTATGCAAACAGGCCACCCGCACCAACGACTAGCTAGCTTTTCATTGGCGTTAGCTGGTAGTGGTCGGGCTTGGCAAGTCAGAGGTGGCGTGCTCGACCCCAGTGAGGGGCGAACATCGGCCCGTTTACCTCTGACGGCGGAATACCATGTCTGTTACATTTACATTCAATAATTTTTTTAAAGACCAGTCTTTACAATTATGTTTCTCATTCGTAATACTTTTAGAACACTCTTATCTGTACTAAGAAATGTTTCTCCAAAACAAAACACTGCTTACACAACAAACATGTTTTCAGTTCTGAAATTCCACCTTCATTGCGGTTACAGATGTTTTGTATAGTGTTCAACTCTGGGGAAAATATGATTGCCTGGGATACTGAAAAGTCTGTACAGCATTTTCCAGAAGTGAGACTGATTGAAAATAACTTGTTACACAAGAAATTAAAAGAAAACATTTAAGATGTAAAACATAACTCCTGTGAGTTGTTCACATTATTATAACTCTCATAAGTTCGTTTGTTTATCTATCAAGAATCTTTCCATAGCTAGGCTAACTGTAGGAATTGCCGCCAGTGGCACGCGCTCACTGACATAACGTTCAACCGCCACTGAACTGCATGGTTCTAGACATTTTTATTAAAAAATAACGAATTTACATTTATACAACGTTGGCAAATGTAAAAATTATTAACAAACATGTCAGACGCTAAGAAAGTAAATCTACATAGCTAATATAGCCCTTTACATTCCATATTTTTCCTCTATTCAACTGGTGAGCTAGCTACAGTAGCACCGTTTAGTAGCTACTGTAGCAGTACAGTACTGTACCCTGAACTGCAACTATTGCTGAACTTTACTTGGGAGATAGGACACCTCATGCTTAATCATGCTATAATCTCGATGTTACCTACAAGGGAAACCTATAAACCAACCTCTAAAACTGGAAAAACGCATTTTCTGAAGATCATCTGCAAAAGTCAGCTCCTGTAATGACATTAGATGACACGGGGTGACATCTCCACGTAACCAGCAACCCCCCCAAAGACAACTACCTTTTTAAAATCCCCCCCAGCTATCCCCTAGTGTCCTGGTGCGCACAACCTCTCCAGTGAGGTACAAAACACTTTGTAGAACCATTTTCCTAGTTACAAACGAAAATAAATAAAAAATCAACATATAGTCTAAAGGCAGTTTTCGTCAAATACAGCCATTAATTGTGCAGTAGTGTTTACAGTATTGTTGTTAAGCTGCTTTACAAGCCTTAGGACAGGTATCTGATATGGGTAGCACACAATGCCGAGTAGGTTAACAAACATTTCCATTAAACCAAATATTATCAGATGAAAGTTAAAGGTTCTCTTATGTTATTCACAGTTAATGGTTTAGTTCAAGTCAATAACAGGTGGCAAATAACAATTACACTGCACACTTATTAAATGTATAATAATGAGAAAAATCTTTGACCTGAAACACGTTCATCGTTCTGAATGAAGATGTGACGTAAATTCCAGTTCATAGAATTCCAAAACCGGTTCAACAGACTGTTGTCTTCTGACATGGGCTCCTCTATGCCAAAGGTTTGTGTGCGTGTGTGTGAGACAGACTGCGAGTTCATTGTGTCCATTAAATTCACATAAATATGTTCACAGTGAGCTCACAGCAATATATCTTTATCTTGAGCACATTACCAATCTTACAAAAAATTAAAACGCAATAAATTACAATCAAAAACATCATTTCGTAAAATAAAGTTGGTCCACCTGAATGGGATGAAGAAATCTGGCCGAAAATGTGAGATGAAGGAAAGAGCTGAAGGTTTGAATCTTGACCCCGTCCGACTCCTTGTTCCCAGGTGACATCTTACCTTGTTCTATAATATCTTGGCACATATTAATGTTGATGGGAGTTGTGAGCTTACACTGATGTCAGCAATATGTGAGCTCACACTGATGTCAGCAATATAAGATGTTTCGTCCCGTCGGGATCCGTTTGAAGAAGAGGGGTGTCAGGTAGTCCCAAATCATCCCTATACCAAGCGAGAGGCCAACGTAATTGCATAGATGATCTTCAGGATTTTTTTCAAGCAAACTGTTGGATCTAGAGAACCATAAATTATTATTTTCACGGGTCTCCGTCAAAATTGCTAACCTGCCAATGTTGCATGTCATAAGACTTGAGTGTCTTACTTGGTCCACCGCAGGGTGGCCCAAGTAGATTATACGAAGTACCCAATTATTGCTGCTGGTTGACTTCCTCTACGGAAGAGAGACACTGATCACAGATCGAGCTAGTCTCATTTCCCGTATCGCGAATTCTCTGAAGGTATGTCTGAAAGTCATTATCTTAAGTTTGACAAATTACGTGTATCAGTACGTGTACAAAGTACATATATATGTGTTTATTTCCCCAAATACAACTGAAGTTCAGATGAATGAGGCAATGCGTGTATATCAAGGGAGCTAATCTTTTTTTTATTTAGCTAGCAAGAGTAGACTATCCATATGCAATCAACAAAGGCGGGTAGCTAGCCGCTACACAGTCGACTGCGCGGATCTCAACAAGTTTTGGAAGCCAACTAATTTTTAGCTAACGTGCAATTTACTGATTGTAATTATTCAGTGTAAGATAGCTACGACTATAGCTAGCTGGCCTAGTAAAATGTACCGGGACATCCACTACGGTGCTACTACTAGCTAGTAATAGCATTAGCTAGGCTAACATTAGCTGTGCAGTGTGCATGTAGTTGCTGCGTGCTACCGTAGCTAGCATGGTGTGCATGCTTTCTTTCCTCGCTAGAAACGTTACATGCAACTAGCTGTCTAGCTCAGCAGTAGTATCTAGCTGACATGCAATCTTATGAATGTATTTATGTCGTACATTCTACAAGTTACAACTAGCGTGAATTCAACTAATTATGTTTGGAAACCTTCCCGCCGTGATAAAAAGCTAGCCTAGATGACTAGATAACACGCAAATCCAAGGTTTCACTTTTTGTTGTCGTTCATTGTTCTGCCAGTCTTTTCCCCCCAATATATACAATAGACTGTTTTAACATGCAACCCCTAATTTATTTAAGCTCCTTACTAGGAAGTGTTGACCAATTAACTTCTAATGGGGACCACGTTATATCTGTAGTCGTTTTTTCTGTAGTGTTTTGAGGGCCAGGAATTCATTGTCCTCTTTTAAAGCTTTCAGACTGGTCCATGCTCCTGGGCTGATTGTCTTGAACCCAACATGCACTACTGCTACAAATGCCCCCCCCCCCCCACAGAGAGATTTGAGTGTTTCCTAAATTAAGGGATTAGAGGAGGATGGACTAAGAATTTTGGATTTTGGACTAGGATTAGAAAACGGATCTTCTCCACCCCTGTCCGTGGAAACGACGTGAGCTTGAAGCCTGCAGGTTCCTCCGGTTTGTGTTAGCAGGGCCAGACATCAATCATGGCGGACGGAAGGATCTACGTGGGGAATCTTCCAATGGACGTCCAGGAAAGGGACATTGAGGATCTCTTCTTCAAGTACGGAAAAATCCGCGACGTGGAACTAAAGAACAATAGGGGAACCATCCCCTTTGCCTTTGTGCGCTTCGAAGATCCACGGTGAGTTCCCGGGATGATCTCTGGGCGCGTACAAGTCGAAACACAGTTCCCTACTTTTGGCAAGCTTCTCTCTTCCCTGATAATGTACACAGCACCAGTGACGGCTCTCAGTGGATGGATGGATGGAGAGGGCAGGTGTGTGTCCCTTGGTCAGACAGGAGTGCATTAGTATTCTCTGCTCTATTCTCTTAGGGATGCAGAAGATGCCGTCTATGGAAGGAATGGATATGAATTTGGAGACTCCAAACTTCGTGTGGAATACCCTCGCTCCTCTGGTGCCAAATTTAGTGGTGGTGGCCCAAGGGAAGGGGGGCCTAGGGGGAGGTTTGGGCCCCCAACTCGGAGATCTGAATTCCGGGTCGTAGTGACTGGTAGGTGGACGTTCTGAGTCGTAGGCAGTTTTGGTTTTTTGTCTCTCTCTCTCTTGGCGGACTGGAGGCCAAGGGGACTAAGTGGATGAGGTCAAGTCAGCTACCAAAAAAAAACAATCACGAAAAAACAAACAGTAAACTCAAACTGATCATGTTGACTGCATAACCCCAAACACCCGGCCATAGTGACTGGTAGGTGTTTGTTCCCTCATTTGTTTGAATTCATCCATTGCTTGAAGGTACTTTGTGTGTTAATGCCATTTTCTCTCCAGGCATTATAAAACCCGTCCCAAGTCCTCTCATAAAATGTTATGACATCTCAGATGGTGCCAGAGTACTATAAACAAACTAGGGATGCACCAAAATAACTGCGGCACATCAGTAATGGCTAGTGTTTGCCTTGTTGATCTCCATCGGCCCTATCAGCTAACAAGATAAAACTGTCAAATGGCAACAGGGGCCGTGTGCACGTGTGGTTCGTAAAAAACAAAAAAAACAATGTTACACCCGTTCCAACATTTCACAGTCGATGCATCCTTATAATAAACTGGCATTATCTTTGATTTGTATTGCACACACGCTCCTTTCCTGCTCTTTCAAAACTGTATAATAGTTCACGGCATCAACCACTGATTGTGATACCTCAAGGGAGGCAGTCCATCCTGGACATGTCTGCTGTGCTTCATCCTGCCATCCCCCCTCCTCCAGGGTTGCCACCTAGTGGGAGCTGGCAGGACCTGAAGGATCACATGCGCGAGGCGGGGGATGTTTGTTTCGCAGACGTGCAGCGCGACGGGGAAGGCGTGGTGGAGTTCCTCCGCAGGGAGGACATGGAGTACGCACTGCGCAGGCTCGACAGGACAGAGTTCCGCTCCCACCAGGTAAGCTCCCCCCCTATGGCCCCGAGAGCCAACAAGACTTCGGAGAATGAACACGAGCAAGCGGCACATTTTCCAAGTGCGTATTCTCGTCCCGAGAATCTCCAAAACGTTGTTTTCTTTGCGCAGGGGGAGACGGCATACATACGTGTCCTAGAAGAGAGGGGTTCAAGTTACGGCCGCTCGCGGTCCCGCTCCAGGTCCAGAGGACGCTACTCTCCTCCCTACCAGAGCAGAGGCTCCCCTCCGTCCCGCTACCAGTCCCCCCCACGCCACGCCACATCGCGCCATAGCCCCCCCTCCAGGAGACCCGCCCCACAGCACCACAGCCCACCCCCTCGCCACTACCGATAAGCCAGCCAGCCATTCACAGAAAAGCACAGATAAAAAAAGCTAGTTTCTTTTTTTGTTTTTTTTTTAAATTCTTTTTTTGCTTTGCTCTGTTTGTCCCAGAATCGATCCTAGACCCAGTATTCCCTTCTTGCTTGCAACTTACATTCCATGTTCCCTCATCCACGGCCTTAAGCTTGCAGATATTCTTCCTGCTGGTTTTTGTTGATTTGAGGTAAGCTTCTGTACTCTCACCTTGCTGTAGTCCACTTAGTCCAGATGATGTCGTAAGACTTGTTTCATTTGACAGAGAACTGGTATTAAAGTAGCTAGGTCGATGGTCTCCCTGCTCAGTTATATGAACACCAAATGTGATTTGAGCAAATCCTCATGTGTCACAATAGTGTGACAGATACAAGATGTCAACAACCAGAATCAGCTTTTATATTGATTGTGAATGGACCTCCATGAATGACTGAGTATATTTTGGACATTGATTTTTGATTGTAATCTGGTGAATTTCTGTGAAGTTGATTTAGCTTGGTTTTTATCCAGTTCATTCCTTTGCCATTTCCCAATGTTTTGTGTACCGTAGTGGCTATGTGCAAGAGTTTTGTTTTTCAATTAAAGTACACAAATGTCTCAAGTTGGTATATTCTGTGCTAATATGCATTTGTACTCTGGCAAGTCTTAAGAGAAACACAGTCCAACATTTCAACCAGTGTACCTCATTAATTCTGCATTGAGAATCCTAGTTTTTAAATGTAAGAAGTGTGACTCTCAGATGGGGACGAACAAGGTAATTAGAAATATTGACATTTATTACTTCAAACAGGTCACTCAGATCAAAGACATGGCAAACAGGGTTGTTTTATTGCAAATTGTATCAATGCATTAAACAATCACCCATAATTTAATTCGGCTACTACATAAAAAATCCAAGTTAGAAAATAAAAATAAATCTAGTATTTGCATGTTAACCAAATTGTGTTCAACAATGATCCCTACGAATGTGTACATCAGCATTAAGTTGCAGACTTCAGTCATGTTTATAGACTAGCAGCTTAGTCATCATTACTACAGCCATTTTTGCTTCCAGAAAAGAAAAGCCACGTTTGAGCATACTTCACAACGTGTGCCAGATGTTAAATAAAAGCATTAAAAAGCAACAAATGACCATAGGAGTTCCAGGTCTTTTCCAGGCATATCTGAATTACCACGGACTCCTTTTGTCAGTTTCTCTAAATCATACTTACATTTTTCTCACACATACTAATCCCAAACTGGTGTTCGGCACTTTATCTCTCACACTGAAAGCTGGTTAGTGGCTGGTTCAACTTGGCTCCCTGCTTGAGCTAAATGATGACAGGGGATGGTAATTACGTCTTCCATGGCATGCGCAGAGAATGGCAAGGCAAAGAGAATTGGGGTATTCGTGTCAGTCCCAACGTTTTCCCCCGTCAGCTGTCTGGTTTCTCTTTGTTTGGTCCCATGAATTCTACGCCATCAATGGGAATGTCTTTTTCCTTGATCGCCTTCTGCACAAACGATAAAAACACTCAATTGGTTAACAAATCCTCATGAAACAGGACACGCGTGAATGATTACTGTGCAACGCTTAAATGTGACAGTAGTAGGCATGGCTGTGGACGGTCGCTGTTGCCACGGGCCTGTTTTACAGTAGCCCATTTAACTACAGGCATAGACTCAAATGCAACCTGCATAGTCATCGTGGTTTGATAAACACGCACTTCCATTGTTGATCAAACGCGTTAATGTAACTAAAAACAAATTGGGAATTTGATATATTTACGTGTTGCAATGAAGCGGGCGTGATTTACCTGGACACAAATTTGGTATTTCTTGAACATGTCTGTACACGGATCACCGCTTTGATCTCCCTTCAGGAACTTCTCGGCAAACCAACGATTAAAGCACTGATCATATTCCCTTTTGAGATCCGTGCAGCCCTCTCCAACACTATTCATCTCTATAAGAGATCAGCTTCAAGGATGGAATATACTCAATAAATACGTTTAATTTGTAGTAAGGGTGCAAAACCGCTCTTCCGCAGACCTTCCGTGACTTTCCTTGAACCATGTGGTTTGATTGGCCCATTGGAAACAGACCTGGCGTTTCATGATGACGTATAAAACGAAGCGACAATTTAAAAGAATATTTCACCCAAAAACAGTTTTTCCTCCCAAAGATTCTCTCGTCTTTCATCAAATTCCACTTAAAATATGTAAGCCTAAAACAATTGTGAGTTCATTAATGTATGACATTTGACAACGTTAATGGTTTTAAAGATATAAATACACAACCTGTGACCAAACACTATACACCATGATGATTGCAAAATATACTGATTGTTTAATACACAGCAAAGTAATAATTACACAATTTTAAGAAGACATTGAAAAAATAAGAGTTTTCTTTCCATTTAGTTATTCTTTTCTAACTTTGTCTATTAATCTCGTTTCAATGAGAAACCTCCCATGTGCAGACAGCATTATTTTCGTCTCAGAATAAACAAATATCTTACTTTGTGCAACTTACAGATTACTTTTGAACGTCATGTGTTTACAATTCAGTTATCGACCACAAATTACATTTTCACAATCAGCGATGCAAAGACGTGAGAAGATATTTTCTGCTGAGACAGAAGCACGGACACAGAAACACTGTTGCTAGGTGACACAATATGTTGGTTTTCAGGAACAGCCATGGGGACAGATTCCCTCCTAGTTGATAGAGATGCAAGCTATTCTCCTGCAGTTCTGTTCAATACCGGTCTAGCTCACAGCTACATGATGCCAATATACAAACAAAATCAACTACGAGTTACAAGTTATGGTTACTTTGCGGTTTGCTGTACCTAGTAAATACAAACAGTTCCTTTATTCTGACCACTGAAATACTGTTAGAAATGTACTTTTGATCCTCGACTTTCAGCTTTATTATCTATGTGCACTATTTCTATGTTGCTTTTGGATGAAAAGAGTTTGCTAAACGCAAAAGAGGTCTGCAAAATGTAATCATTTGGTTCTGTTTGACAGCAATATCCCTGAACAAAATAACTTGATTTAAGGCAAAACTAATACTGAAACACCCTGAAGCAATGTGCAAAGATAGTTGTTCACCAGGCAGGCCTACATACACTAGGTAAACAATTCCATTTATTAATAAAGTAATCGCTGACTGTTAGTACTACCTGAAAACATTTGGAAACACTGTTGTGCAATGATCATGGTATGATATACATTTCCAGATCTGCCACCTGGCCATTTCAGGATAAAACAAAAAAAATATTGATAGATATTAACACGGCCACTATATCCCTCACCATTTGCTGAATATTGGTTTCACTTTTATAAATATAGAGGGTATCCCTAAAGTACATGAGCATTATGTGTGCCACAATTTTCACAACTTTACACATAGTGACAGGGAATGAACAACTGCATGCTGGATCACTTGTTCTCAATGAGGGTCTGTACTTTGTGGACCAGATCTCTGGCCATCATCAGGACCTGCTGGACATTGTGATGTTCTGCCATTTCTGGGGAAAGATTGGAAACAGAACACAGTGTCAAGTGACAGTTCATAGGGATAATAATAATAATTTAACCCTTGTGTTATCTTCGGGTCATTCTGACCCATCAGTCATTGTGACCCACCGTCGTATTGCGACAAATTTACCGCATACAAAGACAAAGTGAAGCATTTTCTTTTAACAGCTAGGCTGTCTCAGACCCCCCACATTGCAAAGGTTAAAAGAAAATTATTTTAATTTGTTTTTGTATTGGGTAAACACAACAATGGTTCGTTATGAACCTTTGGGTCATGTGACCCGAAGGCAGTACGAGGGTTAACAAGTCAAATGTAGCTTTTATCCAAAGTGACATACAAAAAGTACACATCGAAAGTGCTGCAGAAAATCAAGGATCAGTTCTATCATTATGTTGATGGTTAGAGTTTAGTTAAGGAACGGTCTGAATATTACAGAAGAGTTCAGAATGGCCTGTAATTCACCAGGCACAGTGCAAAATAACATCTCAGCTACCAGGCACAAGACAGTATCACAACACAATAGGCGTGGGGATCCCGGTTTTTGGACATCTCTAATTAACACATTGAGAAAGTAATCTTCTAGACTCACCGTTGAAGAACTTAATGATGTCTGTGAAGTCCATGTTGTTTTCTAGGATGATGTCCCTGTACATTTCGACCAGCGCCAGAGCGATGAAGAGGACAAAGTTCCCAGAGGAGGTGTGCTTGGCCGCCCAGATAGTCTCCCACACAGAAAACACGTCATCATACACCATCTCTGGGGAGAGACAAGTAGGAGGCAAGTGCCCGGGTTAGAAAACATAAAAGTTTTCCTATGCAATATCGGTATTGCATGTGAGAGATGCGAGTCACGTGACGTTTAACAACGCATTTTTATTTCCCTGCATTCACAGCCGTCAACACTCATGTTTACCTCTTTTGAAGTCTAGTAGAAACCAGCGGTAGCAGAAGTAAAAGTGTGTGTAGTCTCCATTCTGCTGCATCAGTTCAAACAACTCGGAATCGAGGATCTGGCAGGTAGAACAAAGTAGAACAGCTGTCACAACAAAGTAACACATCAACAAAGTAATAGGAGACACAGTAAACAAAATAACACATCATTATATCGTCATAACTACCCTTACGGGCACCAAATGTCCTTACTAGTAAAGTTACATTTTACATTTAGTCATTTAGCAGACGCTCTTATCCAGAGCGACTTACAGTAAGTACAGGGACATTCCCCCCGAGGCAAGTAGGGTGAAGTGCCTTGCCCAAGGACACAATGTCATTTTGGCACAGCGGGGAATCGAACTGGCAACCTTCAGATTACTAGCCCGACTCCCTCACCGCTCAGCCATCTGACTCCCTAAGTTTGAGTGCGAGTGCACACGTTCTACCTGGATGAGTGAACGCATGTTGGCAAAGTGTGAGTCCATGGCCCCTCCATGGGGAAAATTCTGATTCATCCGCTTCATGAGTTCGGAGAAACAGCTGAATGCCATGACCTCTAAGAAACGCAAACACACACACACACACAATATCAAATGACTCATCTGCCCACTTCTAGGAAAGAAGACAAAAGAGTTTTAATCACATAGAAAAACAGCAAAGAATAATCAATCTGACCGTCATCCAGAATAACCAGAAGGGGGGCCAGCAGATCACACATGCCTTGGACATAACCAATCTCTAGGTGCTGCCAGACATAACTGCAACAACAACAACATGTGTTATTGTGTTATCTGTTAACTGGCAATGAAGTAACAGTAACAGAGTCCTTATAGCAAACTGCTAGCAGAGCCATATGAAATGAACGAACCTGCACATGATGTTACGCAGTTTTTCCAGGTTGGCTGGGGTGAAGTACCAAAATGTCCTGTCACACCGTCTGACGTCTTTATCAATGCGATGCAGGTTGATCAAGTACAGATCTAGTTGTTCCTGCTACAACAAAGTGAGAAACAATTGCCTACCATCAAGTACAATACAAAAGCCATCAAATCAAAGTCAACCATGAGAAGCACTAGTGGTTCCTGTCACATGGTGCATACCGAGTATGGGACTACACCAGGAGGCGTTAGAGATTTCTCCACATGTTGGATCCTCTCCCCTACTTCCTCCATCTCCGGAAGAGGGAAAAGGCTGTCCATCTCCGGCTCCTCTTCAGACAGGGCCGTGTCCGTCCCCTCAGGGGTGGTACTGCAGCCTGGGTCTGGCTGGATCTCCAGGGCTTTCACCCCCAGGCCCAGGGAGACCGAGGGGGCAGCAAGGCCTGCCAGGGGCCTGGCCCACACATCCCCCATGGTCAGACAACCCCCCAGGGCCATGGGGATGTCCTCCATCTCCAGAGCGGAGGGGGAGTCGTCGGAGTCCGCAGTATCTGGAGACCGCTTGGATTGAGGTGCCTCGTGTGTGCCTGTTCTGGGTTGGGATGCGTCCAGGCTGTGCGTGGGAGGTTCACTAGGACCAAGCTGCTCTGAGGCTAAAGCTAACGTCACGTCTGTTGCTCTGAAAGCGTTTGTCTCAGGCGGTGCGGTTCTGACAGAATCAGGGGTTTTGGTTTGGGCTTTTTCGGAGACGTCGGTTCCAGCGTCCTTCTCGTCTTTCTCGCCGCTCAAAGGCTCACTTGTCTGACGGGGTTCGACGTCTTTGACTTTGTCAATTCCAGAGGAACTTGGCTTCTCTGCTTTTTCTTCTACCAAAGGATCTTTGGGTTTTTCTGTTGGAGACCGGCAGAGAGAATCTTTGTCTGTGGTTTTTCTTACTTGTGTTATAATTCCCATCGTCTGCCCAAGTGGAGGAGCTTGAATGTACTCATTCGACACCTCGGTCTCTAGTCTCAGAACATTCTCCGGAGCTGCTCTTACTGGGTGAATTGCGTCATCTGCGTCAAAACCTTTAGACAACCGTTTGGCTTTGTATACTTCCATCTCGGACGTTCCGGAGGCCTTCCCGGCTTCTTTGACAGGATCCTCTTCTTTGACGCTCCCCGGAGTTTCCTGGATTCCCTCGAGTTCCGAGTGTTGGACCACTTCGTTCTCCCAGTCTCTGGACTCTTCTTTCTTATCAGCTTCTTCTTCGACCTGCGTCAGCACGTCCTGGTCCTTCTCTACTCTGGTGACTGGGAGAGGAGTTTCCGCTGGCGGTGACCCAGCCTTGGCCTCTAGGGAGGGTTCCCCTTCCCTCAGCTCCCCTGGGGTCTCTACTGTCGGCCGAGGAAATGTGGGGATGACAGCCGGAGGAGAGGCAGTGATCACGCAGTCTGGGCCTGGGGGTGGATCCGACAGGCCAGACACAGGGGGCTCACAGGAGCAGCTGTCCCCAGAATTGGAGTCCACGTTTGGGATGACATCTGGGATGTCCTTCATGGGGCTGTCGGGCTTGGCTTCTTTGGGCCTGGTCTCCGATTCAATCTGATCCACTTCCTCGACAGACCCAAATACCTGGTCAGGGAAAATGTAGATGTTTATGAAGATGTTTATGTTTATCTTGTACTGTGCTTGTAATCGTAGTTACCATGGTGACAAGAGCCCCCCCACCTGCATGCTACTGTTGGAGTCAGTCTGGGAATGGGCGTTCTGGCGGTCTAGACTGATGCTCTGGTGTGGGAGGAGTCAAACATTAACCAGGAAACAACAACAATCAAGCAAACAGAATAAATGAAAAAACAGCATTCTACTTTCCCAGCAGACAGAATAGAAAGAGAGGAAGAGAGATAGAGATAGATCTGCATATCTATACATAATCTAAACTGCTCATGTCATGATGGTGGCTGCCATACGTCAGCGCTGAGGGTGGAGTCTCGCTGCATCACGCCTCTCTCCACGCTGGCCCCAGAGGAGCACCTGGCCCCAGAGGAGCACCTTGCCAGGGCCTCCGCGTGCTTCTCGCTCTCCCTCTGCTTGACGATGGACTCACAGCCCCGCCACTCCTCCACGGTCTGCTGGTAGCTGGCTCTCACCTGCTCGTCCACCTGCAGAGACACAGACGCAGTGTCACTTCCTGGTTAGGCTCGTAGTTTGGCTTTCATCACATTTACATTTTACATTTATATTTTCTTCATTTAGTAGAAAGCGGTATACAAATAGTGCAAGAAGAAAGTACCACAGAAAATCAGTGCACAGTGTTTTGATGATTATAGCCAAGCAACGGTCTGTATTTTACTAGGAACAGTGCAGTAATAACATCTCAGCTACCAGGCATAAAGCAACCATAACCCTATCATCAACCCTACCATAATAATCTCAACTACAGTTCAACAATCTCAACATTTCAACTACAATATTCAATGGCACAGTGCCACGAAAACACAATTGTACATATAATATCACACACTGTAGTACAGCATAACAAAACAGCATCTTGTCATCAGGGCAACATCGTGGTCTCGTTTCGGAGCCCACCTCTGTCCTCTGCTTGTGTGTCATGGAGAAGTGGTAGTGTCCCAGGAGGAAGGGCCACACCTCTCTCCGCAGTGTCGGGTCCACGCCCCCGAAATACACCCGCCTCATGAGCTCCTGTTCATCGTAGGCCTGCCGAAGAGATACGGGATCACCACAAGTTCAGTCAGGGTCCGTCACACAAAAAGCTGTACGTGAAATCAAACTCCTGCTGTACGTGAACTCGGAGTTTGATTAAGGTTAGTCACGCAAACAGTCACATGTAAGCACATGTCTAGCCAATCTTGTGTGTGGAGTCATACATAA
Organism: Osmerus eperlanus; assembly: GCF_963692335.1. Lineage (NCBI taxonomy): Eukaryota > Metazoa > Chordata > Actinopteri > Osmeriformes > Osmeridae > Osmerus > Osmerus eperlanus. The sequence goes on from NC_085031.1 coordinate 15,534,048, forward strand.
AATATGAGGAAGCGTTACATTTACAAGACCGCATGTCACGCTTGTAAATGTAAAACATTTCGCAAACACATACAGACTCAAAAAGGTGTATTATTTGTAGTTAGTCTTCCATATGGGAGCCTATGAACAAGCAACCATTCATGACATTGCTCTCATGACTATTGAAGCAGAACACAGTTTCGGGGTCATGTCATGTGTTTTTAGCATCAGATAAAAACACGGTGAGGGTATAGCTTAGTGGTTAGAGCATCCGACTGCTGATCTAGAGGTTGCAGGTTATAACCCCCCCCCCCCAACCCATCCCCCCCTCCCTACACCGTAAAGTATCCAGTAGGTCTTACAGAGCAGTCGAGGAGGAACCCTTTCCAGACCTCCACCGAGAGCCCAGCTCTGCAGTCGTGAGGCAGGTCTGGGTCCACCATGGTGGGGTTGACCAGAGCAGAGAGGTGGGTACGGACGGTGGACAGGTGGCGACAGTACGCAAGCCCTGCAAGGGGACAGGAAGAAACTTGCTATTGAAGCTGAGGCTTGACTCTGCCATCTTTGGGGTATGTTCATATGTAATATCATTGCAATTGTTAAAAATAATAACTAATAAACTAGCACGAGAGCGAAGAACTCACAGCCGTAAAAAGCCCGGGAAATGATCTGGTACTTCATCGTGTCACAGAGCAGTTTCAAGGGAGCCCTGTGAAGAAAAACACAAAATAATTCTCACCTCCTCATGTGTGTAGACTTAATATCTTTTGTGTAATGGAAAACGGAATTGTAGCCATTGCTAGAGATGTGTTTGGGCTTGTGGCCCTGCTTGTGGCCCTGCTTGTGGCCCTGCTTGTGGCCCTGCTTGTGGCCCTGCTTGTGGCCCTGCTTGTGGCCCTGCTTGTGGGCTTTGCTTGTGGGCTTTGCTTGTGGGCTTTGCTTGTGGGCTTTGCTTGTGGCCCTGCTTGTGGCCCTGCTTGTGGCCCTGCTTGTGGCCCTTGCTTGTGGCCCTTGCTTGTGGCCCTGCTTGTGGCCCTGCTTGTGGCCCTGCTTGTGGGCCCTGCTTGTGGGCCCTGCTTGTGGCCCTGCTTGTGGCCCTGCTTGTGGCCCTGCTTGTGGCCCTGCTTGTGGCCCTGCTTGTGGGCCCTGCTTGTGGCCCTGCTTGTGGGCCTTGCTTGTGGCCCTGCTTGTGGGCCTTGCTTGTGGCCTTGCTTGTGGCCTTGCTTGTGGCCCTGCTTGTGGCCCTGCTCGTGGCCCTGCTTGTGGCCCTGCTTGTGGCCCTGCTCGTGGCCCTGCTCGTGGCCCTGCTTGCCTGTCTTGGTTGCAGCCGTTGGGCAGGGATCCATCCGAGGAGCCGTTCTGGGAGCAGGAGGAGCAGGAAGACTTCCTGGGCGTGGGGTGCCACATGTTCACGCCCTGATCCACCAGCTCTGGAGCCACTGGACATGGACAGGAATCACCGTCATCAACATTGTCTTCCATGTTATTGTAATCATCATCCTCATCCTTATTCATAATCCTCATCCTCCTCATCCATGATCATCATCCTCAATCATCATCCATCATTGTCCTCATCATCAACATCCTCATCATCTCCTCATCCCCATCATCATCATCATCCTTATCAACAAGTTAAAAGTCAACAACAAAATTTTGGTGAACTATTAGTCATGAAATTAAAAGGTTGTATTTGACAATAAATCAAATAAAAACATGGAGAACAGCAACAAACCAAGGCAGAGGATGGATGTGTGACAAACACAACTGGATACCCATGCATGGTCTCACAGAGTGACTGTTTCCAAGGTAACCGCTGAGGGGGGTTGACAGAGCAACACACATGGGCTAGGTAGACAAGTGAGACAATGAGAAATTAACTCAACATAATAATAAGAAAATGGAAAAACTGCATTCCATATTATCACACAACAACATGAACACCCAAGATGTAATTACGTATGTGTGTCAGTGTGTGTGTGAGTGTATGTGTTTGAGTGTATGTGTGAGCGACGGAGAGCTGGAAAAGAGGATATCATTCTTATGTCTACACCTTACAGCATTTAGACCCACCAGTATTGGGAGGCCAGACTGACACAAACGTACCAAACTCCGTCAGACTGCCAGGAAACAGGATTCGAAAAACGTAATCCGTGGCTTCATCGTCGTCCTTGTCCGACACAGAGTCACATGACCCCTGCGGACTCCTGTTCCGCAACTTAGGGAACACCTTTCCCTGTTGGTGAGAGGAGGTGCCCGCTCAGCAGTCAGCACAAATGCAGATGGATCGCAGTTGCAAATGAGAACTTGTTCTCAACTAGCTTACCTGGCTAAATAAAGGTGAAATAAATAAATGGCTCTCATCAACACAGTCGCTCCGGTTCTCTTCCCCCAACTCCGAGACGGAGGTTATCTCAGGGCGATCTCTTACCCGGGTCCTCGCAAATTTCCTGAGATGTGCCTGGAGAGCGCATAAAGATCCCATGCATGCTTCAGCACGGGCCTAGCCGACTCACAGAGTTTATGGCCTTTCACCGCCCGGCCGGGATTGTTTACAAAGACCCTCACGGAAATCCATTCCCAGCACCTTGTAAATGTCTCCGCTACGCTATCGTCCATGAATCTTTCCTCATCGTTACCCCTCCTGAAGATGTCCCCATGACAAGGTAAAGTGAGGCCACCCTCTGCTCAGTGACAAGGACGGCATAAAACAGTGTTTTCCTGAGATATCCTCATTGTTGCCTCCGCGTGATCGGATCGAGATGTGATTACTTTGCACCTTGTCCGGAAAATAGATGATAACTTGACTCTGACCACCAAAATACTCTTAGAACGATGTACTCTCTGATCCCTGATTTTTTGCTGTACTTTCTACATGCACTACTTGCTCGTCGCTCGGAATAAAAGCGAAAAAAATGACTGAAATGGGGAAAAATAGGAATAGAAACGCCTTACCTTTCCTCTCTGGGACCAGAGGGGGGGGTCGAGCTGGCCGCGAGGGAGCAGTCCTGTCTCCAGGCAGGTGAGGAACTGGAGAAGGTGACCCCCTCTGGGGAACCTGAGCGGAGGCCTCTGGATCCCATCCTGGCTCACCAGAACCACGGTTCCACCACTGTCCACTGAGGAACAGAGAACCATTTCACACCAGCAGAACACACACACACACGGGTGGGGTACTAGAAGAACCAGGACTTCTCCTAGGTGAAGTAGGTCGTGGGAAACAGTGGAGAGGAGAAGGACAAATTCTCGTTTACTCGTAAAAAAAACAAACGTACTTGTTACAAACGACAAAAGGGAAAACAGGAAACTTCAGACAGACCAGAAGTAGAAAACGGGAAACCAGACAGAGGTACCAGCAGACACAGAGGAACAAAAAGAAAATGTGTACTCAGATGAAAGAAAAGGGTGTGTCACCTTGCTGATGACAGTGCAGGTAAACTATCTCCTCCAGACGAATTGTCATGGCAAAGTCCCAGTAAACACTGTTAGGAAAAACCAACGTTTAGTTAAAATTTCTTCTAGTTTGTGGTCTTATTAGGCAGTACATGTTTACATTATGTTATTATATATGAATATGTGATATAGTTAATTGCAGATCAAAAGGCCGAAAGTAGCTTTGGATACATATTTTGGCTAAAATGAATACATACCAAAATGAAACAAAACTATACATAAAGTATAAACATACATATTATATTTATCAATACATGTGTGAATGTACAAACCTACTACATTTTAAGAACACTTCTAATTGTGTGGAAAAAGATTAATCAAATTAAACCGTATTATTTTTTTATGTAATATATTAAAACATGTAATAAGTATTAACTTGTTTATTCATCATGGTTTTCATGTCACCTTTTCTCAGTGTCCAGCTCTCCTACAGTGCCATTCATGAGCTGGTTGGGCGTCCATTTCAAGGTCATGAGGTCAGCAGTTTGGTGGAGTGACAGGTACCCTGGGATGGCCTCCATGTCGTCCCTCTGTACAGACGAGAGGGTAGCCATGATCATCACCTTGTGTGTGTGTTCCACTACACAGAAGATGAGGATCTGTGCCACCCAAAGATAAAGACACACTGTACATATACCGTGCACACACACATATTCTGTAACCCTCCCCCACACACACACACACACACACACACATATATATTCTGTAACCCCACCCCCCCTCCACACACACACACACACACACACACATACATACATACACTGCCCCCTCACACACACACACACACACACAGTCCACCCCTCCCCCCTCACACACACCGGCTGGACGAGGACGTTGTTCTTGCCAAACAGCAGCGTCGCCCTGGAGTTCTGATGGAGGGACTCCACATACTCTCTCGCCCACAGAAGAGGCCGGTCATCCATGCTGCCGCTGGACTGTCTCTTCTGGACCTGCAGGCCCACCACAAACACAGTTACACTGTCTCTTCTGGATCTGCAGGCCCACCACAAACACAGTTACACTGTCTCTGCAGGCCCAACACAAACACAGTTACAGTGTCTCTTCTGGATCTGCAGGCCCACCACAAACACAGTTACACTGTCTCTGTAGGCCCAACACAAACACAGTTACAGTGTCTCTTCTGGATCTGCCACAAACACAGTTACTCTGTCTCTTCTTTCTCTGCAGGCCCACGTGAGAAGAGGGAACCCATGATGCAGGACAATGTTTATTTGCAGTATTGCAGTAACATTAGCCAACGTGATCCATTGTATCACACATGTATGACATGACAGTAGGAAGGAGCCACCGTCAGACTGACCAGCGCAGGGCGTCTGGAGGGGGAGTCTTGGCGACAGTGTCCACTGTGGATGCGATGCCTCTGGACCAGCTCGTCAGCGGAGGGGTCGGTCCAGAAGTGGTCTGCCGTCTTCATCTTGGTGTACTCCAGGGCACAGGGCCCCACTGAGGAACCACGGACACAGAAAAATGCACCGTTAAAAGGACTGGTATGAAAGAAGAAGAAGAAAAAAGAAAAAAAAAAGAATATTGATTCTTGAAATCGAACATTCTGTCCCAACAGAAACCAAACCTTTTATTTATTTATCTGTTTCCGTTTTTTTTCCTACCTGTGATGGATTCTCCTGCTATCAAAGTAAGCAGAAAGTCAATTTGGTCTGGTAGTACTATTATTTATTTTTCCCCTGACATTTCTGCACTACGGGACCAGTGTCCTTCGGTAAGATAAGGTCATCTTCACTGAACAGCTTCTCTCTGGCTGTCAAGCTGCCTGACTGTTTATCTGTGTGATCACTCGGGCAGTCACGGCCACGCTAAAGGCGAAGGTAATGTTCCCTGAACTTTAATTCTATGGGAGAGTTCTTATCTGAACAGACAATCAGCTACGTCCTGGAAACCGAAGCGGTGTGGACGGTTTGTCATAAATACCTAACAGAGACGCAAGAATCGGCCCGTCCACCGGATCTGTTAGCATGGCCTCCCTCTCGTAAAATGTACTGGAAGAAAAAAAAAAACAACAACAAAAAAATCAGTATAAATACCTCCACATTAAAGCAAGTTCCAGCTGAAGGCTGAACCATGTGAGTGAAGCCTCACCTGCAGTTCTCCACCAGGTACAGGACGATCCTGTCCAGAAGTTTCTCCATGAGGGCCGTGCGGATCCACAGGTGCTTCAGGGCCTGAGGTGTGAGGTTGGCCTGTTTGGACTGCTTCTTCACACCGTCGTTATTCAACTGGGACTGGTTCTGTTTGCTGGACGGACACGCAAACAAGTGGAGTTAGAGGAGAGGAGAGGAGACAAGGGAAGGAGATAAGGGAAGATAACAGGAAAGGAGGTTAAGAGGAGAGAAAACAAGGAAGGATTGGAGATGAGAGGAGAGAACAGGAAAGGAGATGATAGGAGGAGAGGAGAGGAGAGGAGACGAGAGGAGAGGAGAGGAGACGAGAGGAGACGAGAGGGGAGGAGAGGGGAGGAGAGGAGAGGAGAGGAGAGGAGAGGAGAGGAGAGGAGAGGGGAGGAGAGGAGAGGGGAGGAGACGAGAGGAGAGGAGAGGAGAGGAGACGAGAGGAGACAAGAGGGGAGGAGAGGGGAGGAGAGGAGACGAGACGAGAGGAGACGAGACGAGAGGAGAGGGGAGATGAAACGAGAGGGGTCTTACTTGTTCTCCATGAGCTGCTCCAGCTCCTGGACCTTCTGGCAGAGTTCCTCAGCAGGAGTAAAGCTCTTCCCCACCTTCATGAAGAGAGCGGCCACCTTGTTGCTGCACAGGAGGCCGGCTGCTCTTCGCTTCAGGCCATGGAGCAAACACGCCTCCACCACAGCTGTAAACAGAAAGAGGGGGAGAGAGGGGGGAGAGAGAGAGAGAGAGAGAGAGAGAGAGAGAGAGAGAGAGAGAGAGAGAGAGAGAGAGAGAGAGAGAGAGAGAGAGAGAGAGAGAGAGAGAGAGAGAGAGAGAGAGAGAGAGAGAGAGAGAGAGAGAGGGGGGGGGAAAGAATGGAGTGAGAGAGAACAGAGTACATATAATGGAGAGAAATAGAAAAAGAGAGAGAAAAAGAGAGAAAGAAAAAGAGAGGGATAGATAGAGACAGAGAGAACAAAGCAGACAGAATGGAGAAGAAGATATATATAGAGAGAGAAAGAGAGAAATAGAGACAGAAAGAGTGAGTGGGTGGAACTCTGTTAGAAGAGGCTGTAAATCCTCCTTGTAATCTCAACCAGACAGTGTTCCTGTACCTGCTGCTGTGCAATGAACACAGTTTTACTGTGCTGTACTCTACTGGAACTCTCTGAGATACTGAGATAGATGAAACGATCTGTCTAGTATCCAGGGAACATACTGTGCTGTACTGTGTGGTACTGTGCTGTATGCTGTGCTATGTTCTACTCTAGTATACTCAGATACATCTCAAAGCATCAATCAAGCCGCCTTTTCTGGGAGGACATTAAGAGTCCAGAGGTGACACTCAGCAGGACCAGAAATAGACTGAAATCTGCCAAACATCGGTTGCTAAGATATCCATGGAGGTGACTCACACAGAGGTTTTCCTCCAGAGCAGCACTCACACCTGAGACAGCCTCATGACGGGTAGGTTCTTACAGCTGTGGCCAGCAGGACCACCATGTTCCTCAGCTTGCTGGTATTAGGGAGTCAGATGGCTGAGCGGTTAGGGAATCGGGCTATTAACCAGAAGGTTGCCGGTTCGATTCCTGCACCAAAGACGTTGTGTCCTTGGGCAGGGCACTTCACCCTACTTTCCTCGGGGGGAATGTCCCTTTACTTACTGTAAGTCGCTCTGGATAAGAGCATCTGCTAAATAACTAAATGTACATTAGACCTGCACTCTGCCTGGTAAACAAAAAAACTTTACTCTAATCCCCGAAATACCGTGCGCTTCTGGTCGTTGATTTTGCTGCAGTGCTTTCTATAGGCATTGCTTGTTAAGCGTCTGCTCAATTATGTCATGCGATGTACTCGACACAGTCGTAGGTCTGTGCCTTGAGCCGTAACCGTACCCAGATTGGACTAGTAGGAGGTGCAAGGACAGGCCATTTCACCTACACAGTCACTTTGTAGGGTTAAATGTCAAACTGGTCATGAGCCTAATTAAAGCTATGCCTCAAGGATACTTTGAAAGGAGCTTTGAGATAGAGGCCTGTGATCTAGAGGGCTTTTATGTGTCCTGTGAAGATAAAATAATAATTGACTGAAAAGAACCAGTGTGATTAGGCTAGCAGATCACATGTCCCTGCACAACACGACACGGCCCAAGGCTACACTAGCCTGAGACTTGCGACAACAGTTTTGTCATTTCCAAGTGTGAAATGTCGAGTCTGACACCTCCAGAGAAAAGCATGTGATTACAGTTTCAGTCCGAAGATTATTATAATGGATGAAAAGCAAAGCAAAGCTGGGCTCAGTAAAGTAACAAGAGGTGACGTTTTTTCACACAAACAAAATAATCTTCACCTCACTTCTACCTGAAAATCAGATGGATTATTCACTCCTAACTTTGAAAAAGCATGTATTTTAACACAGTTTCACAAAAAAACATGTTCATAATTTACCCAGATGAGTTATCACATAATCAACTGGCTCCCCACTGAGCTCTCACAGAGATCATCAGAGACCATTCACCAGTCTCTCCTACCTATTAGTCACATCTCATCAGAGCAGTTTGGTATTCAGGTATGTGCGTAGGTTTGTAGCTCTCTCGCTTAGTAATGGTTTTCAGTGTAATGTGTGTCATAAAATTTTAAATACTTCGGAACAAATCAAAGGCCTTTTAGTCATTTCTGGGTTATTTTGGCCCGTATTCATATGTGTAGGGGTGAGAGGGTAAGGTGTTACTGTCACTGACTCACTTCCGGTCAAAAATATGTTGAATATCTAAATGTGACCACCTTGTGACTTGTTTCAAATGGTACTTCCTCACCCATGCAAAAGCATGAAGTCCTTATCACATCTAACGCATGATATATTATTATTCATTTACATTTAGTCATTTTAGCAGACGCTCTTATCCACAGCGACTTACAGTAAGTACAGGGACATTCCCCCTGAGGCAAGTAGAAGTGCCTTGCCCAAGGACACAACGTCATTTGGCACGGCCGGATATCGAACCAGCAACCTTCGGATTACTAGCCCAATTCCCTAACCGCTCAGCCACCTGACTCCTATTCATTATTATAGAACTGATTGCATGTCCCACACAGTCCCACTCACCACAGAAAGATATTATATGACTGCTGTCCGCGTGAACAAACTTCCTTGTCACCGCTTCCTCCATGATCTGTTTCACCTGAGAAGAGGAGAGGGGTAAATTCAGGCAGAGGTCTGTTTTGACAGATGGATACAGACAGATTTATACGAGTAAACAATCCCCCTTCCCCTTCCACATCCCCAAAAAGGATAGAAGGTTCATAGCAGAGAGAAAGGGTTGAACCATGCGTGCCACTAGATAACAGAATGCACAAGTAGAGAAGTAATCAGAAACAGATCTCAGACATACAGTGTTGAAGGATCTTTATCAAAAAACGGACATGTCAAAACCTGAAACAAAACCTGTGTTTAGACACATGACGGGTTTTCACTGCACCATACACTCACACAGATAGAATGCTCCAATTCCAATCGAGCATTTGTAATCAGAGGAAGCACATACCAAGCATATTTATGGTCATTCGGTGTGAGAAAGGGGTATGAATATCCAATAATACTAAATCCCCGGATGTAAACAGGCTTTCAGAGAGATGATCAGAGATTCATCTGCCCATGCTGCCTCTGGGTCTCCGTATCTGGTATCAGAGTGCTAACAGAGTGGAGGGGCACACACAGCCAGGGAATGAGTCACAGGAAGGTGGAGGTCTCCAGCCCTCACAGTGATGAATTAAACATTCTGTTTCCCCTCCCGTGGGGAGCGCTGAGAAGTGATTGCTTTCGTAAGGCCGACACGACCGCTGTTATAAATTACTATGTTGTGTGAGAGGCTTACATCTACCTCGTGATTTAAACTGTTGGAGCTGCCTTAGCTGGAACAAAGCTTGGCTGACTTGAGCAGAAATAAACCACCATTGAGAGAACAAGGATTATAGTGAGGGTTTTGATGTTGATGTTTGATTTCCAGGTTTATATGGAATTGAGTTAACAATGTTAATGTCCTAGTTTCTATGCTTCACCATAGTGTGTCTGTAAGAGAGAGCTTGGGTCTCGTGATGGTTCTCAGCACCACATGTCAGGTGAACTCACAAAGATTGATTAGGCAGGAAACATGCAGTGACACTGGTCAGCATGGTGTGACTGCAGAGGGGAGGTGGTCGTCTCTGTCCCCATTGTGGTTGCCGTAGCATCCAGCTCTTTACAGTCACGATAGCTCCGTACAAACACTAATAGCTTGAGATGCTCGTAGCCTAATGGTGGGGCTAGAATAATTTCAATAAAATAAAGAAATGTACGTAGCGATTTATTAGCGGCAATAACGCTCAATATACCTCTCCTATATTAAGATAAAGGGACAACTGCTTGCATTTAGCCTTAATATTCATTCAATGATTAATTCCTGACATTGTGACAATCATACGATGTTTATTCAATCGGGCTACACCTAATGACAGAAGCGCACCTTTGATGCACACAGGCGGTCATCGTTAAATGATCCCCTGATGAGACTAGCAAAAATATTTAATCTCACACTACTTCGTGATAAACAGCAGCAAAACATTAAAGGGTAAAAAAAGCACCAACCTCTTTCTTCACATTGCGCAGCAATTTCTGACGCGTCTCGGCCTCTGTCATATGAAAAACATTTCGTTGTCATGCTCTGCTTATTTAATTTGGATGTGCAATAATACAGCGATCTGAATCTCGAAATTAATAGCACTGTCTTACCTCCCATTGCTCCCGGAACGATTCGAAAACTAGGATATAGTTGTGGTCAAAAGAAGATAGCTGTTTCGTTTTCGATAAATCCCTGTCCGTGGGAAGTAGACTGTGGAATAGCCCCACTGCGTGTGGCCGAACGCCCCCTTTAAAGCGACAGTAAAACCCAATCTATACGTGTTTAGTTTATTATAAGCACTCAAGCGCGCGCGCAGTCGCACTATGGCGACCATTGACAAACAGTGTCGATAGACCCGAATAAGATAACTGACTTTAACTTATGATAAATGTACCTAAAAAACAATAAATGTAGATAAAATCATCTATTTATATGTTGGATTCAACATATTTAAAATGTTCCTTAGAATCGGAGTTTGCGTTTTCTCCCAACACCAGTTGCCTCTCGCTTTCCGTACCTACTTGATGTCAAACAAAAAAATCGGGAGGGGATAGAAGCCATCCTCCGTTAATAATGAGATAGTTTTCGTCAAGTAACTATCATATCACCCCGACAAAATACCCGAAGTCGTCGTTGTGCAATTGTATTAATACTGCATTTCATGAGTGCCGGGCAGAATTGTAGTTTTTAACGGTTTTTAGTCAACATTGAGGGATGTCTAAACGACTGCGGAACAGAGAAGTATGCGCTGATTGCAGTGCTCCGGGTATGTTACTAGCGCTAGCTAGTTTAGTTAGCTAGCAGGACTGCCTTCTGCAACATGACGATCTCAAAATTATTTATGCTTAATAATTCGTCTGATATCATTGAGCGATAATCAGGGCATTTGTGCGCAATGAACCATTAAATTACATTGGCTGCTATCTGTACAGTTGGAGACAGTTTTAGCTTTCTTGGCAAGCAAGTATGTACAAGAAATCTGCTCTTGCGACTGTGAGAAGCTGTTGTTGTTAGCTAGCCAGCGGGTAACTTTGCCGTTGGCGTTGCAGTGCCGGTGGCCACACAAGGCAGCTCGAGCCATCATTGGCATCACTGTCTGATCACTGGCTACACCAGATTTGTTTTGGCTGTAGGTGCACATGTTTTGTACGCCGGCGTTCGCCTGGCAAAGAATGGGTCGTTAACTACAGTTAAGGGGATGAGTTTCCAGGGCCAAGATGAGCAATCGTAAATTATGGACATCAGCAAATAGCCCAGTTTAATTTGTCGTGTCCTTATTAAATTCAGAACATGATGACTAATTGTTGTGTTGCAGAGCCGCGCTGGGCCTCAGCGAATCGTGGTGTTCTGATCTGTGACGAGTGTTGCAGTATTCACCGAGGTCTTGGTCGACACAGCTCTCAAGTGCGGCACGTAACACACACCCCATGGCCTCCCTCCCAATTACAGGTGTGTGACACAGCTGTGAAGATCCTCTCTAATCACTGGTGCATCTCCTTGCGTGTTATTTTGCACCTCTTTCCTTGCATAATAGGAACGATTCATTGTTTCTCTCCTAGATGGTTCAGACTCTGTACGGCAACGGAGCGAACTCAATATGGGAGCACAGCCTTCTGGACCCGTCAACGGCCATGAGTGGCAGGCGCAAGGCTAACCCCCAGGACAGGGTGCAGTGAGTAATTCATAATAACAGCCACACCAAGCAGACGCTTTTATCAACATATAGCAGGGGGATTTCCGAACCTGCAACCTCACGATCTGCTCTATCCACTGAGCTGCACCCAGCCGCCTCTACTTTTTACTTACTGCATGGAACACAAAGAATGTCCGCTTTTCAAATAACGTTTGAAATCCTGCGTGTTTTGAGATGTTGGAGGCTAAAGTGTGAGCTTCTCGTTGCCAGCCCCAACAAGACGGAGTTCATCAAGGCCAAGTACCAGATGCTGGCGTTTGTCCACCGGATGCCCTGCCGAGAGGATGACAACGTCACCACCAAGGACCTCAGCAAGGTGAGAGGTCAATGCCAGGCCTGGAACGATCTCCCTCATCCAAAGTGTTTCCTTAGTAGATTGTGGAGCAATAATGTAATGTAGGCCTATTCATTTATCTGAATAGGCCTCGTTATCTGCTGTCAAGTGCTCTAACCATGAAGCTATACCCTCCTCCCCAGAGTACAACTTTCACCGTAGAACTCGCCATGTATGAGAGTTTTAGAGTGGATAAGCGACTGTTAAACGAATGAAATTGTCAAACGTATTGACCCCGCTCTGATCCCCATCCAGCAACTGCACTCCAGTGTTCGAACGGGCAACCTGGAGACCTGCCTGAGGCTGCTGTCCCTGGGGGCCCAGGCCAACTTCTTCCATCCAGTAAGTTATCCTCAACGGGACACCAAAGCACTTTCCAATGTTCTCCCAGGGGTGAGGTGTGTGTTGGGGTGAGAGGGGGGGGGTGTTGGGGTGAGAGGGGGGGGGTGTTGGGGTGAGAGGGGGGTGGGGGTGTTGGGGTGAGGGGGGGGGGGGGTTAGGGTAGGAGGGGGGGGGCAGTGTTTGGGATGGCTGCTTCAAACATACATGTAGAGTTATGTGCTGTTTCTACTATCCAACCCCCTCGAGAAAGCTACTGTCACAAAGCTCACAATGTGCGATGCATTTGAACCCCCTCACCTCCAGGAGAAGGGAAACACCCCCCTGCACATAGCCGCCAAGGCAGGCCAGCTGTGCCAGGCGGAGCTGCTGGCCGTGTACGGGGCCGACCCCGGAGCCCTGGACACCGGGGGGAAGACCCCCATCGATTACGCAAGGTACCCAACGTCCTGGACTCTCCCACGGGGCCCCCGACTCTCTCGCTGAGCTCTGAGGCTTAACTGTGATACGTCCACCTTCCTTTTTCGGAGTGTATAACTGCGCAACAGCCAGTACTCACAGCGTATACCTAGATATAGATACAGAGAAAATTCCCCCAAAATTCTATTTTGACTGTCTGGAGTCACAGAGCTGTGCTTGACAACGAATGGAAAAGTGTGTTGATCTTGTTAATGTTGATGAGGCTGGTGTTCATGACCTGCTTCTCCCCTGCCCCTCTGCCTCTCTCCCCCTCCGCCCCCTTCCCTCTCCCCCCTGCCCCTCTGCCTCTCTCCCCCTCCGCCCCCTTCCGTCTGCCCCCTGCCCCTCTGCCCCTCAGACAAGCGGGGCACAAGGAGCTGGCTGACCGCCTGGTGGAGATCCAGTACGAACTCACTGACCGGCTCACGTTCTACCTCTGTGGGAGGAGGCCAGGTGAGTAGCCAGACCAGACCAGGCCTGAGTGACAGGGACACAAACTGGACCAGGCCTGTGTGACAGGGACACAAACTGGACCAGGCCTGTGTGACAGGGACACAAACTAGACCAGGCCTGTGTGACAGGGACACAAACTGGACCAGGCCTGTGTGACAGGGACACAAACTGGACCAGGCCTGTGTGACAGGGACACAAACTGGACCAGGCCTGGGTGACACAAACTGGACCAGGCCTGGGTGACACAAACTAGACCAGGCCTGTGTGACAGGGACACAAACTAGACCAGGCCTGTGTGACAGGGACACAAACTGGACCAGGCCTGTGTGACAGGGACACAAACTAGACCAGGCCTGTGTGACAGGGACACAAACTAGACCAGGCCTGTGTGACAGGAACACAAACTGGACCAGGCCTGGGTGACACAAACTGGACCAGGCCTGGGTGACACAAACTGGACCAGGCCTGTGTGACAGGGACACAAACTAGACCAGGCCTGTGTGACAGGGACACAAACTGGACCAGGCCTGGGTGACAGGGACACAAACCAAGACATGGACGCGTTTCTCTAACCTGTCTCTGTTTGTGTTTCCACCAGACCACCGGAACGAACAACACTTCATTATCCCGCAAATGGCTGACAGGTAAGAAAAGATATTGCTAGTCGTACACGTGTCTGTGCTCCAGAATGGGTGGGTGGAGCTCAGTGGGAGCGTACGTGACTTTAGATCAAGAGGCCGCTGGTTCGATTCCCCCTTTGTGCGTCGTTTTGGATCAAAGCTGCTAAATGAACACTTCTTATTATTGGTATTGTGATGTGCAAGTAGGAGCTGTACCTACCTGAGTTTTAGGCCACTTATTAATGCACTGTATACAAATGTAGATTGTCAACCTTTATAATAACACGATTGTCATTGAAATTGTCTCCCATTGCTGCGTCATTTCGATGGTTAAGAAATGAGTAAGTATCTAACCCTGTCACTTACAATCTCATGGTGTTTACTCAAGAGTTTTAAGTACATATCTGTTTTTCTGTCTGCAGCAGTCTGGATCTGTCGGAGTTTGCAAAAGCTGCAAAGAAAAAGCTCCAGTCTGTGAGTCATCATGTATTCATGTAGTTTTTCTGGAACGTTTGTCTTTGTGGATTCAGGAACTTCAGAATGGTCCATTTCATGTCAGTAAGTAGGTCTGAGCTTGTGAAGTCCTCACTGTGTTCCTCCATCATCCTTTCAGCTCACCAACCACCAGTTTGAAGAGCTCGCCATGGACGTCTACGATGAGGTGGACAGGAGAGAAACCGACGCAGGTGAGGTGACCCCTCACCATCATTCACACGATGAGCTTAGACCTGATAGAGACCGTTCCTCGACTCTGACCGCGGAAACACAGTCAGAACTGTGCACTTTGGATCCTTGATCTTCTGCTGTACTCTCTGTACCCACCATCTGTATGTGGTATTTGATAGAAGCGTCTGCTAAATGAATGACATGTAAATCTCCCCTCGCAGTGTGGCTGGCGACCCAGAATCACAGCAGTCTGGTGACAGATGCCACTGTGGTCCCCTTCCTACCCGTCAACCCCGAATACTCCTCCACCAGGAACCAGGCAAGTCCTCACACACTGCACCCGGTCCCACCACACCTCAGATTCTCCCACACCCAAAGCCTCTATACCCTAGACCAGTGTTTCCCAACCGGGGTGCCGTCTGACGAGAGCAGGGGCGCTGTGTAAAAGTCCTTCAACGAATTGTCCTTGCAGCTGGATGAGTTGACTGACTTGGTGGGCACGCTCAGCTCAGGGTGGGGGGGGGGTGCCACACAATGTAGAAACTTTTCTAAGGGTGCCATGACTGAAAAAAGGTTGGGAACCACTGCCCTAGACCCACCCCCCTACACCTACACCCCCAGGGTCTCTAGTCATGTCAGGATAACAAGTCTCTTAGACGAGTGTTCAGTCTAAAGAAGTTGAGGGTTTGGTTCTGATGAGATCGCCTTGGGTTGTCTGTCTTTCTTACTTCCTTTCTTACTTCCTGTCTTACTTCCTGTCTCTATCTCTGTCTTTATTCCCTTTTTTTCTTTTCTTTCTGTCTCTTTGATCTCTCTGTCTTCCAGGGCCGCCAGAAGCTGGCGAGGTTCAACGCACATGAGTTCGCCACCCTCGTCATCGACATTCTAACCGACGCCAAACGCCGGCAGCGGGGGAACTCCTGCGAAAGCCCCAAAGGTGCCTCGCCCTCACTAGCTCCTTCCTGTTCTGCGTTGCCCAACTCGGGCTCGGTCGCCGGGGGCGACGAAAAAAAACAGGAAGTGCGTCTGCTGACTCGCTGCGTTCTGTCTGCAGACGACGTGGAGCTGATCCTGAAGGGGATGAGCAGTCGCCATGGCAGCGAGAGCCAGGACAACGACCAGCCGGATTACGACAGCGTGGCGTCGGACGAGGACGGGGACCGCGAGCCGGTCTCGGAGAACAATGGGAACATCGGGCGCACCAAGGTAACGAGACACCGAGCCGGCATCCAGCATCAGCGCCTCTATAAATACACCATCACTACATGTCTCCCTGTCGATGGCACGTAACCTGAAGCTTGGTATCCCTGTTGACCCCCCTTCCCCCACACACTTACACTCCCACGCGCACACACATGCGCACATACACACCTACACCCCCACCCGCAGAGTTCCGAGTCATCTGACCTCTCAGACGGACCAATCACAGTGCAGGAGTTCATGGAGGTGAAGACGGCTCTGACGGCCTCTGAGGCTAAGATCCAGCAGCTCCTCAAGGTCAACTGTCACCTCAGCGAGGAACTGCGACTGATGCAGGGCAAGGTACACCGTCTTAACGCCCTGCACTTCTATACTGCTATACTATAACTGCTATGCTACTATACTACTCTACTACTACACTGGCCTAAAGCCCTACACTCAATCGCTTCTATACTCCCATACTCCTAAACTCTTACACATCTACAAGGTACACCGTCCTAACGCCCTGCACTTCTATACATCAATACTACTATACTACACTACTATGCTACTATACTACTATGCTACTATACTACTACACTGGCCTAAAGCCCTACACTCAATCGCTTATATACTCCTTAACTCTTACACTTCTACAAGGTCCACCAGCCTAAACTCCTACACTTCTACAAGGTCCACCAGCCTAAACTCCTACACTTCTACAAGGTCCACCAGCCTAAACTCCTACACTTCTACAAGGTCCACCAGCCTAAACTCCTACACTTCTACAAGGTCCACCAGCCTAAACTCCTACACTTCTGAAAGTTACACTGGCCTACACTCCAAAAAGTCTACACAAGACATGTTTCTCAAGGAAGCAGCTGTATTGTGTGGGGTTTTCTCCAGAGAACAATGGCGTAACACAGCTATAATAAGAAAGGGAAGTGAGACCAGCAGGCAGTGTGCTGCTGCAGTGTTCCTCCATCATGTATAGCTGCTGTCAGAGCCAGGGCCTGGGGAAGGTGATCCTCATCCTCATCCCCTCTCTGTCCGACCTTCCTTCTGATCTCCCTCATCCCATCCATCCACCCCCCCTCCCTCTCTCCCTCATCCCATCCACCCCCCCTCCCTCTCTCCCTCATCCCATCCAACCCCCCTCCCTCCCCCCTCCATCTCTCCCCCTCCCTAATCCCCTTCTTCCTCCTTCCCATCTCTCCCCCCTCCCCCCTCCATCTCTCCCCCTCCCTAATCCCCTTCTTCCTCCTTCCCATCTCTCCCCCCTCCCCCCTCCATCTCTCCCCCTCCCTAATCCCCTTCTTCCTCCTTCCCATCTCTCCCCCCTCCCTTCTCCATCTCTCCCCCTTCCTCACCCCCCCACCTCCCTCCCCCAGCTGAACTCCCTGCAGACGGAGAACACCACCCTGCGCTGGCAGACCCCCGGGAGCCACCCTCACCCCCACCAGCCCCCTGGCCGGCCCCCGGTGCGGGGCGGGCGCCCCATGTCCATGTACGAGACGGGCTCGGGCGTGCGGCCCTACCCCCACAGAGAGGCCCCGAGGCCCGAGGACGGCCTCACCCTGCACCCGCTGCCCACCAACGTAAGTCCTGGAGCTCCGCCTCTCGCCGCCGCCGTGGGGATGGTGAGGGGTGTCGGGCCCGACCGGTTTGGTTTGCGCTGTTTATGTATCGCCGCTAGTACCCCCCGCCCCCCCGACAAGTCATGTGTTATCACAGTAAAGTAAGTGTCCCCCGGTCAAGTTTTACAGGCCCTCCAGCCACAGCAGTCAAGTATAGTTTTTTTTTTAAAGTTTTTTTAAGCATGTTCATGTGTGTCCCCCCCGTCCACCCCTCCATCCCAACAGCCCAACACGTAAACCTGGTTTGACTCCTCTCTAGATTGGGCGTGGCCCCCTGGGATCGGCCTCCTCCTCCCTGCCCACCTTCCCCTCCTCCTTGTCCTGGTCGCGGGACGAGAGAGCTCGAAGGGTTAAGTACCGAACCTTCCCCTCTCAGGGAGGCCAGCTCCTGCAGGCCAGGAGGGGGGGGAGGGGATCTGTTCCCCTGCTCGTCTCCTCGCCTCTTGTCTCCTCGCTGCCCTCCAGCATTGCCTGCCTGCCCACACTCACTGCTGTGATCTGCTGAAGCTCACTGACCTGTCCTCCTCCACTACTGCCAAAGAGAACTCTCTCTGTATTTGTATCTCTCCCTGTATCTCTCTCTGTCTTTGTTTCTCTTGTCTCTGTTTTTCTCCCTCTCTTTATGATTCTGTCTCTTTCTCTGCCTTTTTCCTTTTCTCTTTCTGATCCTCTCTCTCTCTCTCTGATCCTCTCTCTCTCTCTCTGATCCTCTCTCTCTCTCTGGCCCGAGGTGGACTGGATCTTCTGCACGCTGTTTTCTTGCCCAGTCTGAAAGCCCACAGGACCAGGGGCGCAAATCAGCCTCCCTGTCCTAAACATGCACACAGAATAAAGGCTTTGTCACCCTAATGTACCTCTCTCTATCAGCCATGGACTTGACCCGTTTACACAGCACAACAGAACCCTTCCAGAACCAGCACTAACACCAGGTCACTGCTGTTCTTACTGCATTAAGTCACCAAGATCCACTCAATGGATCCAACATTCCTTCCTGTGCCTTTTTTTTGTTTTTTTTCTCGCTTTGAAACCATCGGAGATCTCGCGATCCGATTGGCTGTACGGGTCAGGACAGCATGATTCTGATTCGTCCGCCGCTTTTGCGAGAACCCGCCCACGGTAATGTGTGTTGGCTGCGGTTCAGACCTGCTCGTACGTGTCGGTGTGGACCCTGTGGGCCACTGAGGTGGCGTTGTGGGCGTGGCTGGGTGTGTGACGGTGTCTTCTGTCCCGCTGCAGGGCTGCAGCCTGGAGGGGCAAGGAGGCGTAACGGACAACGACTACGACAACGCAGCCCACCTCTCCCAGCTCGACGAGTCTGGGTACGACCTGCCAGAGCCCATCAGGGCTCTCGTCTGC